>NW_017728935.1:5979379-6062203 GCF_001723895.1 Crocodylus porosus | reverse complement strand
GGAGTTGTTTGTTTTTTAAGTAGAACAAGCTCATTTAAAGGTCCATTACCCCCTGGATCTTCAGGATTTGTAAGACTCGGTGTAGATTTTAATAAGAATGCAGAGAGCATTAGGTTATACCTGCCTGTTCAGAGAAGCCTGCCGGACACTGTTCATTGCCATCATTTTCTTCGGTCTGCTGCTGATTAGCTTTTCAACTACTGCCAATGTTCACTGTTTTTCTTCTGTTCTTTGTTTCCATATTGAAAATGGAAAGTTGTTTTCAAGATGGTTCAGTAATAATCATAATGAAAGGGGAAACTAAAATTCTGATAAGCAAGGTTGGGGAATATCTGAATTTAGCTTATGAATAACTCAGTAGCCTGGAAATTTAAACACTGGTGAAACATGATCCCAGTACTGGAGTTGGCCTTTTGAGGCAGCCAATTACTAAATACAGCAATATCACTGGCAATAATTGTTCTTTGGTACTTTCTTTATGCTGTGGATGTGAAATGGGAAAGCTGCAGTTGCACAAAATTTTAGAAATGCAAATAGCTCTCCTGCTATTTCCATTATTTCTGAAATAGAGTTGAAAATGCAATATGTCTTTCCTGTAGCAGAGTTCAATGTGGTATAATAAACTTGGAATTAGAACAAATACATTTGGTCCTTTCTTCAGGTTACTTTCAGTTGGCTGGGAAATGTTTCCTGCAAATTAATACCTGGATGTGCATATTCTGAATAAAATCTACATGAAGCTTTTCTTTCAACAGAATAGATATGCAGAGGTGAGGTTAGACACTGCTGTTTACTATAAACAGTAGCTGCAGTCATGAAGCTTAAGTGCATGCTACAGATACAGTCATACCTGAGGACACCAAGCTGCAGGAAGGTATTACAAACTGAATTTAGCAGTAAAATATTTTTCAAACAAAATCCATTTTGTCAGGAGGGAATAAGCTAGTTTTTGAAGCCCTCTTCCTGGTGGACAGGGATATATATTGTTATAGTGAGTTAGTTATTTAGCTTTTTCCTTGTTCCATATTTGTTCTCTTTGACACTAATTAAATCTGCCTTTAGGCTTTAGTGCAAAGTGTCAGTGAAAAGTCATAGGGCATTATTTGTATTAAACTATTTAAACTCATGTACTGTGCTAATTGCATCTGACCCCTCCGACAGCTTTGCAGCCTGCATAGGCAGATGCATCAGTCCTTCCTGCCACACATCTAAATCTCTGGTCTCCTCTCATAGTTACTGTAGTACAGTTCAGCCCACTGGAGTCGAGCATTTAGTCTGCCTACCGCTCTGCTTTCTGACAGACAAACTTGTGTGCAGTTGTAATTAAATCAAGGCCCCTTCCTTACTTCTGTTCAGAAATAGTATCCTTCCACCTGTTGGTTGATCTATGAGTGTAGATGGGGGAAGCAGTGATTAGCACCGGTTCAGCTCTGATTACTCACAACTTGCTCCCGAAAGCTTTCTGACATGTAGTTTAGCCATGTTCAGCAGCAGAGCAGACTGCTGGAACTGTGTTGTGTTCGTGTAAGAGATGCATTATGCGTTTAAAGAATACGTTTGAGTTTGGACCAAATTCTGTTGAGGGACCAGCTACTTTGTAGCCCGTGAAATGCTATGGAAAAAGTGTCCTTAAAGTTCCTGTTGAAATGTACTGTGACCCTGGATGCTGTAATGGTCTCTTGATCCAGATATTCTCTTAGCCCTTCAAAATGGGTGGCAATCGTGGTAGATCATTTTCTCCGTCTGCAACTGTGAGCCTTTCTAGCAGTGGGCAGTGCACAGCATGGGCTATTGAAGTAGGCCGGCTGACTCTTGCGAGCAAGCCAGGGATTGGCACGAACAAGAAACCTGTCTTTAAGAGCGTCGTCTTTATTTTCAGTACCATTATGACGTGGGCAGAGCTGACAGAGTGACTGCTGATGAGCATTGTGCCATACATGTCACTATCCCAAACTGAGAGAGAGACTGGTTTGGAGTGCAGATCTCCAAGCTTTGACCGTGACACGAAAGCAGTCGATATGGAGCGCTTTCTGTTCCCTTGATACCTGTTCCAGATGTGGTCCTGACCCGCGGGTCTTAAACCCAATGGGAATGTGTACATGTTGGTGATAGCTTTTATTGGACCAACTGCATGGTTGGGATAGATTTAGATGGGCTTTCGAGCATCACGGTCCCTTCCTCAGGTTTCCTAGGATTAAAAGTGGCTCTTGGTACACTTTTGCTGTTTTCTTTTGGTAAGTTATATTTTTCTGCATTCTGCCAGTCTCAGGTTTTCAGGGTGCCCACATCCTATGTCTGAAAAACCACACTTTCACTCTAATGTTAAAAAAAAGAGTAATGATCAGAAAACTAGCCTATGTGTAAGTTCCAGCTGAAAGGCTGAATAGAGTGAATCCTTTATATGCTGTTACGTATCACACAGTTTTAGCGTGGAACAAAATAAGCGGTAGCATTTAAATCTCTAAATCTTGCAAGTCCATGTTTGAGTTATGGAAACGAGGAGAAAATGGCTACTTCAGAAGGCTTCTTAGGGCCGTTGGCTACCCCTACTCTGCAAGCACTTCTCTGATTTGAGTTTTTCTGCATATTGTGAAGGAGACATAGATTGAAATCACGTTTACCATCATGCGGCAGACAAAATGTTAGAAGTTTGCTGCCGGGGAAAAGCTTTTTCTTCAGGGAAACATTGAGCAAAACGGCCAAGCTCCATTTCAGCATAATGGAGCTGTTCTATTCAAGTAAAGTCAATTTTAGAGTTAAAATCCAAAAGCATGGTATGGGGCGAGGGTGGCAGGGTAGCAGGGAAAACCCAGCCAGCATGAACTTGCTCTCAAGTGCACTGGCATGCACCACAGCATATCTTCTAATATCAACATATGAACTCCAAGTAGATGATGACCCAGAAGCCTTGGCCCCAAATTCTGCAGGGTGAAAGGAGAAAACTTACGTCACAGCTACAGACTGGAAATGAACAGGAGATTAAAGTCTAGTCACAGTGGGAAGTGTATTGCTACAGCTCTGTAGGTTGGGTTTCTTTTTTATATATAAAACCCAACCTACAGAACTGTAGCAAAACACTTCCCACCATGACTAGACTTTAATCTCCTGTTCATTTCCAGTCTATAGCTGTGACTTGTATGTACACACACTTCTCCAGTTTTTGTTCCTCTGAGGAATTTGGAGGCTGTTCCCTGGGCTAATTTTGCTCAGTGCCCCATAGCTGCCCATAGGTAGGGGTTCAAAGTGCGACAGTAGAAGATATTCCTCCCATATTTCGGAACTAAACTTTTGCTGTGATATTCATAACACAGGCAAAAGCTGAGGCTTTTGATGAGAAATGTTACTGCATGCAGCCGGAGGACGACGTATGCAGTTGAGCGTTCTGTTCCAAAGTGGGCACGGAGGATGATATACCGGCCCTGCCGGAGACGGGCTGCTTGTCTTTCCTGGCTTGCTAAACTATCTAACGAGGCATTGTGTTTAGTCTTCCAGAAGATTTAAGGTAACACTGCTGTTGTTATGAAATAATGGCTTCCTGTGTTTAAAATCAGTCTTGCTCTGCTGTCAGAGCCACTGTGTTAACTCCTGTCATTGACCTGGCTTGAAAATTGTTCTGCATCTAAAGTGTAACTTGGACCTTCAGGACTCTTAATCTTTAAACCTAAAGCCAGGGATCATGCCTTTATGCTCAATCCACTGTGCATGGCATGTAGTGGATAGGCAGACGGTATAGCTGGGTGGTTCCTCAGTCTGTCTGATTCAGAGAGGCTTGGGCTTTTGTAGGCAACCACCTACTTCATATGAAGAACTGTTCTGCGCTTCAGAGGCAAGCCAGGAGATGCTACTAATAAAAGGTCAGCTAAGGGGACTCTTAGCTGCGCCATGTGGTTGGTTGTTAAAGCCCAGAGAGCTCTTCAAGAGGAGTCGAAGGGAGACCCAGGTTTACAAGGTTGCCATTCTAGTTTATAGAAACAGTTGGTATTTATTTTAGGTTTCGTTTCTTTATTGAGAAATGATTATGTAGCCCAAAAAAAAAAAAAAAAAAAAGCTAAGCAATTGAGGTCATATATAACGTGGACAAAAAAGGGTTACGTGCTCTGGAGAACAGTGGCCGTTGTAGTCCACGAGCCCATACAGTAAAGTAGAAGGGGCTATTTATGAATTCCAAAGAGAATTACTAAAATATTGGGATAGTATCACGGGATTATTATTCATGCTTGAATTTGCTGTTGAATGCAGTGGGATATAAGCTTAGCCAACACATTTTTGTGTCTAATATTGTACTGAGCTGTTTCTCCTTAGTTCTGAACTCAGTAGAGTGTGGAATTCTGCCAGATAACACTTAGTAAGGCAATTCCTTCCAGCAGGACATGGTAGGTGTGCATGATTATAACAAGCATAGCTGACAGCTTATTTAAATTGTCCAGATCTGTTTGGTAAAGACTGCAGCCCCCTAAAAGAATTTCCTCACTGCAGGGTTTAAAACATTGGAATTGGGAAGGGCTAACATCTGCTATGGTGAACTGCAGAGACCAAAGTGCTCTGGCAGTATCCCTCTCATAATCACCTTGCTACTTCAAGGGTCTGGAACTTCTGGGTAATCAGATTTAGTTGAAACGTAGAAATCTTTCTTATTATGATGCCTGGCATCTCAGACCGGCAAACAGTATGAATTAGTGAGTGCATACATTTCTATTTTTCAAACAGGTCCCTATGAATTTCTCTCAACTTCCACATAGTAGCAGGGGTTGTAGAAAACCACCCTGTTGAATCAGGTGTATGGGAAATCTTGTGCCTTGTGTTGGAGAAAGACAGCACCAGGCTTTCAAAGCCAAGTTGCAAGCAGCCCACAGTGGGCTGATACAAGGGCAGTCTGCCCCCCATTTTAATCCCAAATAATCCTAAAGCAGGAAGTTTTGTATCCTATCACAAATTTCTGGTAATATTAATTTCTATTAATCTGGATATTCCTGCTGTTCATTGGAGTATCTAATTTGTCTTTGACGTTGACAGAGTTCATACTCATTAACATCTGGTGGCAATGAGTTCCACAGGTTAACTGTGTGTAGTATGAAAATGTATTAATGTTTATCAGTTTTGAACTCGCCACCTTTTAATTTGAGCTCCCTCTTTTTTGTGATAAGGGGACATGCTCCCTGGCACCCTTCAATCTCATGAAGTAATTGTAGAAACATGGAATGACAACTAGATCCATGAACTTTGACATGCCCCTAAAAACCTGTATTTTAGTTGATTCTGAAACAGTACCTTGCAGCATGCTGTAGAGCCAGGTGAGTTATATAGCAGACTACAGAGATATTCAGAAAACTCTTGATTTTTTTCTCTTTTTAAATATTAAATAAAGTGTGTCACTCGTAGATACAGTATAATGTAGTTAACGTAATAAAGAGAATCTTGAAAAAGTGCACTTGGCACCGTGAATATAAATAATAAATATTCATTAATAATTTATAACTATGAATTACTTTAAAATTACGGAATGTAGTTTAAGTAACAGATGAAATCTTGGCATTACAATTTTCTAAAATTCAGCTCGTCGAGAATGAACAGGCATTTAAGTTGAGAGTCTGGTCCCAAGGATCCATTGCTCGTCTGTGATACAGTCACAATAATAATAATGCCACTGTTTAAAAAAAAAAAAAAAAGTGTGCATTTCCTGGCCGCGAAGCCAAGGTGTTTTGGTGAAGTGCTGCAACTGCCGACTGGATTTCTTCATGAGTTGCCTTCAGTGCAACCCCATTCTCCTGCATATCTGTTGTTCTCCACTAAGCTAAGTCAAATAAAGTGAAAGGCAGAAAATCTATGCGACCCACAGAGCCACCAGAGTCTAAATCATGGTCTTTTTATGCAAGTGCTGTTATAGATTAGGACGTAGGTACTTCAGAGTAAAACACCAAGGCAGCCACACTTTAGTGGGATAGTACTGAGACGTGCGCACAAGTTACGGCCCTTTTCTTCTTGACACTAAAGACGGGTAGTTTTTGGCCAGAGGACTTAAGCCTAGGAGCTCCTTGCTGAGGGAGATCACATTTGGGAACATTCAGAACCTGTATCTGATTTTTCTTTCTTGAATCTTGAGTCCATCCGGGTAAAATAACAATATAACATGAAGCTTTGAGTGCAGGTCTTCGAGAAGGCATTTCAATAAAAAAAAAAAAAAAAAAAAGACTGTGATTGGCAATAAAATGTCTGCTTTGTGAATAACTCTGCTCTGGCATTACTAAAACATTTTAAAAAGATTACTATGTTCACAAGCCCCCACCTATGGTCTGACGCGGGTGACAGCAAAGGGAATAATGTTTCATGACTTACTCTGCTCAGTAAATACAGCAAACAGCTACTGAGCTGCCAGTTTTGGTTCTTCTGTTGGGGTATACATAGTTTTGTTGTGATTGATTGTGAATCGAGAGCAAAAATTAGATTGGCTTTGCCTTCAAAGCCTCCTTTTTATTTGAAGTATTTTCTTATGAGAATTGTGTTTTCTGTGTTGATGTTGAGTTTAGTGAATTTTTTTAAGCAGGCATAAATGAGTCTAGCCCCTACAGACAGCTGCATCAAGATGGACGATTGGCAAGTTTCCCTTATTGCAGTGCACCAGAACTGAAGAGCTAGCTAAGCACTCCGAACGTGAACTTTTCATCATTGGAAATGAGACGGCCCTTTCTTTCCCATGGACTATACAAATGTAATTCTTTTGCTAGGACTTCTGTCTCGGGTAATTCGTTTTGGAGCCAGAATTCATTTGTAAGTGCGTTATGGGATGAGAGTCACTGACTCTATTTTAATAGGTTACCATTCAGCTGCCTTTGGGGGACTCTGTCCTCGGTGGCAGTTACTGTTGTTCTGTTGTTTGCTGTAATGCCTGTTCGCTGTGGACGTGTCCATTTTGTAGTCCTTTTATTCATCAGTTGATTCCAGGAGGAGGAGGAACGAGCACCTTGGAAGCGAGCAAATGCAAAGCCGTTATTTGTACATGCGATTCCTTAAAGCTAGGCACGTAAATCAGCACTGTCAGGTCCTGAAGAAGTGACTGGGTCTTCAGAGTAGCTGCAGATTATGGCTCATATTTAAGCCAAGTGCAACTGGGGTGCTCAGCACCTTTTGAAATTGGGTCCCTTCAGTGTGTTAATATGCTTCTGCATGCCTAGGTCAAGCCCCAAAATTTAGCATCGCAGGCCCAGAAGGTTGGCTGCTCTTTTATCCACCATCACTTGCATGGTATGGACTGAAAAATGGGAGTGCTCCTTATTTTGTTACTCTTCTGACAACTTTTTTCAAAATTAGTTTGTAATCTCATGTCTGTCCCTCAGCTGCTTTGAAGTAATTGTAACGTGGAACATGTTTTACTGCAGGAAATGAGCGCTTTAAAAAGAAAGAGAGAAAAAAGATGGCCTGACTTGAAAATACACCCAAGGAATCCCCCAGCTAAACAAGTGAATAAATGTTAATACCGTTTACTTCAAACTTAAATTAATTCTTGTGCATCCCCCCAAAACAATATTGGACTATGTTCTGTGCAGAGGAGTTTACACAGTCTGGAGTGTTCATTTCTTGTCACTTTTAAGGGCTTCTTAGTTTTAATAAACTTTACATTTGTTACTAGTCGAAATGCTCATTGTTCTTTATTTTCTTCCTACCCCAAGGCAGGTATTCGTAAAACTTTTATATCTGGACCACTTCTAAACAGTGACGTCGTCTCATAGAAGCCTTCCTCTTCCATGAGAGATCGTGAAACATCCTGGTGTGCAATTTACAGAAATTACCCATGTGCAAAAGGTGCATTAAAATTAGGTAATGTTTTTAGCGTCTCTTGATGAAATTTGCAGATAGAAACAAGGAAGAAAGCAGCAGCAGGGACAAGACTTCCAGGAGCACAGATCTCAGGTGGCGTGCATTCTGGCGTCTAAGCGCTCTGCTCATAGGAGTGACCGTGGGAGCCAGTTGGTGAAGAGCACTTGCACGTGGGGCTTTGCCGGCGTTCTACCAACTGCAATTCAAAAGCTGGTGCCCGACCTGCAACTCTGATTCCCAAATTCAGTGTATTGAAACTGTTCTTTCTATGAACAGTCCGTATAAAAGGGCCCTGCTTTCAGTGAGTAGCCATTTAGATGAAGCAGTGCTGTGTGTGTGCGTGAAGACTTTATACAGTCCTCACCAGGTTTTCCTCCCCCATGGACATATCATACAGAAAAGAGGGAGTAAGCTGGCTGCTTCCTCCAGTGGCACCCTTGCACTGCAGCAGTCTGAATACCGATTTCTCTGTTACCTGGCCTCAGTAGGAAACTTTGTTCTGCACGTGAGCAGTCTTGTTCAAGAGCTGTAGTTCAAGGATGGTCAGCTGAATCGGAGGCTGCGGGCACGAGAACCTCTCCCTAGAAGTGGGGTAAGCTGCCTCTTACTTACCAGTGTGATAACGTCACTGCTTTAGCATTCCCGGAATGACAGTGCTGCCTTCCAGCATTGCTGTAATTGTGGTGCTGTCAGCACTTCATGGCGGATGGGATTTATGAGTTAGCTGGAAGCGGTTTCTTGTGAAAACTGGATGTATTGGGATAGCTGCCTGGGAACCGTATTTTTTAAATCAGAGTTACTTTTAAATTAATTGGCGGTGCTT
This sequence comes from Crocodylus porosus, assembly GCF_001723895.1. Lineage (NCBI taxonomy): Eukaryota > Metazoa > Chordata > Crocodylia > Crocodylidae > Crocodylus > Crocodylus porosus. The sequence continues at coordinate 6,053,568 of NW_017728935.1, read as the reverse complement.
TATGAAGCTTCAAGAAGGTCAGAACCTCCTTTTTGCATAAGCTGATCAATTTGGGTCGCACATCAGCTTACGTGGTACTTAGCGCGTGTTAGGTTTTACGAATTTCCAGGAGTAAAAGACAGGAGACAAAGACAAAAGAAAATATAATGTCTGAGTTTTGCTGGATATCCATAGTTTCTGAGGTGGGTTGCTGCCTGGCAGTTAAAACACAAATGACTTTGGATGGGGTTTCTCCATGTCCTTGTCAGCAGGGGATTTCAAGTTCTTTAATAACTTACTGTCCCTTGTATATTATTAACATGCAGGTGGCTGTTGTCTGGGTGCCCTTGAAATGCCAAATGGTTGATGCTGGCTGTAAGTGCTAAGTTGTCAAAAGTCAGAATTCCTCATGAAGCGCCTGTGTTTCTGCTGCAGCTCGTCTGTGGTCCCCGACTGCTGCTTCGCCTCCTTCAGGAGTGGTCGGCCTTGGGTAGCTTACCCTGCCAGCATCACGACTGTTAATATTCAGCACCGCATTAGACTGATGAAATGCTGGTGTCACTTTTTCCTGTCCGCATAAGTCTACGTAAGTGCCGGAGCTGGAAGGGGAAGCTTTGCAGCAAGGCTGTCCTAACTGCCTGTACCATGGAGCTTGGGATGTCGTATTTTTTAAAAAGAAAATTGATGGTTAAGAGAGGGCATTGAGCTTTCCAGTATTCCTAGCAGCAAATTGAATAAGGCGCGCACTCTGCTCACTAACAGTTGCGCAGAGTATTACTGGTGTCACGTGACTAAAACCAAAGTTTGCGGAGGCCGTGCTGTGTAAGGGTGTGCAATGCTGTAAATACTGTGGCAGCCAGTCTGACTTTGTGACCTCACCATGTGACAGGCAGCAGCGCTGTTAATAATTACTGAGGACACCAGACACTTTGTGAACTATTTGAGCTACTTCAATAAATGCCTAAGTTATGGGTGAAGCTTCCTATGCTGTCGGTCAAACGGAGGGCATATTATCAAACTTCCCTGACAAGAGGGGAGGAATAAAGGACTCCTACTGCTGCTCAGATCCCTTTTGTTTGAGAAGTGCTAGCCAGTGGGGCCATTTGCTGTGTAAAGGCTCTGAATTCCTGGGCCATGCAGCTGCTTCAGGTGTAGTGACCTGTATCCAAGGCCAGCTCTTTATGAAGAGGGAGGTAGCTAACCCTAACCTTGTTAGTCTGAAGTCCGGCAGGGCAAGGTGCTCCTTAGAGACTAATGATTCGATATTCTGAACAAGTTAGTCTCTAATGTGCTACCCTAGCCCGCTTTCTACCCTTCTCTTCATTTGTTTGCTCACATTGTTTGCCACTGCCAACATCCTGAGGGATAGCCAGCACGGGTTTGTTGCGGGTAGGTCTTGCTTGACCTGTCTCATTTCCTTTTATGCCCAGGTGATCTATCACCTGGACAAGGGAGAAGAGATTGATGTCATATATCTTGACTTCAAAAAAGCCTTGGTCCTGGCATCCTGCGATCACCTCTTGGCAAAACTGGCCAGTTGTGGCCTCGGCTCCACCACGATCCGCTGGCTGGGAAACCGGCTCCGTGGTCGGACCCAGAGGGTTGTGACCGATGGCAGTCACTCATCGTGGTGCCCTGTGACCAGTGGGGTCCCCCAAGGCTCTGTCCTGGGACCCATACTGTTCAACATCTTCATCAATAATGTGGACATTGGAGTCAGAAGCGAACTGGCCAAGTTTGCCGATGACACCAAACTTTGGGGCAAAGCATCCACACCAGAGGACAGGCGGGTGATCCAGGCTGACCTGGACAAGCTCAGCAGATGGGCAGACGAGAACCTGATGGTGTTTAACACCAAAAAATGGAAGGTTCTCCACCTTGGGAGGAAAAACCTGCAGCTTCCTTATAGGCTCGGCAGTGCTACACTGGCTAGCGCTACAGAAGAAAGAGACTTGGGGGTCATCATTGACCACAAAATGAACATGAGCCGGCAATGCGATGCTGCGGCTAGTAAAGCCACCAAAACGCTGGCTTGCATCCATAGATGCTTCTCGAGCAAATCATTCTCCCCTTGTACTCGGCCTTGGTAGGGCCACAGCTGGAGTACTGGGTCTAGTTTTGGGCTCCACAATTCAAAAAGGATGTGGAGAAGTTTGAGAGGGTGCAGAGGAGAGCCACGCACAGGATCAGAGGTCAGGAAAACAGACCTTGCGACCACAGGCTGAGAGCCACAGGGCTCTTCAGCCTGGAAAAGCGCAGGCTCAGGGGTGATTTGATGGCCACCTATGTGTTGATCAGGGGTGACCACCAGGATCTGGGGGAACGTTTGTTCACTAGAGCGCCCCAAGGGATAATGAGGTCCAACAGTTATAAACGCCTGCAAGACTGTTTCAGGCTGGACATAAGGAAGATTTTCCTCACTGTCCGAGCCCCCAAGGTCTGGAACAGTCTGCCAGCGGAGGTGGTTCAAGCACCTACGTTGAGCACCTTCAAGAGCAAACTGGATGCTTATCTTGCTGGGACCCTATGACCCCAGCTGACTGCCTGCCCTTCAGGCGGGGGGCTGGACTCGATGATCTCCCGAGGACCCTTCCCGCCCTACTGTCTCTCTATGAAATATTAAATGGTGCAACACCACGTGTGAACGTGCGTATAAGATTCCTATATACCTGATCAAGTGAAACCTTGAGTTGTTAGCACTATTTTCTATTCTTGCACTTTTAATGAGCCATTTCCAAATTGCAGCACTGGATGTGAAGTGTTTTCATTCTTTGTTCTGATCCTTTGTGCAAGAATTGTAATGAGCTACAGGGATGTCCCTTTATGTTAAATTACACCATTTGAAATAAGGTAATAGAGACAAACACAGATGCAAAGCTGTTTAAAAAGAGCAGAATGAAAAGCGCAGTTTTAAAAGAGGAGAATAGAGCCTGGTATCAAACATGGAAGCTGATAAGAAAATTGAAGTAGTGTGCTTGTGTTTGGAAGGTGTTCTGAGAGAATAAATGAGCTTGGTGAGCTCTGATCAGCACTCAGGCTCCTGCTGCTGTCAGCTAGTCTGCATTGCAGGAGTGCTTCACGTTGAGACTTGGAGGCTTGTATTTGTTCAGGGATGGTGCTGAATCGCTCGCTACCTGTTGCTGCGCTCTCTCAGACTTTGAAGTTGTTATTTTTTCTTTGATGTTTCTGGGATTTAATCCGCGATTCTCTGATTCATATTATACACAACAGCCAGAGATGTCCAAAAGATGGATTCATTCACAGTATTCCTTCGCATGGAGGTTTCTATTGTGTGACTATATTCTGTACTCCAGTCGAGCTCTGCATTATGATTTATGCTGTTTTGAATACCAGAAATTTTCAATTTGCCCCCATCTATCTTGAGACAAATGTGCTGATTTCGGTTGCAAGTAGATGGATACACCCCTCCCTCCCCCCATTTCACTTCCGTGAGATTGAATGTTGTACTATAACGAAAACTTAGAAAAAGACTGGTACATAATAGGAATTATAATGAGTTCAGATTCTGATAGTGCTTAAAAATCTACTCTCTAGAGCTGAGAGAGGGCCATTAGTCAAAATCATTTGTGCATAGTCACTGTAAAAAGTTTCTTGATGTGCCATGCATCCTCCTCTGGCAGTGCCTGGCAGCATATGGATGAAGCATGCAGTAATAGGAAGAAACCCCGTTGGGCAGCAAGGTTGATGAATGATTTGCTGAAATCATGGTCAGGCATATGCTCAAGTCTCATCAAAGCCAATGAGAAGGAAGCAGGCATTTGAGCTTCTTCCTGAAACAGGGCCATTGTGTAGCACACAAGTACCGTACAGCCAGGGTGGAGTTTCACTGGCACTGAAGTCCTCTTCCTTCATTCAGAACATTTAAATGCCTCCATGCCTAGACGTTTAAGCATCTGTGGCAGTCGCTAGAAAGCTACAGGAGTGAACAAACATATACTTCTAGCTGCTTGAAAAGGAGACCTGCTGTTGCTCCGGAGCTTGCATCAGCAATTACAGCCTGTTACACCTGCATGATCCTGGAGCCATGCAAGCGAGCTGAACTGCTGTAAGTTTGACCCTGATGAAGCTAGGTTAAAGTAGGAGTACTTCTGCTGCACTTGTACTTCTACAAGAATCACGGGGATGTATTGGCTGCATCATAAGAGCATATACTGTTATCCTTTGATGTGGCGGGGTGGTCACACCTGTTTAGTCTGTGCAGGTTGAAAAACGCAGTGGGTGTCCTAGCAATTAGACACATGGCATACATGCTAGGGGTACAAGAGCAGCTTAGGTGCATCAAAAGAACTGGCAGGTAACAAAGAAGGATATTTTATCTTCATGAAAAATTCAGGCAGGAACCTTCTTCCATTCCGCCAGTATCGGGTATCTGAAACCTAGGTACACGTCTGGCATGTCACTGGATTCGCATCAAGTATTCGTAGAACTGGCCCCTCACTGGAGCTGGAGTGGGCAGTCGGCGGTGTTCGGAAGCTGTTGGGTCATTTTGTGTTTGGATTATAAGTGTGCCACATACTTCAACATCTTTAAAAGCATAAATATACATTTTGCCCATTTTGTGCTGCAGCATGAACTCTGACATCCCTTTAAAACTGTAGGGCTTTAAAATGGAAGTTAGAAAAAAGAAAGTACTTAACTTGTGTGCAGGTACCAGTACCTTTCTCATGGTGTTTGATTTCTTTTTCCTTACTGAGAGGTCTCTAAGTCTCTTGTTTGTACCACTGTTTGTCTGAGGGTCACTTGTCATTCATGATTAGGTCACTTCAGTGACGCATTGTCTTTCAAGAGTTTTACATTAGAGAGAGATTGAAGTTTTTCCACTTGGTGTTTCTAGATTTGGTGACACAGTTATGAGGGTAAACATTAGGACTCGTCATACTTACCGGTTTATAAATTCACTGCTATGGAATGGCACATGATGTGTGATGTGTTTCCCAGGAATCGCGTTGCTAATGAAGTGGAGGCAGCTTATTCCACAGATTGTCGGCACCCCTAGTCTGAGAACAGCTCTGTTTAAAAAAAAAAAAAAAAAAAGAAGGCATGACTTCAGATTTTCTGGTCATGAAGAGGAGGAACTGAAATAAATTAACTTTTTGCTCCGAACCTGGTGAAGCAGGTGCCAGCCGACAAGGCAGAACTGACTCCTTACCGAGGTGGACCCGGACGTTGATACAGTCCCTGTCCTAACCCAGAATCAACCCCTTTGGCTCCAGTTTCGGTCTACTCTGGCTTGCTGCTTATTTACATCATTTCAGTTGAGTATATTGGCCCACTCTCCTGAAAGGCAATAAAACTGGGTTTGATGTCCATTTTGGGAAAAATAAAAAGTAATAGACCTGAGGAAATTTTCCTTATTTCACCTCGTGTGTACCACTTGAACATGAACTCATGGCTGTACCAGTAGTGTTGAATCAGTGCTAGGTATTAAGCATTCAGAGTTGTAGTCAGTAAACTCATTTATCAGTTTCTGCTTTCAAGTACTGAGTTAGCATGCTCTGCTGAGACTACTTTCTTACAAACTACTGATAAAGGGAAGGAGGAAGAAATGTTGAGAAGCAGATGTGGTATGACTAAAGTACCCAGCTGTGTACTAGCAAAATGAATCTCATGCCGATTAGTTAACAATTCCTTGGCAGTCAGAGGCATATGTAAAACAGTAAACACAGCATGGGGAAATGAAAAAAAAAATTAAAAGCATTTTCTGAGCTTAAAACATTGGCAGCATCAAGTCAACCATCTGTGTTACTGAAGAGTCGATTGTGTTGTGGGTAAGTCAGACCAAGGTCAGTTGAACTAACTTAGAAAAACTTAACCCTTTAATAGATAAATTCAGTATTCCCATTTTCTTCCCATATTCCCGGGTCTTTATAAATTACTGCTTATTGTAGATGTAGTTGATGGGCTGATGCACCGGGTTTTTAAGTCAGCAAAATCCTGACGTTTTAAACGGCTGTATTTTCAGAGTGCAGTTTTGCATATTGGGCGTGTGCTGGTGCATCACACTAAGGTGCTGTGAACGTTTCGTTCACAAATTTTCTAGATTGAGACTAACAGAAATGGCAAGCGACTACTATGCTATACTTACGTTTTCTTTCTGAGTTGAGATCATTTGTAAGTTTGTTGGAATTTCCCAAAATAGCTCTTTCTAGGAAATATCTAAATAGAAAGGTATTTCAGTATTTTACAAAGATGGCAATCTCTTAGTCAGAGATCTGTGAGCACAATTTAAAGGACTCTTGCTACCCTTCTCTCCCTCCCTGTCTCTTCTTCCAAGTTAATGATTTGCTTTCTTGTATTTCTGGAGATTGGCTCTTGGAAGTGAAGGGCCTGAAAACAAGCAAAGGTCTTTCTGTGTCACAGATGGAATTACAAAGGGCAGTTGTATGTATACAGATGGGTTCAGCTGCTCTGTATTGCAGCAGCACAGTGATGGCAACTCGCGTCTAATTTCCATCCATTTGCTTTTTACCCTTTGTAGCAAGGGAGCGTGAGCTATTCCAGTTGATGGGGTTCTGTTTTATTAATTGGATTTTGCTGACTTTTTTCTTTCAAACCTTGCACACAATGCACTTTAGCATAACTTTTGACATGGTGCTAGTTCTTATTTAATAGTACATTGTGGAGTTCTCTAGAGCGTCACTGCGAGGAAGGTAAGGAGTTAAAGTACTTCCATTTCCCTGGGACACTGAAAGTAGGACAGTCTTGTCAAATGAATGTAGTGACAGCTACAAGATTTCCGGTTTTCATAACTTTAGTTACATTTATTTTTCAATCAACACGTGTGGCCTTATTTAAAGCCTAGCTCCCTCGACACAAGCCATCCGCTTTCCCTGCTGAGTCTTAGATGCCACTTGTCAACAGTTCTGTTTCTGCCTCAGCGCATCTCCCTTCATTGCCCTCCCTTAAAAAACAAGCTGAAGGACTAGCTTGCCTCCACACTACATCCACATTTCAGACATCAGGATTGAGCTTTTAGCCGAGACGACATATTCTTAAGCCTTGAAAAACGAGGTGGCATGCTGGATCATGATTTCTAATTTGGTGTAGGGGCTGTGGATACTGAATGTCCATGCACTTTTGATAATGACTTTGCTGGTTTTTGTCAAAATCGGAATCACGTTTGTCAGTAAGAGCATTGGCATGTTTGCAGATGTGGCTTAGGTCACTTAAGATGGACACTGATTATTTGAACAGTATGACCGTCATATTAAACAAGCTTTCCGAGCATTGTGTGCTGTCACTCAAGTCTTGAAGAAAGCCAGTTCTGTATCGTTTCTTAATCTTGCGTATGCCTTGCTGCTTTCTCAGCACCGCTATAACATTCACCTTCGAGAATCTACTGTCTGCCTCTGATCACGGTTGGGTGAGAACAGCAGTTTGGGCTACTGTCCTGTCCTGTGAAGTTGCACCACTTTTTTTAAGGCTCTGTTTTTGTATTTCTTCGCAGTGCTGGGATGTATGAGGGCTGTGGTTTGTTTCTTTCTTTTCAAACATTAACCCTGGAGGTATTTTTCTTACCGTATCAGATGGCCCAGGTGGTGTATCTGTTCTTTAAGCACCAGTCCAAGTCAGAGTTGGAGTGGTCTGTTTGGTGACATGCTGTTTCTACCAGACCAGGATTGATTCCTGTCATTTCTTTTTGGTGGTTAATCTAGGTCAGTTTTAAATGGCTTAATGGTTCTCAGGCTGTTAAAACAGTTTATTCAACAGTATATTCTTGTACTTTAAAATCCTCAAAGTCTCTGGACAGGTGTATATAACGTGATAAGCGGTAATGACCATTTGAAAGATTGGCTGAATATAATCTTAGAATAATGATAGTTATATTTCCTATCGTGATGCAAGTCTGTCTTGTGGCTTCCAAGTGCTACATTTCTGCATCTGATTATTTCAAGAGCATGCCAGATGAGCAAGAATATATTTCAGCTTACTCTTTCAGCACAACCTTTATTTCAGTTTTTGTGGTTTTAATTTTCTTACAGATTTTTTACTCATTGAAAACTATTCCTTAGAAGACTTGATTATAGGACAGCATTGCTATGGAGACAGTAGATCACTGGCTGTTCGAGGACTGGGAAGGGACTAATTTACTTTACTTTCTTTAATTTTGAAAAACAATGTAATGACTTCCTGGGAAACCTCAATTATATTTTGTTGCCAGATGCCGTAAACTTAGGTGTATTGTAAATAACAAATGTGATTATCCCGTTACCCAATATTTTGTATTATGCATCACAATTGCCTTTAAACATCTGAGAAGTGTCTCCCAGTTAGACTTGCCAGAGAATACAGTGGTTATGGACATAAGAAAAAAAAGGCGCCTTTTACAGTTGTAGAAATTGTGCTCGTGCTGTTGTAATAATTATCACTTTCATTTAGCAGCTTTCATATGAAGTCAGGCATGGATGCAGGGCCTTGCTCTGGTCTCTAGGTATTAGCTTTCAGGCCTTGTGCCTAATTTTCTCCTTGCCTGGAGCAGGCTGTAGAGCTGTGCATTGTGCTGTGCCTTTCCGGAGAGAGTGGTATCTTGTGTTTATTCAGCAGGTTGGACTGGGTTACCAGCTTGAATGTAGGACACCGTTGCTTGTGGAGACAGTAGATCGCTGAGTGTCCAAGCAAAGGAAGAAGGGACTAGTTCAGGTGCTCTAAAGTTGGAAAGCTTAGTAATGACTTCCTGGGAAACCTTCATTACTTTTTGTTGTCAAACTATCACTTTGATTTTTACAATAGGAATAAAGCAGAGGCTAGGATTTTAAATCCGTGGTCTGCCTGAATTACGGTCTTTCCTTTAAGTCCTGTGATCTTGGGAAATGGGATCCGGCAAGGCCTTTGGGCTTTTCATGTACCCGGTGGGTATCGGGGTGAATGTAGCAGGTGTCAGGAGTGGGTGTCGGACTGAACGGCTCCCCAACGACCACTGCTCAAATGCTGGACACAGAGAATCTTTTTAGTAGCTCAGACTCCTTCTGATCTTCTGGCTCCCGGCATTGCCCTGTGCGGAAAAACAAGTTTGGTAACTTGGCAGTAGACTCTTCTCAGCTACTAGCTATGGCGCTGGCTCTCAAACCACAGAGGAGTTTGCTTTTGGAGGAGGGGCAGCTTATCTTGACCTGTCTTTCGTTCCACCTGCTTGTTTTCCTGAAAGCCCGCTGTTAAATCAAAGCAACGTATTTATACAGGAAACAGTCTGATAACTAGGTCGCATACAGTATTTATGAATTACTGCACAGTAGCCCCATTTCCACCACAGAGCCCTCTGAGTTTTCACAGAAATTTAATTCCCCCACTCCCATAGGAACTAGGGTAATTGCGCTAGCCCCATTGACAGGGAAAGAAATAGAGGCATAAATACCTGGCCCACTTTTAGTTTGCCTGATTTGCAGGCAATGGAGAGGTGGTTATTTTTATCACTGGGACTGCCTGAAACAATAGCAGATTTGTCTCCAATGTTCCCCTTCCCATATAAAACACATGACATTGTCATAAGGCATTTTATGATTTCACTGTTGTACAACTACGGTCCCTCGTGAAACAAGTCTGTACGGTTCTGTTTTTTCAGTCTGAAATCATGCCTGGATCATTAGATAAAGGGTTTATTTTTTTCATGGCCAAAACATACAGAAAGTTAAAATGAAACGAAAGATATACAAGTGCACGCAGTGCAGCTGTCTTGTTTTGTTTTGTTTTGTTTTATTTATGTATTTGTTAATTACTCTTGTTAATGCTACACTGGGGAAAAAAACAGGCATCCAATAAGGTTATGAGTAGGCAGTGTAGGAATCTGCTTGTTGGCTTTCGTGTTCAAAGCCTCTCCTTGCTTTCTTTGCAGCTCATATATAGTCAGAAATCTGTCGGGTAGAAAAATTCTTGTTCAGGTACAGTTGAGGTTTTGGGGTTTTTTTATAACAGTCAGGAAAGGGAGTATTTAGTACCCTCCTGTATGCGAGACCACTCGTAGCATCTCATAAAGTAGACGGTTGCATACAAAAACCCGTGCTTTTCTGATTGAGTTGGTCTCTAAGGTACTATCTTGCTCTGCCTTCTTTGTAGAAGTCAGTTAATTTAATATTAAAACTTAAGTCCAGAATACAGTCTGCCTTTTGTCATGTTCTGAATCTTTTCAAAAGTTTGAAAGGATGATCTTATGTGTGCGCATAAAAAATGCGTGTGTGTATGGAAAAATGTTCAGCATGGACTGTTTTACACTTGTGTAACATTTAGACGTTTTCCTGTTATCTTTCAGTAAATCAGTACAACACTCTGCAATGAAAGATATCCCCTTACTAATATTTAACACTACTGTGCAGTTTTGTGGCAATTTCTGTAGTTTCTAGTTCAACTTGAGGGTTATTTCTGCTTGCATGGCTTTAAAAATAAATTATGAGCAATTGCTGTTTAGGACAGGAAATGTAATCGGTTAAAGCCTAATGAAGCAGACACGTCAGAACAGGCTCATCTGTTAAAATATAAGGTTGGCTGAATCTCTGCTGCGAATGGGTAATCTCATTATTGCATTTTAAGTTGTTGGGTTGATAATTTGCTCCTTTTATCTATATGACCCACTATTAAACCAGTCTGCCTTCAGATCAAGATGCTGAATCCTCTTCACTGGGGACACAAATGCACGGCCTACACCCTTTTTTCTTTCCTTCTGCTACTTTACAAAGCCTGTCAGATTTATGTCCATATTTGTCAAGCGTTCTTCAGTCGAGATGTATCCTATGTCACAAATTATTCCCTCAGTCAAAATAAAAACCATGAATATCTCTCATTTTTTTAGTGGCAGTACATTTTGCTGCCTCGTGTTACTTCACTGATGTGTATGGTGTTCACAGCTAGTGTGACTGATGCCTCATTAGACTTTGCAGCCACGGTGCATTGCCTTATCTTAGCTTGCTGGCATTATTATTTGGTATGAATGCCTTCCGTTTGACTTTGGCTTTAATGCTGTAGAAAGATAGACCTATCAATAACGTATTAACTCTCAACCCTCAAGTGCACAACATAAAGGCATATTTTAAAGATAGGATTTTGAGTTAATATTACAAGTTTAGTGATTAAATAAAAATGAAAAGTCAAGTTTAAGAACTGAAAATGGTTGTTTAAAAGTGCTAAATAGCTGTTTTAGTGGTTTGAAATATACTGTGTACATGCGGTGCCTACAGAAGGCGTTTATGCCGAACAAAAATGTACAGCGCAGAGGGCATTGACAATGTGCAGAGCACTTAAATAAGAGCCTCAGCTACAGATTTGGTGACTTATAAAAATAGCTTTATGTACAGTTCAAAGGCCTTATTTCTAACTTAATACTTGACAGGTGTCATTAAACTCGGGTAGCTTGCTCTTTTAGTCTGTTTTCTTCATTGATCTGCATCTTCCTCTCTCGAGACTTGGATTTCCTCACGCAAGTGTTCTGGTCCAACCTGTTTCAGGAGTCTGTCCTACTCCCCCTGATTGCAGAGAGCCCAGTGTATGTTTCTAAGGCGTTCCTCACGGTGGTGGCAAGGAACAAGCAGGTCCTTTGTTCCCTTCCGTGTAGCTGTCTGTGTTAAAGTAACGAGTTTACCTACTTTTTGACTCCACCTGCTCAGGAAGGCTGAACTTTTTAAGCCGCTATTCTGTAAGCAGCCTAGCATGCGGATGTTTTTTTACAGCTGTCTGGAAACCAGAGCATCTCCTGCAGTCTGTTCCTCCTTAGATATTTGTATGGTGTCTGCTACTTCAGCATCTGAGAGCGTTTCAGGCATTAATGCTTTTATCTTCCCAGCATTACCGAGGTAGGAAAGTACTGCTGTCCCCCTTGTACAAATCGGGCGATCTGCTGGCCACGGAGCCCAAGTGACTTGTGCAAGGTCACACAGGGCAAAGTTCATCTAATCGCAAAACCAGAAAGATGGGCCTGCAGACTTGGTGGGATTCTCCAGGATGTGCAGAAAGATTCACTGCAGAAAGCATTTGCAAGATCTTACTTTCCGGTTATGTTTCCAGTTTTCAAAACAATTCATTCATAGAACTGCTCCTTCTCCCCTCTGGGAAACTTGCAGCTTTTGTTTCTACGTGTTCATGGGGGTTCAACCAAATGTGAAAATTGCCTTGGAATCGTGAAACACCAGTTGCAGCGTTAGGACACGCATGGGTTCCACGTTAACAGTTGCCACACTTTATATGACCACAGAAACAGAAATCAAATCTTGTCGTGATGGAAAATTGATCCTCCACCCCTCTGCCTTCCCAGAAAATGAAAAAGGGGAGAAGCATACTTCCTTGGGAGCATCAGTAATGACCATCAGAAAAAAAAAAAGTCTTCAAGGATTTATTCAGAACGATGAGGCCCACAAACATGTTATTCCAGTATTACCACACACAAAAACACCTTTCTGGAACAGCATTTTACCAGCATTAAATTTAACTGACATCAGGAATTTCTGAATGTGTTTTTCATAATTCTAGACTTGTCTTTGACTGTTTGTCAGGTTTTTATGTTCTAATTTCCCTTCTCAGGTTCTGGGAAGATGTCTAGTACTAACACACTGAAGATGCATCATTTTCAACGGTCCAAGATCTGTTTTTCTGAAGGATGATGGGAAAATGATCAATTTTGCATACAAAATTAGGAACTGCTTTCCCAAATGTGGGCAAGTGGTGCCTAGATGCAATGGGATCATGTATCTGCAGTTCAGGACAGGTCTTATCCTGCTCCTCCCCCATTGCACATACTGTACTTGATCATCTTGCAGCTGTAGATTGGTCCTTTGTAGGAAATCAGATTAACTCGAAGCATAAAAAACAACATCTGTATTAACAGATGACATGTTCTTAGCTAACTCAATGTAGTCATTTTTAAGGATCTGCTGCACAGCATTGGAAAATGAACTTGTTTGTTGGCCATGCTACTAAATGACAGTGTTTAAACTGTTCTTAAGAGAAAATGCTCAAAACTAGAGTGGTTCAGGTAGGCGAAAAACCAAGGGGTGCAAGATAAAATGAAGAATCAAAACCATTACTCTCATCCCACAAGAAGTTGCATTAAATGATTCCTCGCACTCTGACCTAGCGTGCCCTGGTTACAACTTACAGTTTATTAATCAGGGTCAGTGTCAGACACGCAAGTGTTTGGAAATTACCTTCGAGCTCTGGAAATAAGTAATTAATGATACAGCAGGTGTTGCTCTGAGGAGTCTGGTGCAATGTATTTAAATAACGCTGTGATGTTAGAGTGATGGTCCAGGAATTTATGGGTCAGGCAAGTATTTTTTTTTTTTTTTTTCCCATGGTACCTTTTATTGGACTAGCTGCATGGTTGGGATAAAGTTAGACAAACTGTCAAATCTAAGGCATCGGGACGAGAAGAAGAATGCTTTGCAGTTGAAAGTTAGTCTAACTATCCCCAGCCTGGCAGTTGGTCTAATAAAAAGTATCACCCCCCAAAAATCCTTGCCTTTTTTCATGTAAACAGCATTCTCATCTAAATACTAAGACTGCAGCTTATAGGTTTGCATCAGTAACTCATGCAAAGACTTCAGGGCCCCAATTTGTTTGTTATGAAAACATACATGTCTGCATCGGGGAGGGAAGACCAAAGGGCGTAAATTGACCTTGCCACAGAGGAAGTATGGAGAAGAAATAAGGCCAATATTTAGTTTCAGAAACTTTGTCTTCATATAGTACTTGTACTCGGTAAAAACTTGAAGACTTGTCATCTGCAGCTCAAATGAGCCATTGCTAATGCACAAAGTACTTTTCCAAGCATAGTGTTGGTTTGCTTGCACTTTGGATTGCTAGTCTGTTTTGTGTGATTCGGGAAGCTGTATGGGGCCAGTAGTTTAGATTCTCTAGTGGCGCATCATTTTCTTTTATTGTACTTCGTGCAAAGCTATTTACTTAGTTAGGATTAATGCTCCCTCTCTCTGTAAAAAATAGCAGCTTGGGGGAGAGACTCAGATTTGCAGTTCAGTTGGATTGGATTTTTACAATGATTCCTCTTTTGCAATTCTTAAGTAACAGAACGGGGAATCGGAATGAAAATGTCTGTAAAGAACCTAGAGGCTACCTACCGGAGGAATGAAAGTTTTGGAAGTGAGGTCGTTGGGCTGGTAGCCGGCTTTAGATTTTGTTGACTGGTTAAACATTGCAACAGATTATCTAGACAGGCGGTAGGGTCTCCATCACTGGAAGTTTACAGGTGCAAGCGAGGCAAATGTTTGTCTGAGGACTGGGTTAGATAGAGAGGATTCCTGCCTTGAGCAGGTGGTTTTACTAAATGACCTCTTGAGATCCCTTCTCCCCTTCCTTTTTTAATGGTTTGTCTTCAGTGTCTCCTCACCTGTGTTTGCTGCCTGACCAAACGAAAGCCTGACGGTACCTTTTCAGTACCGCTGCTTCTGCCAGACTCAGCATTTCTTTGGTTCTTCGCGAGACAGACTTGAACATTGCCGTCATCACTGGAATTCTCTCTCTCCTTACGTCCCTTCCTTTCTTGCGCCTGTTTGCCGCAGGGGCACTCTGGCGAATAACCAGATGACAAGCTTTCTCGAGAAAATGGGGGCGGTAGGCCAGCGTTTGATTTGAGGATGATACCATAGGTACAGGATTTCTGATGGTCGTTAAGGGCGCTTTCTACCAAGTCATAGTATTCTCTGCAATCCTAACTGTCCTGTTGGATTACCCACCAAAAACAATGCAATATTTTTGCAAGGTGCTTTCTTAAAGTCAAGTTTTGAACAAGGCCTTGCCTTCTAAAATGGCGTTATTGCTTAGTGTCCACTCTACAGTTATTGTTGGTATTTTGAGGTAGCGTTGCTAGGGACCAAAAGGATACACAGTTGTTCCACATAGAAAGCTGGGAGGAGCATGCGGTATCCCATCCAATCTGGAGGGAACGTGATCTGGCGCTGGGTGCAGCTCAGCACGAAGCGGCTTTGATCCAGAGGATAGAAGCAAAGCGAGAAAGAAGAAAGCAGCGTGCTATAAACTTGGATTGCAACTCAGATAGCATGTGGATCTGTGAAACTGGTAAGAAGCTGTGTCGCTCTTGAATTGGGCTTGTCGGCCCCAAACAGGTTCAGGCACCTGACTAGACCTCGTACACCACTGTGTGTATAGCACGACCCAGAAGATTGATGGTTGCCTACTGCTAGGAACAGCAGACAGGTGGAATTAAGACAAAAATAGAAAAGCATTGCTTATTGAATGTATGTCTGGAGAAGCTATCCCATGTTCCCTCTTTAGGTGAAAGACCCTGCAGGACATTTACCTAGATGTAAGGTCTTACAGACTGTCTGATTTGTATGCAGTTTATATTTATTTCTCTAAGGAAAATGTTTAAAATTAAACTTAAAGCCTATGATGCTACCTTGCTCTAACTTCTCCTAATAGTACTTTTAAGCCTTCCAAAATCAATATCTAAGTCCTTACTTGCTCAAAATCTACGTCTGTTTTGTTCCAACTCAAACATCAGTGGAATATAAATGATAGCTTTCTCTTCCTCTCTCTTCAGGGTCCAAATAAAGACCATATATATTTACTAATTTATAGTTGAAAGTTCTGTCAGACAGTGATTGCTATCTAACTACTGACTACTCGGCAGAAAGCAATATAACCCAAAAAGCTGAGCTGTCATCTTTTTCTTCCGTCTTGTCTTCATGCTTCACATAGAAAGTGATATTTCACATTTAATTGAAAACCCTGGGTGCCATAACTGAAAATAAATCTTACTAAATGAATAGTGATGAAGCAGCAGGGCATACTGTTCAAGGGGAAAGATAAATTCCTTTCATTTTTAATATTCTACCATGATTCACGTATGTGCCAAGTTTATTTATGTGATTATTTCAACAATGGCACACCTTTTAAAGAAGCTCTGGAACAGACAGTTCATAATTAAGTTATTTTTATAACAGAATTGTTATTCATGCCATGAGAAATGATGAGACATGTGGGTATATGATAAATCATGCACTGTTCATGTGGTCTAATGCACCTTGGTAGACTATGAAAGGGTATATAGCTGTGTATCTCATGCCTCCCAGGTCACAATTGGAGCTTTGTATGTGTATGTGGCAGCATTTTGCTTATAAATAGTCCACGCTTGTTGAAAGTGGAGATAAAGTCTTATTTTTCAGGTGGATCCATCAGTTTCCATAGGTTCCTTTAGACCTATATTCTGGTGGTGGTGGTAGTGGGCGGGGGGCGGGTTGTGGCTACGGATTGAATGGAGCCCTTGAATTGTAACTTCTGAGTGTCTGGAGTAGTTGAGGTTCTTTTGGCAGATGTGGTATCTTTTATTAGACCAACTGAGTAGTGGGGAAAAAGTTCTTAGCACGCTTTCAGGCGCAGTCTCCTTTGTTCAGGCTTAGGAGGTCTGTGCTGAGTTTCAGCAAGAAGGGACTGTTTTCCTGTCCGAAAGCAGTGTAGCATGTGCTTGGCCACCTCTTTCCTTACGAGTGTGTCATTAAATCTGTACGAATATGCAATTCATTTTAGTCGGTTCACAAGCTTGCTCACAAAAACACATACACTTGCCAGCTCCTGCATTTATTTGTTGTTTGTATTTTGGCAATGCATGGAGGCCAGCCTCCGATTGTGTAGATACTGTACAAATTATTGGGCAAGTCTGTTCTGCTGCTTTGGTAGGTGTTCTCCTGACTGTAGCTTTGGCAGTGAGTTACACTTGCCCTGGAACAAAGCCAAGACTCAAAACTGACATTATTTTTTCATTCTGAAAAGTTTCCCTTTCGGCCTATGCCGGTTAATTTACTACTTCTGTTCTCCTCGTGGCGTTTTTTCTGGTTTCTGCTAATTTGTGTTCTGCACTGGATCCATGATTATACCGCATGCTGTGTTGCTCCCAGCTTACTAGGATGCAGGGTAGCACTCTTTTTCAAAGTAGCTCTGGCCAGGGCACTAGAACAGGTTTAGGAAGAAGGCCCCTTGGAGTATAGTTGGCTGAGAACGGCAAATATTGTAGTCCCTCTGCCTTGGTAGATCTTATTGTCACGTTAGCAGGATTTCTAGGTGTCCATATTCATGCACTGTTCTAGGACCTTTTTTTTTTTTTTTCATACCAGGCAAAGAAAAGTATTGTGTTTTTATTTTGTCTGTATACTTTAACAATATTTTCCTTCTATTTCTATGCCACAATCTGTTCAGGATTGCTCTTGTTGTACATTTGTTGAGTCTGTGTCGTGCCAAGCAGTGGTGGTTGGTCTGTTCGTTACACTGAATCATGCTAGGAGTATATCAGAAATCTGATTCACTCTTCCTTGAATATATTGTTGTGTTCTCCTAGCGACATAAGGAATGCCTCGAAACCCAGTAGAAAGTCTAGTGTGGTCATCTACGGCAAGCAGAAACTTCTGCCTCTTGAGCATGGGCTCAGCAAGCTATCAGTCTGTGCAAAATTTAAGCTTCTAGTTAAAACCAAAAACCATGAGCTACATGTGAGCTACTGAACGTGAGTTAATGCAGTGCTCTACTTGGGTGTGCAGCTGCATCTTTTATGATATGCCACTGCTCTGGAGATCCTCACTAAGCAGAAGCTTGTAGGTGACCCCTTCTCAACTTTTTGGCCAGTTTCATGTTGCTGCTTGGGAAAGCTTGGAGCGATGGCAGGGCAAGAGTGGTGGCACCCAAGAGGGTGGCCAGAGGGAAGCATCCAAACAGCGGAGGGGCAGAGCAGCAGAGTCTTTCTTCCCTAGCACTGTTGTGAGTCAAGTGCTCTGGGCACAGAGGTGGAATAGCAGATACCTTCTTTTCATAGTGACTGGAAGGGAGTTAAGCTGATTATTAGTATAGTACAGCAGCATCAGAGGCACTTGCCCAAGGTTGGGGCCATTCTGCTGTATGGTATATAGACAGGTAGTATCAGATGATCTGTGGCCCACATGTACCAGAGCTGACAGGTCTCTGTGATATCAACTTTGCAAGCTCATTCTGGCAGCAAGAAGAGGAGGAAGAAGGTGTGATGGGGGGGCACAGGACCTGTCGGGCAAATCAAATTTATTTACATTTGAGAGACGAGTCAAAATTGGTTAAATGAACAACTTAATAAAATAATTGGAGAGAAGTAATTAGCCAGGTTAGTCCAAAGTCAAGCAGAAGGCAGGGCAGGGTGGCGCCTTGGGGTACCTACACAGGTGACGGACCTCTGCTGTGCCATGTGCTAACTAGCTCATCAAACAGGCGTGAGCTAAACTGCTCCCACCACCATTTGGAAGTGCGGGATGCTGAATACACGTGATGCCGAGGGCTCTAATTAGAGTGGCTCTCAGGGCCTCTCTAATGAAAGTGCCTTCCCCTCCACCCCGGAGTATAGGTATAAACACCCTTGGAGATTAATAGGAACAAAATAGGCTGCCACCTCTGAAACTGTATGTCGTCTGAACTAGTTAGTATCTAAGGTGCCCCACTGCCTTGCCTTCAGTAAAATAACTGGGTAGTCTCAGTCCTCCTGGAAGAGGTTTGTAACTAAAACCAAACCAAGCATACTCTGTTGGAGCTTAATTCTAGCGTCCAAGTGATAGGCAGCCCCAAGGACACAAACTGACTAGTTGCTGTAGGAAAACAGATTCTTCCTAAGGACATCCCTACTAAATGAGTAACCTCCTGTGCTGGAGCAACTTCACCAGTGGCTCTACAATTCTCTCTTCTGTGACAGGATTGGAGATTTTAATTTCCAAATATTTAGGCACCATTTGGATGCAGTTTATTTTTAGCAGCTCTGTAGACTGTAATTATAGCCACAAAATGAATGAAAATTAAAATAGATCACTCACTTCCCTGCTATTTTTAATTGTGTTACAGAGTCTGGATTTGCTTCATTACGTGGCTAAAGCCTGAAATACTGTATGTTAAGTATTACAACTGATCTGGGAAAAAAATCAACTGGTTAGCTGGTGGGAAAGTGACAGAAAAATCCTCAGAGAGAACCTGGGTCCTATTTTGTGTTGTCGCTGTGTTGTTCAAGGAGGCGAAAATTTGATGTCACCTTGAACAGGAGCAAAATCACAACCTGAACTGTAACGCTCTGTTCCATAGAGCAAAATGTAAGTAGCTTCTCAGAGAGAGGTCAGAGCCAAAATACCAGATCTGAACGTGTCCTGTGCATGAGACGTTTCATCTGGAAGTGGATTTGGGGGTCTGACTTTGTGTTTCAAATGCATCTTATTTCCATTGGTCCTGCCCTTCATACCCTGCAAGATGAACCTTTGCTTCCCCAGTTCCTTTACAAACAAGGCTAAATTAGATATGCACCCACATAACAATTCAGTCTCTCAGCCTCTGCGGCCCGGGGCTGGTCTCTCGTCCACCCTGGGCACGTCCGTACATGCGTTAATGCACCTGCGTTTAAATTCAGTGCCTGTAGTAACGGGTAGTAACGCAAAGCCCCGTAATCAGCGCTACTACGCAGTAATGGCGGCACACATCTTTTAGGTGCTGCTGTTGAGCAGTAGACTAATTCTATGAGCATTAGCACCACTTTTGCTGTGACGCGCTAATGCACAGTAGAATTAACTTGCTGCAGGTGTCTGTTGTTTCATTCTCTCTGTTGCCATCTGCTCCAATTTCTTCATGGAGAGGTAAGTAGCTGTGCTGATCTGAATTCAGAAAGAAGGTGAGATAGAGGTGCACCTTACAGACTGACAGAATCAGAAATGCAAAGTAAGCTGTGATGCATGAAAGCTTATTCATTTCTGATTCAGTTATTCTCCAAGGTACACCTCCACCTTTTCTTCTGCTGTCTTGTTCAAGTTCAGTATAAATAGGCAGGTTGGATAAACTTAGCTATCAGTAGGAGCCAAACACAAGAGTCAGGAGGGGTTGACTTGCTTTGAGAGCCTGGCAAAGAGTTAGCTGCATCTCTGGAAACGTATAAGTATTTACAAATACCAGCCTTTTCAGGTTCAACAGCCTAGTTTAAAGTCAGTCCGTCCCCCAGCTGATCTCTTAAAGGTCCCCACCTCCCCTTAGGTCACTCATTATGCTGCTGTTTCTTGGATAAACGATACTTCGCCCCTGCACTGGGCTGTTCTATGTACCCAGCCTTCCGAACGCCAGCAGGGGAAGGCTCGGTGCTGCTGCATGCCGGGTCTCCTGGAGCCCATCTCGAGTCCTGGCAATTGCCACGGAAACGCCCTGTCTTGCAGCTGAGCAGTGGTAGGCAGCCTCTCCAGGGTCTTCCACTGCAGGCCTAGTGCACACAGCACTCTCCCGAGAGCTAAGGGAAATAAGTCAGCTGAGCAGAAGTAAGCTTCCGCAATCTAAGGCAGCTTTACTTCTGAGCCTCGGATTGCGCGGTCTTCAAACCGTTGTTTGATTTGCCTTCTCTTTGCAGAAAATCTCAGTATGGGCAAGCCTCTAGTGGTATGTGGCTGCCAGAACTGCCTCCGTTTTCCTGCAGGTGTGTCAGCTAAGTTCTGGAAAAGAAGTGTTTTGGTACGTTTAAAATGGGCCTTGTTAAATAACCCATATGGAAAATCAAATCAACGGTTACTTTTTTTATAAATTAATGCCTTGCATTTTTAGATAAAATTCCACGTCCTAAAGCAGTTAAGTGGTTTGGATGCCGAATATAAACGTGGCTGTTGATTCAGGGAAAGAAATTAGCCACCAGACCCTTACCTCTAGCCCTTTACATGTACGTATTTCAGTTGAACTGTTTTGATTACTAGAAGCGTGTGACTTCAGACGTGTAACTGCCTCAACACAATTTTATTTATTAACTATTTTGATTTTTTTTCTTTCCACGTCAGATTTGGGAGAGAGTGGTCTGGGGCTGAGGCCTTCCATAGCAGATTATTCATAAGCAAACACTTACAGCTGAGTCATTGGCTAAGGGAACCAAGGCCATACTCGGCTAATAATAATTCTCTACTTGCCAGTAAAGCAACAGTTTTTGGACACCACGTTAAGCTTGAACATTGCAGGGAGTATTCTAGCTATCCACAGACACGTTGGCATCTGCGGGTAGAGCCCAACTGATATTTGGTGACAGTTGGAAAACCTGCAGTTTCATTCCCGCTGGTGCAGGTGAAAGGAAGATCAAGGCCAGAGGAAGGCGGAGGAGCCTCGAGCGCATTGCTGCTGCCTTCATGTGTCCGAGACAGCAGCTTAGTATGCTTCTTTCTCGCTGGGTGCACGGGGACCTCTCCAAGCAGTGCCGTGTATGCTACTCAAGAAAACGTGACAGCTGCTGTCATGTGGAAGTTGCTCCAGTTCTGGTGTAATGCTGGAAGATTCCCTGACTCTCTGCCTTGCCTTCCCGTGCCCGTGTGGACAGTTGGTTTTCTGCACGGCTCCGTGTTTGTGTCGCATCTCATTGTTCATAGTGCGCTGAAACCTAAACCTTTAATTTCTGGTGCTGCTTGCTGTGCAGTTGCATTGCTGGGCTGCGTGGAAAGCTGGAGTGTAATGTGTGCTAGCGTGCCAGATTATTAGTTTCTGCAGCTTCCCATTATATAAGATTGCTTCTATGTTATCAGTGACATAATTGTTGTTCATTACCTATGCGTAGCTCAGTTCTATTTGCTTTTTTCTACGGGGATGAAAGAAGGCAGTAAAGCAGTAGGCAAAGCTTGCTGCATCCACCTGTTCTTTCAGATTTACTAATGTCTCAGGACATGCAAATATTTGGTTTTAAAAAAAACCTTTGTATTCAAGCATTCACTCCTACCCCTCCTATAATTAATGAGGATAGATGCATTTGAGCAGCCTATTTAAAAATCCCAGTCATCTCTTGCTACCCAATGTTAGAATCCATCAGGTCACTTGACAGCTGACAGTTGTGGAAATACTGGGCACTGTGTAGTGCTTATGCTTTATAAAGGACAGTCATGATGCCTGAGAGTGCAGCAGGGAGATTCTGACTTCAGAATAAACAGATGAGGCTCTTGACTCGGCCTTCCATGCAAGTGCCTTTAGCTATAACAAGTGTAAAAAGGCACACAGATTTTTTCCCCCTCCTAAATGGCATGGTTTTAGATGCTTTCTGGGAAGTGTCAGTAAAACCCTTGTTCTAAAGAGCAGAGCACCGTCTACTACCATGCTTCTATCACTCAGATAATCTCACAGTAAAATATTTAAAATTCAATATATAGTGGGTGTTAAATACTTTCTCAAATGGCACTGAAAAGGAATTTCAATAGTGTGAGATCCTTAAAAGTTTCATGTTACTTACTAAACACCATAGTACATGCTGCTAGTGCGTACCTGGGTAATGTTTTGGAAGGCAGCCTTTTTAACCGTAACTATATTTTTTTCTCTCTCTTTTTTTTTTTTTTTTTAAACACATGCAACTTAAAGACTTTAAAATGTTTCAGTGCATTTTATATACTACACACACACACACACACACACACTTCGAATTAAAAACAGCACTGCACTATTTTAAAGTTCTTACATACGTGCACACATACACACAGACATAGCTAGATAGATAGAAATATATACAGTACATATGAGTCTACCAGGCCAACATTTATAATTTTCACTAATAAACATGCTCTTTTTAAAGGGGATTTAAAAAACATGTTGAGAGATTCAAAATGTATTTCCTAATAGTGGTTTTTATGTAAATAGTGAAGAGGTTGGGAAGTACTGGCACTGGAGATACTTTTCATCTTTTCAGATGTACCTTGGCAATGTCCTTTTTATATACATTTTATTATCCTTGTTGCATTTATTCACTTTGAAAGAATTGTATCGCTTTCTTTACTGTGGGCAGCTTCCAAGTGTTATGGAATACTTTTGGGCTGATATTGGCTTTATATGTCTTAGTTTGAAAATATCTCCTTTAGCACGTAAACTTTATTGCATCTACCATTTCCTTGAAGCTAAGCATTTTAAAACACATTATGGAAAAAGATCCTTAGTGTGACATTAATTTGAGCTTCTTTCCAGTAAAAAAAAAAAAAACAAACAAAACGGTGGTTCAATATCTATAGGAATAAATGGTAGCAAATATACAGAGCAGAAACAATAAGGGCAATTAACAAAACATCACTTTGCACTGTATTTTTTTACCTTCACAATAGATTGTTGTTAAAGCAAAATGCACCCATCCAGCTGGATTTAGAGAATTTGCGAATGGTGCACTGCAATTGAACCAATATCTGTTTAAAAAAAAAAGATGCCTAAAAGGCATAGATGCCACATGGAAAATCTGCCTTTCTGCTTTGGTGAAGCAGTATAACCACAGTCCTGTGGCACCAGGCAGCTTTGTGCTGCATCCTCTCGCAGCTGCACGTAGACCAAAGGTGGGATTCACTACTTGTTGCCCCTGAAGAGGTTCAGCACCGCGCCCCTGTTCTTTGGGCTCTTAAACTGAGGGCTACGAGTCATTTTCATGGGTGCTAATGCAGTGCGGCCTCTTGACCATCTTGGGTCTCCACGCAGTTGTGTGATTTGTACCATCCTGACACAGCCCCTGGTGGTGCGCCAAGACCGAGACCTCAAACTTGAGAGCATTTCAGGGAGTCCTCAAGGATCCTAGGACACCCCAAAACGGAAGACTCTCCTGGAGCACCCGGGATGATTGGTCACTCTAGCTCACTCTCATGAGAATGAGTTTGGAAGAATTAAAGGTAGGTCACTTAGTTGTGACTAATTCTTCACCTGGGTGATTTATTTTAATTAAACCATGTTATACTAGTGGGTATTGATTTTTCTTCTGGTAACACGTAGGTGGAGAAGATTTGTGTTGCTGTAGGACAGATAATTGCCTCTTGGTGGCAGAAAAGTTAATTTCTCCAGTAAATCTGTAGTTTTCCATTTACAGCCTGAATAATCACTACACTCAGTGTTTAATGGCTTCCATCAGGGTTTCTCAGAACATTTAATAAAAATCAGTATTGCTATACCCAGGGGCAAACCGAGGGGTAGGGAGGGTGAGTGGTCACGTTACACAAGGGACTGACTCCTGTCTGGTGCCCTATTTGGAGTTTGCAGTCCTTCCTTTGGCACGGTGTTCATTGAGGAAACCAAACACTAGCTCCAAGGCAGGCTCTTCACTTCATTCACTGTCACCGACAGCAAATAAACTGCAGCCTGGAGAACTTATGGAGCTTAAAAGAATGCAGATTAAATGAACTTGTAAATTAGGTCCTTGGGTTCCAAAGTAGTTAATGGCTGAAGGCCTCTGCATTAGCAGCCAAAGCTGTGTGCAGTCGCTAAATAGCGGAAGAAATATCTTTTGTTGTCATAATGCCAGAGCAGCTGTATTACGTAGGTAGGCTTTGTGTCCTGGATCAGGGTAGTAGTTACCCTTAATATCTGGTCTTGTATTTGAATACTTAATGTCCAGTGGGATTGCATGGCTTGCCGAATCATGGATTTATGAGAAAACTGTCTTTGTAGTAAGTGTCTCTTAGAGGACTTCCTTTTCATGAGCGATTTCCAAGTTCTCTTCGCAAGCTGTAGTAGCATATATACCTTTTCACTACTACCGATTTCTAAATTTAGTCACAGTTTCCTAATCAGATTTCCCAGGCCATATGCAATGTAGTTCTCTGTTTTGTTATATTTTTTTTAATGCTGTGTACCCATGATACTTAGCTGTTGTACCAGGACTGAATAATGCTTTCCTCAGTGCAAAAACACCATCCTTTACTGTATGAGTCATGCATTAACATCAGTCACGGTTACTGCACGTCTGGAGGTGGAAAGGATTTTGCTGACTATACATATGTCATAGGGAGTATGTGATTTTCTTTCGGACTTAAATCCTTCAGACAGATCTTTAATTAATCAATACAGCCATGACCAGTGCTCATTTATGTGCGACATGTTTGTTAATTTGATCCATTGGAAGTGCTGACTTGGGATTTTCAGAGGGAGGAACCTATGGGTTTTAGCACATTCATCATCTTCAACTTCCTGGGAGCCTGTGAGAACAGGTGAGGTACAGGTCCAGTTCTTGAAAGAAACTTGAATTGATTAGTAAACTGCCTCCCTTCTCCCTTCCCTGTCTTAGTGACCACATGAGCAATGCCCCAACGTTGTAGTTTTGAAATGTCAAGGTCCCCCACGGAAGCAAGATGAGACGCTTTTTAACATTTGCTTCAGAAATGGGACATAAAAACCACACTGGGGGTGTGCGTGTCTGTGTGCGCACAGTGCTCTGAGCACTGGAGCCTCCATGCTGATTGGGGATTACTGCGATAAAATGAATAGATGCAGTTACACTATGCTGAAGGGACCTGGGTCAAGAATTGCAGACCAATGGTATGTCCTTTTGGTTGGGACGGTTTTGTGGCATGAAAAGGGAAGGGAGGGGGGCGTTGAAATGGATAGAAGAGCCTGGTGGTATAAGCTAAAGCAGACGGCTCCAGTCAGCGGCATTCAGGATGGAGCCGTATAGATGACTGTGCCGTGCTGTGGCTAGTGGTGAGAAACAGCTAATGGAAAAAGTGGGGGGAAAAATCTGAGAGGATGGGAAATCCTTAATTGTGGTTATCCTGCCAGAAGGAGACTTCTGGCTTTTTTCAGCCAATCTAATTCCAGCTTGCAAGGCTGAACTGCACAGCAATAGTTCTTCGTGGCAGAAGATAAAACCTTTTTATCCAGGGTTCAGCGTAAAGAAACGTTTGCCCAGAGGAGCCTGTTGATTAGTGATCTTTGTCTATGTGAGGCATTGCTTGAAAATGTGTCCCGTTGTGCAGACAACTCTGTTCTAAAACATGCCGTATGATGCTGGGGTGTTTAGAATGGATCGGTTGTTTTGAAGGCAAAGAAAGATGCTGCATTTTTAATGATTCCCACAGCTGTGCATTATCAGTAAGGAGAGGACTTTTGTGCATTAGTTGTGAGCCACAGGCCTCTACTGTCTCAGCTAAATGACTGAGTCTGGTAGGTCATAGCAGTTGTATTTTAAGGGGATATTTGGATAACCACTGAACAAAGACACAATGACACACTTAACATGATATCCTTTTTGAGCATTTGGATTTTATTTCAGGTACTAACAGCTAATGATCAAGGTACAGATGCAACCAGACATTTTAACCTGATAGTTTACTGTGCCATGTCGGCACACTAATACTTTTAATCCCTGTAGTTTGTTCTGGCAGTCACATTTTTAAAAGATTGCTGTGGTGGTCCGGTAGATACGACCTTGGCTTAACGCTGACCTATGCCCAGAACTGCCTTTGAAAGGCATGCCAGACAGGACATTCCTGAGCAGTGCCGTTAGCAAAGACTTTGGGATAATATTAATGCCATGAGCCCCGAGTAGAGTAAGGAGCTTCTGTCCCCCCTGAGGCCAAGAAAACCCGCAGGTATAACAAATCAGAGGAAACTGGAACTTGGTAAAAGATCATCTGCTATTTCTCTTCCTGTAAATCTCCCAAGGACACCTCTCTTTATGCAGTGTCATATCCATCACCCTAGAATTTGAGTGTGAGCTGCCATCTGTTTTGATTTGTACTGGTTCAGAAGTAGCTGTGGCTGAGCGCCAGGATCTCAGCAAGGTAATGGGTGTTGTCTTTTATCACCGATTCACAGTCAACTCGACGAGCTCTTCCAGCAGTTTGCCATTGTGCTCCGTACCTGTCTGTCCAGGGTTGAAGTGCCTGTGTTGTCAGGGGTGTAGAAATCATCTGTACTCAGCGAGGACACGAGAAAAAAAATCCTCCCCTTTTTCTTGTCTGTTTTCATACTGTTTTGCCTCTAGGATCTCTTTGATGTCAGACTTCAATAAAGTTAAATCTTGAAGAGATCTCATCAGTCTAGTACCCTCGTCTCCAGTGTTAGGTTAGTTCGTGAGATAATACAGTGCCAGTTCTCCCAGAAGCCTTTGAACGACGTCTTTAATATTTCCTGACCGCAGTAAATTTTATCTGGTTTTTCCTCTGTGCCATTGTTGCCATTTCAGACCATTGTTGGCCTGAAAATTTATTTTTGTAACTGCTACTACAATATGGGTTTTTATGTTGCAATGTTGGATGTCTTCCACTGCTTGTTGAGGCAAGTCTGGTAGGATGAGCTAAAGCCACAGATGCAACGTCATGGGAAGGCTTTATCCACTTATCTCATATTCCATCTCTCTGAATAGCACTCCTGATTTGCTGCTTTAATCCTCTGCCTGTTTAGGGTAGAGCGTACCAAAATTGTGGAGAAGTGTCCTGTGGATACCAGGCTGAGAGTGGTGTTGCCAAGATGGTCCAGAAAGTGTAAGAGAGGCAAGGGCTTGTTTGGGTTACCTTTCTACTGGACCACCTGTATGCCTGGGAAAGATGCTGGACAAGCTTTGGGGCACAAAGTGTCCTTCAGTTCGCTTGGCCTTGTTCTGAAGAAAATGACCTACGGCAGGGCGCTTTGTGCCCCGAAGCTTGTCCAGCATCTGCCCCAACTATGCAGTTGGGTGCTCTAAAAGCCATCGCAAAAAAACCCTTGCCCGTTAATCGAGAACATTAAATACATTTGTGATGGGAACACTCCTGAAGTCATTTGTGGTCAAAGGCTGCTAGTGCAATCCACTGTGCCAGCTTCCTTTCTGCCTAGACCTTTGTTTCTTTGTAAGTTCTGGGGGGAGAGGAAAAAAAATATCATGCTGTTATTAAGACTTACCGGTCTTCCACAGTCCAGTTCTGTGCCCCTGTGACAGGTACAGGGTGAAAGTACCAGAGCCGGAGACGGTTGTTTATCCTGCAACCTTAGGTCTGGGAAGACTTGAACAGAAACTCTCAAAGTCCATTATGCTAACTTTCCCCATCAAATCATGCCTGCATTGGGCAAAAAGTCCAAGGAGTTTGTTTGTGCTGTGCTCGCCCACACTGTCCTAGCAGGGAATGGCATATGTGGCATCTTTAAGTCCAGAGCAACGCCGTTTCCACTAGAATCAAATCCTGTTTGGAAGATGTGGGCACGTGTCTTGTAAGCAGCTTTTCACTTGCTAAGAAAGGAGCTGTCTTTGAAGACTACAAGGCGCATGGGGTTTTGGTTTACCAAACTGCTTGTCAATATGTCAACTTGTGCAACAGTTAAAGGATAAATTAAATGTCTTTTGCTGTTAAAAGAAGCTGGTATTTTTCTGAACCTAAAGCTAAAAACAGATAGATTCCAAGCCCCAAAATAGTCTTGGAAATAGTTGAGGGATTTGAATGTGGGAGTCTGTAATGGAAACCCTAGCACCTTGAAGTATTTGGGCAAATGGCACTGCATATCCCTTACAATAAATATACAGCCATTGGGACTGATTTATATATGAACTTAACCTTCATCCTTTGCCAGAAAGGGGTATATTCACTCTAATTTTGTTACAGGGTAGCTACTAGGGTAATTTATGTTTACTGGGGAAGGAGTGTCTATCAGACTCAGGCTGCTTGGTTCTTTGTCTCTCTTCTGTCCATGGACATATTGATGAGGTACTGGTACGTGTAAAGAATAATTTTCCAGTTAGAACTACTCGCGATGCCTTTTGGTATGTCATGTTATAACTGATCATCATGTAGAAGTCTAGGGCTGTTTAAACTGAACATCATCATTCCACGTGGCCAGCGTTAAAATTGAACCGTACTGAATTATAGGGGCAGTAAGTATTGTGTTTGCAAATAAGATGGATAATTCATTACACTGTCATGCTCCATCAGAGTCAATGGCTTCTGCTATGGATTTTTTTAAGTCGTGTTTTTTTGCTAGGCCTCTGGAGCATTGATGGTGGGGTGGGAAGGGAGAATCCAGCTCTAATTTATGTGAAAGTAATCTTACAAACCTGACTGAGGAGATTTGATGTAGTGCTGCCTGCCTGAATCCACACAAAAAATAGTGCATCTGCAGAGCATTTTGCATTGAAATATTTGTTTACAGTGACAGAAGAGCTGCACACCTGTCTAGCTCAGGATTAAGTATCGTGCTTTGTAAAGCATGGTATACGGCCATTTTTATTACAGTTAGGCTTTCAATATTCTGTATTTATGGATTTTTCTTATTTCAGTGAAGTTGTTCAAATACATTTTAAATGAAAAAGCCAAATGCCTGATATGCATTTTTAACATATCAACCCATTATACATACAGTGGAGTTTTCATATCTGCATACCATTATACAGCAGTATCATAATTTTTACTGTTTTGACATGTGACTTCCAAAGCCTGCATCAAATTTGACATGTTTTATGAATATTGATATAAGATCATTATAGATTTATAAACATTAGGGGCTGGAAGGGATCTCGCGAGATCATGGAGTCCAGCCCCCTATCGTAAGCAGGTGTTTATGATAAAATGTTTGACTTCCAGCGTAGCTACAGTCAGTCAGTTATCATGCAATCAAGGCTGTCAAATCTGTAGGGATCTAGGAATCCATTGGACTCCTGGTTATTTTTTAATTCTCCTTCAAGGGTAGGTTTCTAATGGGCTACAATACTCTAATCACATTACAAGCAAAGATTAATCCACCATCCAGTGTGGAAGCATCAGTCATCTGGAGGTTAATGATGAACTGTGGACCTGAACCATTTTAAGTATCGGTAGGCTAGGCAGAAAAACAGTAGCCAGTTCAGCAGTTCTAGTGCTTAGTGCAACATCTGATCTGGTGTTGACTCGGTGCAAAATCTCCGGGAAATGGGGAAGGTGTAATTGCCTTTCAGCATCGGATTTGATTTATTTAGTCTCTAAGAAAGTGTAGGTTTGTAACACAGCAGTGTTGACTCCGACCTTTATATGGAAATAGGTAAGTTGAGGTGATATCTGTTCTCTGGGAACGTTATAGTTTACAGTACTCCGCATGAGTGTCAGAGGTGTTGCCTGTTATCACCGGCTACTCTTTCCTTTTATTGTATAATTGCTGTTGCAGTCCATCCCAGAGGGGCTGCATAGTTTCTCTGACCTTTTGTGTAGTTTATGAATTGTTCTGTGGCTCTTCAAAATGAAAAACCTCCAAGCATCCAGGATAGTTTTGCTTCCTCCGGTGTTCCGTCACGTTGCATGCAGCGCTGGTGACAAGCACCTGCATATTTGTTTCTCTACCGTGACCGGGTAACCAGGAGCACAGGGGGGCAGATAGCCATGGTAGTCTGATGTCAGGCAGAAGCACCCTGTGGCCTGTCTAAGTCAGAGGTGCAGAAGCTTACTTCATCAGACAGCACCATAAGGTTCTGCTTACAAAGGTTTATTCATCTTTGATTTAATTGGTCTTTAAAGTGCAAATCTACCCAGCCTTCTGCTTGACTAATCGAGGCCCCTGCAAACTGGTCTCGTTGTGTGCAGCTGGGTCTTTAGACGTGTTCCTTAAGAAGGTTGAGGGCATGTTGATGGAGGTGTATGAGCTCTCTTTTGTCTATAGGGTCCCAGGGTCTTCAGCTGATGAGAGTAAGATGGAAAGGTAGAAAAACTGCAGTGCTTTCACACTGCATTTGCGAGATACACTCTTGCTTTGATAAGGAATTAGAAATGGAATCATGCTGCTCCTAGAAAGATTAAATTCTCCCTGTCCAAATGATTTTCACATGAAACATTTTGTTCTGACCCAAAGAACACTGTTTATATTTCCAGAAGGAATAGAAAAAAGATGCATAAACACTATCCAAGGTGAGAGCTGTTCTGTCTGCACAGTTGCTTAGACGATTCTCGACAGGGTCGCAGTTGAGCAAGCATGCCGTCAATGTTGCATGAAGCAGTGATTGGAAATTAAGTCCATCTGAAATTGAACTACTTCAAAGTGGACCAGCTAGGGTTATTGTTTAGCAGAGGAAAGGCCTTCAGAAGAGCATGTCAGATCTCTGAAGCAGCGTTTCCCCAGGGATCTATATATCAATTATTGCTTTCTTCAGCAAAGTAATTTCTTGCCGCATTTTAATGGGGAAATGAACATCTTTGAGGGGAATATGGATAGTGCAATGTTGAGGGCCTAATACAGAAAGGAAATACGTATTTGTGAAGGGATTGTTATTTTAATAGCATCTGTGTGTTATCTCTGTTGAGACGAGAAGTTAATTTTACTTCTCTACCACCATCGATTTTGGGGAAATAGGAGCCCAGCAGTTTGGCTAGCAGCCACTTGATTCAATACGTTCAATAAGAAGGTCAGGCTTATCCTGTCACCTGTGAAAGCTGTGGTAGCAGACGTCTGGACACTGAGCTTTGCGCTTCCATCAATGTGGGCCTTCCTTGCTGGTGGAGAACTCTGTCCTTGGAAGCGGCAACTCAAAAGGACTTGAGGGTCATAGCGGGTATAGACTGAACATGAGGCCCCGCAAGATCTGTGGTCAAAAGGGCTAATGCAATCTTGGGATATACAGTATAAGCAAGAGACTTATCAAGTAGGAACAGGGAGAACATTACTTTTGTTTGGCGCGGATGTGATCGCTCCGGGAATGCTGTATCCAGTTCTGATATAAACACTTCAAGGAGGGCTGTGATAAATTGGAGATTGTTCAGAGAAGAGTCGCAAAAATCATGATGGTGTTGGAAATCGTGGCTTTATAGCAAGTCACTTCAGGACCCCAATATGCTTCTCAGCAAACAGAAGGTTATGGGATGACTTGATCAGCATTAGATGCATCTCTGGGAGGAAAAAAAATGAGGTAAAAGGGCTCTTCAACCTAGCAAGCCTATGTGTACCAAGAACCAACTGCTAGGAATTGAAACTAGATAAATGCAGGCTCTGCTGTAAGCATTTAACAACAAATGTAATTTATCGTTGGAACATTTTGCCAAAAATTGTGGTAAATTTTTCATAATCACATTTTTCTTAAGTCAAAATTAGTTCTTTTTTCTAAGTCCGCTATATTACAGGTAATGTGGAGAGGGGTTTCATTACACAGTTCTTGAAAGAAGCTCAAAATCCTTAGGCCTTTCCCGTTATCTCTAGATTCTCATAGGCGAGATGGCATTTTATGATTCCCATCAGGAGGAACAGTTTTCCTCTTTGCAGCTCTCTGACTGAAGTACTGGCTTATTCTCAACACCAAGCCGCTACCCCGGTCTTAACTTGGCAGCGTTTCAGATCACCTGCATTTGAAGTCCGTCTGTCGGTGTTTGTTCAATAACAGAATGTTTCTGCGAGCGGATTCAAAGGAGGCTTGCTGCATGAAGCTGGAAATCAAGAGAGACGCTTCAGGAGGATACGTTTTTAAAGGCATTTAAGAGCCGAGCTGTCCCCGACTTCACCCAGCTACCTTTTGAGGCTACATAAGTTTTCTTCAGAGGAAAAGTTTGGGGGGAATTTCATTACCAATTGTTTTGTTCTGTTTTGCTTTGAAAATGTTCTTTTGTGAAGGAGTGCAGTACTCCCTTAAGGTCAGTATAAGCACTTAGCGAAAATTCCTTTTGCAGAAAATTAGTCAGACTTTAATATTGTGGCATATTGCCATACTCTTATGCAGATTAATTCCCAGGAGATTGCGGATGAGACTAGAATGCTGCATTTGTGTTTGGCACGAAAGCACGGGGAATGTTCTCTGCAGCGTCAGGATTGCAGACGTGCCTGCTTTTAAATGACAAGGTTCTTTGGGTGAATCTGATATCTTTTCTTAGACCAACTTAAATAATTGGAGAAACAAATTTTAAGCAAGCTTTCGGGTTCAAAAACCCTTGGTCAAGCTGAGGAAGTTTCTGCAGTCGGTGTGTGCTCTTCCTGGCTGGACTGAAAAGTAAAGAAGCCAGAGGCTGGGCTGGGCTGGGCTGCATGCAAGACAGGCAGTCAGTGAAGATGTAGATTGAGGAGTCAGTGGGTGAGACGTGGACTAGGTGGCAGGGAGAAAAGGGGGATCAATAGTGGAGAGGTACCTGGGGAGTCGCAGCCTATACCCCTGCTTTTAAATGAGTGGTTGGGAAAAATTGTCGTCAGCCCCACCTGATGGGGTTATGACATGCGCCACACCTTTTCTGGCATTGGTAGTCATTGCAAAGTGCGTCACAGCTTGCAGGGACACACTGGCCAACGAGCCTTAGTTTTGGCATCTTGAGGATTTGCAGCCAGCACCCGAACAAGGCAGCTTAACAACAGGGTGGTCTACTGGGGTAGACTGAAAGGAGACACAGCAACTGTTGTGGGTTGTTGTATCCTAGACCCTTGCAAGTGGAGCTCTGTGCTTCACGAGAAAAAAACTGCCATGCGGTGTTTTGAAGCCTGATCTAAAATGCAGGTCACTCGGCGTGGATTGAGTAGATCACAGTGTCCTTCCTCCCCTTCATTACATATGACAGAAGTATCAGCATTGGCATTTAAAAGTACCATCAGTGTCAAATGCAGTGGCACCCGTGAAAGTTGCAGGTGGCACCTGTAACGTTGAGCTGTATTGTCAAGCTTTCTGCCACATGGGGCAGTTGCTTCTGCATCAGTTGCACCCAGGTATCTTTTCAAGGTTTTAGCCACAAATGTAATGGCTAGAGACATTTTCAAACGCACGCTGAGATTCTGGAGAAAAATTGAGGCCTGTGTGAACCTCTCCTTAGCTTGCCTCCAAGAGGATTTCCCACTCTGAGAACAATTTTGTAGTTCATAACGGTCCAGGATGAACAGGGGTGGACAAAGACCTTTTGAGATCCCTCCCAGCCCTGTGTTTTCTGTGATTCAGTTAACATAACGGTGCGGTTTATTTGGATGTATTTACACTAGTACACCTTGCACCTTTGAATGATTTCTTATGATTTGGAGCTGGAGATTGAACACCTCTTTTCCAAGGAAAGGAGCGAGGATTTTCTCTGAAAGTCAGATTTCAAATGGGTAAGCGTGAAGGGAAAGCTGTGCATCATCTGCTGGACTCAGAGGTTTGCACTGTGTGCTCCTCAGGTTATTTGATTCCAGCAAAGCGAGGTCCTCTCTCCCCAGGGCATGGAAAGCCAACAGTTACTCAGGTGGCCAAGGCTTGTGTTTGTGGGCCTTGTTGAAGACATGATGTTTGTGTGTGGACTGCACGATAGGTCAGAGATCAGCAGCGTTTCACGGCAGAGTGCTGCTTTCATGGAGCTTAGCTACAAGCGCTGGCAGCTTCCAGCCCGACCCGAACAGTCAGAGCTGCCACGGGAGCCGCTGTCTGCTGCCCGGCTGCTCTGACCGTTCAGGTCACGCTGGAAGCTGCCAGCGCTTGTAGTGAGAAGTCCTGCATCGCAGACACCACCGAAACCCCCTAGCTCTGCAGGCTGGATAAAAGTGGCTGTTAGATTTCCAATCCCTGCAATAGTTACTGAAAGGAACAAGAAGACTGAGGTCTAAAAACTGCCTCTTCTGAGCATCTAGCTTTCGGCACATGCATAGATAGGTCAAACGCATTCTGCGTGCAGAGAGCACTGGGACTTGGATCCTACCCCACTTACTAGGTGCCTGTGTATGACCCTCTTTCACCCATCTTGAGTCTGAAAATCCCTAATGCCTCTATTTTAGTAACATGCTTTCACCTTAGCCTTCAAACCAAATCACAAGAAAGCAGTAAGAAGTTGGACTCGCCCACCTGTTGGATTAACAAGGAATGGAGCAGGGTGGAATAGGATGGTATTTAGGCTTGCAACAGGCGGGGGGAGTATCAGGCCCTATCCCTGCGAATCTTGTAGCCGTGAAATAGGGCTTGGATAACACATGGTTAAAATGAGAAGGATTTTCCTCTGAATCTCAGTAGAGCAGAAGACTGCTGGACTTAAACTGCTAGTAAGATACTTTGCTCTTAAACTCTTGGCCTGGTTGAAAGTTAGTAACCCATTCTGAGTTTACCAGTTTGAAACTGTACTGCGAGTTTGAACGATTCCATTAGGCTCTCTCTCCCGACTGCAAAGAATCGGCATGGGTAGTCCAGTGGCCGTAGGCAAAATTAAGGTTTTAGAGCTAATTGAAAGCAATGCAATGTTATGATATTAATATTAACCTTCACTCTGAGCAAACAGTTGTCTACTGCCAAATTTTTTCAGATTCTGTTGATGCGAGTGTCTTTATCCACAAAGATATCAGGGTCTCAGAAGCCTCAAGAAATAGTGTGAGGCTCACTTTGTGAAAGCACCTGCCGGCTAAGTGTGATCTGTACCTTCCTCCTGGAAACAGTCTTTTACAAATATTTGGGGCACAGGTGTAGTAAGTACCTTGGTGAAGCATCTGAGTTCAGACTGAAGAACCAAACATGTCACTTGAAAAGTTTTGAACAGTTCATAAAGACTTAAAAAACTCTGCCGGTTTATCAAGGATGAATTTCTTACCGTGGCAAGAGAAGCAGGTTTGACTGGACTGACGATTTTGTTCTCACTTTGTACCAGAACTCTTTAAACAGTTTCACTAACATTTGTGCTTCTTGCACAACTAGAAAACTTGCACGTTTATCATGAGAGAAACTTCACGGGACGAAGAAACGCCATGGTGTCTGTAACAGCCGGTGGCTATTAGGTGTGCTGGCAATTGACCTAAAACAGTCCAGTGTCCTTCACAGGTTTCACTATTCAACTGTTATATCAGTGGTTTGGTTTTTGGGTTTTGGGCTATTTTAGTACTTTCAAAGTAATTTGATGGTCCCGGCTTCTTTGCAGGTATTATGTATGCGGCAGGATTACTCCACTGCAGTTTCAGTTTGAGACTGGAGTGTTTATTGTGCACCAAGGATTAGTTGCATCTCCAGGCAAAGCCAAAAGCTAAATATTAACTGGTGGGTGCCCGGTCAAGAAATTATTATAGCTCATGGAAACGTGAAAAGGCTGGTGTGTGGGATGTCAGGAAATTTGATCATGATATCGTTTCAAAACTTCTAGAATGGGCTTGACATTGCAGGGTGGGGAGGGGGAGTGCGTGCGCCAAGGTTTTACCTGACCGGTTCTCGTCTGTTGTCAAGTCATCCTGATGCCGTATGGAGGATTGATTTCTCTTTTTAATTGGTGTTGGATTGAAATGAGATATTTCAGAGCTTGTACATATTGAAATGTAAATAACTGTAAAAAAACTCTTGGATTTTATTAGAGCTTATTCTAGAGATGTTAGTGCTTTATTCAAAGATAGGAAAACATCTCAGCACTTAATTTGATAATAATAAAATATTAATAGAAAAAAAGCAAGGTCCTATGGGAGCAGTAGAGAAAAGAAAACAAGGGAGATGGGAGCCACGAAAATTAGAGAGCTGCCGTTATAGCACGTATTAAAGCTCCTGCAATATAAAGTTCCACTGTGCACTTACAGGTGCGTTTGCTGTGGCAAAGTTTGCAGGTTTGGGGGTAGGTATTTAAGGTAAAAGCATAATTTAATTTTCATAGTTTCATTTTAATTTGTAAAATGTAAGCGTGGTAACAATCTTTTGCTATTGTGAGTGAGAATGTTTTAATTGAACTACTGTAAAATATTATTTGAAAGGAACTTAATTGTAATTTTTAAATAAGTTACTCGTATCAGATAAAGTACCAGATTTTGTTCTGTTTTGCATTTTTATTAGAGCAAATTAACCTGTTCTTTACAGGTCCTTTAACTGGTAAATATCAAATTTGGAGTAAAGGTGCCTTCTTTAATACAAAAGAGTTATTTGACAAGTGCAACCCCATGTCTCCCACCTGTTGTTCCTGGCTTGATCTTATGCATTTCACTTTTTCTAATAAAATTCTAGGTGGATTTAAGGGAATTCTTCTTCCATCATTCATAGGAAATGTTTAACTGTGCGGTACTGTGAACGTGCAGGGACTTGGTCCTCCCACTCAGTTTTCCAGAGGAGGAGTCCTTAGCCATTCTTTTGAGATTTTAGCCAAAGCCACTTTGCAGAGCATGGCGTGGGTGGGGAGGAGAGGCGACGAGGTGTGATCCCAGGCGCTGAAGATGGGGCTTTGACTCCTGTCAGCAGCTGTTGTGGGAGGACTGGTAGTGGTAGCACAGTCACCTAGCGTGTCCATTTCATTATTGTCAGAGCAGGAGGCTTGCTATGACTCTTCCAAGCAGGAAGGCTTCTGGCTGGCCCGCACCCTGCAGCTCGTTCAGCAGCTGGGGAAGAATCCCGTCCTTGATGGGCTCCATTGCGAGAGCTGCAATTCCAGTGGTTTTCAGGGACTCCAGCTTCTTTTAGGTCTCCCACTACAGGTGAGACCAGGTAAAATGGGACTCTTACGCTGGTCTGGAGTGGAGTGGAGTGGGCTGTTTTAGTAGTTGTTCTGTCACTAAATTGCATTCCTAATGGCCTACAGGCTGCTGTTGCAGCAGGTATATGTCTGTTAATATCTACGTTTTCCTCCTATTGCAAGATTAGGAAAGGAGGCAGTTAGACCAACAAGGGTTAAATACTGTAGTTTAAAACAGTTGTTAAGGAAGCAATAAATCTCTGCATTAAGACTTTTCTGTTCGGTCTAACCTGTGTAGTGATGCTCTGAAGGCTTAAGCTGCAGAAAGGCACCCTGCATCTTGCTGCATCTGTTTTATGAAATCCACATCTCCATATGCCATTCAGCCTGGAGAATAAGCAGTAGGAACACAGGGAGAAAAATTTCTTTAGCTCAGTAATTTGAATATACATGACGTATAATATTTCACATGGGGATACAAACCATAATGCTTCCTTCCAGCCCATTAGGCCTTTATGCTTCACAACATCATTTTTGTAGGGAAATAAAAGCAAACTTCTTTAAAATTGTTCTTCTGTCTGCCATAAATAGGCTCTGAACTGAAAACAAAATGATGAAACCCAGCTCTGTGTGCTGAACGTACGTGTTAGAAATGGGTTTCACAGTGCTGTTATGAAGGTGGCATTATTTACTTTTATTTCTGGAGCCCCATGTGTACTTGCAGGGCCTCACAGTCATGTAAGGGAGGTCCCTGGCCAGAGGAGCGTACGATCTCATTTGGACAGATAAAACATAACGAGCGATGATCAGGTAGCACAGCAAGTACAGGCATCGCTGGAGGAGAGAGGTTAGTGAGGGAACGCTAACCCACAGTCAGGGAGAGCTGCCTCCTGCATACTTGAGGCTGGGCTGCTTCACAAAGGCCCAAAGTGAGAGGGTCAAAGAAAAGCCTTCAAGAAAAAGACTGAGTTGTCTGGGGAGAGATGAGCAAGAGGAAAAGCAAACTGCGACACATTTTAGATGAGCATTTACATCAGTTTGGAGAGAAGTTTACACCTCTTGAATCTTGAAGCTATTTTTCTGGAAGAGGCCGGAGACCTTGATTTAAATAACCCATTTCAATCTTGTTTTGTTTTTGAACTTTGGTCATTTTCCTAAGGAAAGGTTGGCTAGCCCTGGTTTGTAGAGGTGGTACTTCTTTCTTCTTTGGCTCACTAGAGACACGGTCTACCTATGCACATTTATTTTTAATTTTTTATTACATCCTTTTTTTCCTGCTCATTAAATTTTGTCATGCTGCAGTTTCATGGACGTATGAATTTGTTTAACAAAAAGCGTGTTTTAAATTTTTGCTTTTAATCATTAAATGTGCTGGGCTGTGGGGGAAAAAGTATCAAAACTCATCTTACATTTTTATAATTAACCAATTTATTAAACAAAGAAAATATTAACACTAGTTAGCAATATGAACTTACCTTTCTGGTTGCCATGTCCTACAAGACTTTAAAACTGGTAGAATTCATCTTCACTCGCTTCATATTTATTCATAGGTTGTTCATAGTTGAGAAGAAGAATATAACTTTTCTGCTTTTTCAACTCCTAATCTGTTTCTTAACTTGGGATGAACTAGTCAGTGAACTGAACCAATTGGATTAAACTGAAATGAAGAATTTGTTCTCTCTGAACCTGCAGAAGAAGTTACTCCTGTCAAAATATGATTTAGCACTTCGACAGACTGGTTCCAGATGCTTGGCCACTGGCTTCTGTCAGTTTAGTGATTTGACTTCTTAGAATTTCAGCAGCAAACACGAGCTGCTTGAATATTTTTATTAAATTTAAATGATCGCAGTAAGCTTGAGATTTAACGTACGTCGTCATCATTTTGTACTTTAAACGGGTTTATTTTAAAAGGAGGAACATTTCATTAGTGATAACTGATTTAAATAAACATTGAATGCTCTTTTCTTGTTTATCAAATGTTGTCCATGCTCGTATGCAAGGCATCTACGGTATGGCATGTATGGCATGGCGTACATGTTAGTTGGAAAACTGTTTCAGAGTGCGGACAGAAGTCAGCCATTTGTCTGACATGGGCAGCAGCAGCTATGGCATTTTTATTTTT
Source organism: Crocodylus porosus (assembly GCF_001723895.1). NCBI lineage: Eukaryota > Metazoa > Chordata > Crocodylia > Crocodylidae > Crocodylus > Crocodylus porosus. Next base: position 6,014,505 of record NW_017728935.1, on the reverse strand, counting down.
ATTGTTTCACTGGCAGGTATGATTGAAGTGTATCATTTATTCCCTTGGAGTTCATCCGACTTAAGTAATGATGAGATGTGCCGCCTAGTATACATTCGAGCAGGTGGAATGAAGGATTACTCTAGGTCAGATGCTAGGTTGGATTTTAACCGTGCCCAGAAATAAAAGACTCCGTATAGCGTGCGCTTTCTGGAAGGCCTTACTACTGAACAAAAGACGTAGGCAATAATCATGTGTCATGTTTAATACCAGGTGCCTTTCTGGAATGGTACCTCTCAACCAGGGTATCATGACGTTCTGTGGTTCCCTGAGACCCTTCTAAAGGCAGGATGCCACGCAATATTAGCTGTGTTAGGTGTGCAAACACCTACACTCGATTCACAAGATAAACCTGGAGATTTCAAACAGAAATCTGTGTTTCGTAGTGAAAAACTCTCTGACCCATTGTGTTCTCTCTGAGGTCTCTACAACAGAAGAATTGTTGTAGTATTTTCAGAGAGTCAAAACACAGGTGAAGGTAGTTTTTGAAATAGAGTACCAGTAAATGCACAAAAGTCATGGAGGGCATGCCTTGAGTCCACAGAGGCTGTCTAGGTGCTGACACATCCAAGGGATGCAGCAACCTCTGTCTAATAGTCAAGAACAGAGGATGGGGAATCCATATTTGTGTTTTCTTCTGTTCTGCCGTATGCTGGCTATGTGAGCTAGGACAAGTCAGTTACTCTACCCATTACTTAATTATCCTGTTCTATAAAGTGAAAATAATGATACCATCATAAAATATTTTGGCATAATTAAGGGAAAGGAATTTGTATTTGTAATGAGAGGGAGCCTGGTCGTGGTTGCAATGAAGAAAATCAGCTATATACACCACCCGTTAGAACGGCCAGCTAATTTTTCTTTGGTTAAATGGGCACACACGAAGGAGAGAGCATTGTTAACGATTTAGACTGGATAATGCAGCTAAAAAAAGCTTCCTGTTGTTACTTGAATTTTTTAACACTAGGCTAGATAACTCTATATTAACCTTGCCATTGCAAACGTATTCAGTGCATTAGCTGTGGTAGGTGATTAGATGGTGGCTCAGTAATTAGAAGCTTTCTTGTGCATACATGCAAGTTAATTGCTCTTGCTACACTGTTTGGCAATATTGACAGCTCTTCTGTGTTGTTGAATGTGTGTTGATCAAATTTCTTTTCTTCTGAAATTTTCACAGGGATTCCTGTGCATTAAGATGCTTCACTTTTAAATCGTACATTCATCCAAACAGACATGAATACCCTAGTAATGGCTTAGGGCACTGCAGTTTCTGAGATCTAGTCATCGAACATCCAACTGAAATGTTTCTAATCCGCCTATATTGTGATAAGCCGTACTAACTACAGGGGAGTTGCAGGATATTATAGTTCCAGCATTTAACTCTCCATTTATATATGAATGTAATCTAGACAACGTTGCTTATTCCAAAGAGCTTCGCTGTCCATAAAAGCAATTGCATATTGACTGAAGCACTGCAGCAGACTATTGAGTGTGTAATTATGGAACTTTAATAAAATATTATCTGGTTTGCTTTAAAATACCCCTGTAATCTTGTTTACGTCTTTCAAAATGTGTTCGTGTGTTGCACATTTCAGTCATTCTTGATCCTGAAAACCTCACCACTCAACCTGAGGAGTTATGTGACTGAATTATATTTGTGACGTGGTACATTTATATGCTGCAAAATCTAAACTGTAAGGTTTTTTTTTTATTTTTAAATCTCTTAAGTGTCTAGCACTGTTCATTTCAACCAACTTCCAAAATGTGCATGTAAATCTATTTTGTCCTACTGTCTTGAGTCTACAAATAGTGAAAGCTAGGAGAGCTGTGATTCTTCCCTGATGCCCCTTCTTAGTACTATCTCAAAAGCCTAATTTGATATTTCAAATAGTGTTGGCATCCGTTTTAGCTGATGCAGTAAGATTGGGAGCAGGACTTGGAATGGAGCCCAATTAGGGATGACTTCAAATTGCTGCAGGGAGTGAAATGTGGAAGAGAGATTTACACTTAAGGAAAGAGAGGAATAAGTGAATGGTTGAAGTACAAAATCAGATGGGCGGCAACAGTGGTGACGCCCTTCTCAGTTGTGTGGAATGCAACGTTAACGTACTCGGTGATGAGTCAAGTCAGTCCTGAGGCCGCAGCGAATGTTGGGGCACCTCTGATGCTGTAACAACCCTCCCGGGTTGCTTGAGTTGCTTTGCATCATTGGTGATTCTTCACCTGTCAGCATCCATCTCCTCGCCGGGTAACGTAGTGATAGGCAAAGACTGATTTGTGCAAACCTCCCAAAGGTGTCAGCAAGTAAGTGCTGCTCTGTGGACTGAGGGGAGAAAATAGTCCTGAATTTCCACCCTGACCCACCAGTGTTACATACGGCAAGGTCTTGCTACAGAAGAGTTTCCTGTTTCCCGGAGTTGGAGCACTGCCTACATACCTCGCCCACAGTCTGCTGCGAGCCCGAGTATCGTGATGTTCTGTTTGTCGTCTCAGAGGCAGCCTCAGAGAAATACAGAGCTAAATTATTTCTTCAAGAATACGAGACGAAATTATTTATAAATAACAGGCACTTGCTGCCTATCAACAGTCTCTTCAGTGCATTGCTCTCACTTCTGAATAAATATCAAGGCAAACTTAGGAAAAGAAATGTGTCCATGTATAATATGGAGGGTCAGGCTATTTTCTTGTGGAAGATCTTATATTTTTCCTCCCTGCTGGTAAATTGAAAGACACCATTAAGTTTGCATTCATCTGAAACACATTACTTATTTTAATCCTGGAGTTCCCCTCATATCTGGTCCTAGCTCTGATCTCGTATCAAAACAGCTGTACTGTCGTCTTTTTGCCCTGCCATTCTCCAATTCAGTAATGCTTATGCTAAAATACTTGGCGTTATTAGACAGCTGCTTACTTGCAGGTAGTTCTTCGGACTGCATGTCCATGGTTAATGGGCTTTTGTGGGTGTGCAGTGTGGTATTGCACTCATAGTTGATGCTGGCTGGCAGCTTGAAGACTTTTACTGTACTTCACTCTTAAACTCTTCAGGATCATAGACAGAAAAGAAGTACAGTATTAGACTCTCAGTTCCTGCCCTCTGTCAGTGCTGAATATAAAGTGAATTTAGAATGACTCCTACTGTACAGTCCTGAATTTGTACCCTAACCCACAAATATTAATTAAATTAAGTTCCCTCCACTGAAGAAATTTGACAAGCCAGCTATCAGGAGCTGTGAAATGACAGAAGTCACATATGCCCAAAGAATCTCCGGGACGTTTATTAAATTCATGTTCTCACTTTTGGAACCTGTTGTTCTTTTGAATTTCCCATTAATTAAATTTACTGTCAACCAGTAATGGCTCATGTTTCTCATCTTAATTTTCACAGTATCTTTTGGCAAACTAATTGGAGATCACTTACTGAGAGTTCAAATCCTTGCACTAACTCTCTATATAACTAATAATAGGCAAGGCTGTGATTTGTTTTTATTTGTTCGAATTTGCTCTTTTATAAAGAAGTCGTATCCCTTGGTGCTCAGCTTCCTTCACATGGCATGAAGATGTCTGTATAAGAATTCCAGCTAAGAGTCCATGCTGGTTTCCTGTAGCTTTCTGAGTGCAATTCAAATGCAGGGTTTGCCCTTGAAGCCCTAAATGGCCGGGTCCTGTGGACGTGAGGGACCACCTCCTCCCTCCTGTTCCATCGTGGTTCCTAAGGTCGGCTGAAAACAACCTCCGGCAGGTGCCGTCTCCACACCGCATCTGCTTGGCCAAAGCGTTTTGTTCGTCCTCAGTTCGAGAGCCAGACCTGCCCATCTTGGGGAAGCGGTTAGGCCTTTTTATTTGGGCAGGGTTTTCGCAGGTGGGGTGAAGCTGGGGAATTCTCTGGGGAATTGTTTTATTACTGTTTAATTACTTAGTCTGTATTTTTTATGAATCTGTTGTTGTCAGTCACCCTGAGCTGCTTAGGGGAGAAATCAAATAAATAAAGAAATAGAAATCAAAGAAATGCGTAAGTGCAGTATGATCCATAATCAGCGAAGCAAGCGCTAAAACCACCTGCTATTTCCAGCAGATCTCCCTATTTACAGTCTCCCATCCCCCACGATTGAAGAAGTCTTAGCAAAATTTATTTTGTACCATGTGGCTTGTCAGGATGATGAATTACGCTGACAGACGCGTTATTCCGAGACTGGGGGCTCTTAGACAGGATACCCAGCTGGCAGCCCCCTCTGAAGATGGTAAGTCTTCAGATCAAGTATTTCTGCTGATCTTAATTACAGTAATATGTTTGCATGCTGGGCACATCTTTGATTAACTAGCTGTTAACTAGGTCGGATCCCTCTTTTACACTCAAAGCCTATTGACTGTGGCCCTTCAGATCACTTGTACACTGTCTAACACTTGCTCCTCTAAAAGTCTATTGCCAGGAAGAAAGCAAGAGCTCCTACGCTTAATCAGTTGTACCAAATTCAGGGAAGCTCTTCAGATTTTAGTATCCAATAATGTCGTCTTGGATTTGTACCATGTCATTTAAAACGTTATGAAACCCTGGAGCCCAGAGCCACGTAGAGCCCTCCGAGGGTTGCATCGCTGCATTAAAAAGGGTCGCTTAAACATGCCTAGCGTGATGCACAGTGTGTGCCCATGCTTGTACTTCATGCAGTCATCTTCCTGCTTTATCATCTGAGATGGATCTTTTTGCTTCTCTTCTAGCTGGCGTAAACCTTTTCGTTAGAGTTGCTGAATAGTGCCAGTGGAAGCACCTCAGCCAAAACGTACCGACGTGGGGAAATGATCCCACTGTAAACAGGGAACAAGAGACTGGATAATGATAGATAATAGTAGATATTCCTGACAGCATTTAAGAAGCTTTTAGTTCAGCCTGCCAGATCCAAAGTTACTTGTTCCCAAGCTTCAGTTTTATGCAGTTCTGTTGGATGGGTGTCTGGTTTGAAGACGGAGGCAGTTGCTCATGGGCTAACGAGTGCTGTTTCTCACACAAGCCGAATGGTGCTTATGGAAAGAACATGTGTGAATGCTAGCTGCGTCCTGCTGGTATTTTCCGCGTCTTGTTCCCGTGGCAAGCAGTCGCTCTTCCAAAGAAATGAGGATTCAGCCACAGGCCCCCCCAAAATTGCAAGGTCTGTCCCACTGAATCTGGTTTGTCTTTACTCCACTTCCTATCTGTCCATTTGCTAAAGAGCTGAATGCAGGCTCTTTTCCAGCGCAGTGTCAGAGTGCCTTTTATAATACATGATGTTATGTGGTCTGCATAGCTAGTTGTTCAAAACCTCATTTGAATACAGGCAACTAAAATGAGTGCTGTGGAGAACATAAGCTTTTCTTGGAAACTTTGCTCTTGAGCTTTGTTGTTGTTAATCTGTTTCATTTCCTCGAATGGCTAGCTTAAACTGGGTAGTTTAACTGGTAGTTGAAACTCACGCTGAACTGGGTGGGGTGGTAATGCTGGTGTTGAAATACAGCGTACAAAGTCTCTTCTTGCTCAGAAGTGACCCTCGTCTCTCAGTCCTAAGGGGCTTTCTGCGTTGTCTTTAACCAGGAAGATACCTAGAATAAACGTACAACGTGAGCCTTGGAAGGTTTGTCTTGATATTTGCCAAAATTGTTGGTAATGAACTGGACTTCCTAAGTGTGGGGAATCCTGAAAGTCGGTGCTGGAGCTGTTGGTACTTCCAGCCTTGGGGGGACCATGGCCTGCTTGCAGTATTTTGACACAGCCACCAGCAGTTTGCCTGCAGCTGAGAAGTGCGGAGACGGCATAGACAAAATACTGCAGGGGGGAAGAAACGCCCCCAAATAATCCTTAGCAGACATACGTTTGGGTTTCGGTTTCAGTTCTGAGTAAATGTTTAGTTCGGTTCCCATTTTATCCCGACTGGAGCAGCCTTCCGGGATAAAGAGGAGGTGAGAGGTTAACACTGGATTGCTGGCTATCAGACGAGCTCCTGAATGAAGTGGATTGCTTAAAAGCACCGTCAGCCTGCTTTGTTTCTTACATCTGAGAAACGCTATTTTCATTTATTTTATAAACACTGTAAAACACGTAAGAAACTTTCAGTATTTCTTTCGTGCTAGGGTAGGTAACAGAATCTCCGTACGGGAAGTCTGGCCTGCTCGCTTTCAAGATGAGTGCATTACCAAGGTTGTATTGTACAGTGTATAATGAACTACATTTAAACAAGCACTTTCAAAGTAAATTTTTCTAATATTTTTCAGCTTTCAGTTGGTAAATGAATCTGGTTAATGGGATATTATGGTGATGAAGTACCTTGAGATCTTTCTCAACAAAAGACTGTATGTAAATGTTGCTGTCAGTTGTTCTGCATCTGTCATGTGGATGTGATTAGACCGTTCTGACATACTGACCCTTTACTTTTCCTGAATTTGCAGAATATCTTTAATGACATGGCTATAGTTCAGCTCCATAAAAGATCCTTAATTAGATTTTCTTTAAAGAGAGATTGACACCAGTAACATTTAGCCAAGTAACAACCTTTATTATACAGCAGGGTAATCATGTCCATCAGTAGAAGGCTATTTTTTTTTTTTTTTTTCTGTAGAAGGAAACCAGGTTTATTATTAGCATGTTTATATGTTTACCAAGTAGCTGTACTGAAGGAGTTAAACTAGAACTTAGTGCTCTGTTGAGCAGGAAGGTCTCACACGGCTTCTTTGCACGTTCCCTCCGAGCCATGGTCAGCAAGTGGAGAGCACATCTGGCCTGAGCTGCTCTGCGCTGTGCCTGCACACGGAGACTTCTTCCGGGGCCAGTCGCCTCCTGCATGGCATTTACATACCCCAGAGTGGGGTGGAAAGAGAATAGGTTCCCTAAATTTGGACTTTTTCTTGTCTGATTCTTCAGTGTCCGATGAACGTCCTGGTTTTGAATATATTCTGCGTGCAGAGCAGGAGGAGCAGCGCCGTTTATAACAGGAGCCGTGACTTAAAATACAAACTGTTGGCTTTATGTTTCTCAGCCTTTGTTGCCTCTATGGGAAAAGGAACTGGGGGAGACCTTCAGCTCATTCTAGCCCAATTCCCTCATACTGCGGAAACCAATATTGTATAACTGCATTCATAAGCCAGTAACTCTCCTCAAATCTGCTTGCAGCTCTTTTCCTTGGAGAAGGCAGTTCCAGAACCTCACTGATGTGTTAGTAAAGAGCCAGCGTAAATGTATTCATTGTCAGGCTGTACCCATATTTCTTGGACCAGTATTGTTCTTCATTCTTTTCCCTGGCTGGTGCTCAACCCCTGGTGTCTCCCCTTCAAGCCCTGACTGACATGGCCAATTACTTGTCTTAAAAACAAAAAAAACAAGCCTTTATTAGTCTCCATCCATGTGACGGGCTCTCCAGTCCTCTGAAACCCTTTTCTGCATCTGCTCCCATTTGCATTCATCTTTCTTGAGACTCCATGTTTCCACTTGAAATAATTCTGACATTTCCCAAGATTATGTTTGCCTTTTTTCCAGTTGCATCACACTGATGGCTTCTGCTCTTTTTATAAGTGATTAGTGCAGGGAAAAAATCTTGTTATATGTCCCTAGATGCACGTTCTTACGCTTTGTAATATTGAATTTCTTCCCATTTCCGTTTCCTTCAGCCTCCGGTCATCCAGTTCTTTTTTGTACCATACCCAGCCCTCCTCTGCCTAGACAGTGCTTTGTGCCATCACTCGGTAGGTTTTGATAGCACGCTCCTGGTTGTACCAAGATCATTAGTGTTGATGACCTCTACAATCTCCCTTCAACCCACTTGTTCTCATTTGAACACTGCATATTGGCATCTCCCTTCAGCCAGTTGCTTGCTCCCTTTATTTGCAGTTCAGACGGATGAGATCTGCATTTATTTTGTCAAAGAAAGAGGTTGGTTAGTCTGACACTTTTTACCTTTGGTAAACCCATATTGCACGTTACCTTTTCTTTTTATCACCAAATCTTTACATTATTTTAGGGAAAGGAAGTAGAATTCTTTTGTTGTGATCTTCTGCAGTGGTATGTTACGTTCTCTGCAGTAGTTTTCGTATTGAAAGGCTCTTTCTTTCTTTATAATCCCAGCTCGTGCTCTTGAGAAACCCTTGCCAAAACTTGGAACATAACAACATTTGTTATGAAGAAGGAACGTCAGGATTAAATCCCTCTGCCTGTATTGAATCAGACTAATACAGTCATGCAAATAGCTAATTTTACAGTTACGTTTACTGTATTTTGTATTAGAAGGTGAGTAGCTGTGTTGATCTGAAGTTAGGCAGAAGGCTGGGCAGTGTGGCACCTTACAGACCAACACGTTCAGAGGCTGCGAGCTACAGCTTCCTTCATTACATGAATAAATGAACAGAGCAGGCTGTAACCTTTGAAAGGTTTGAGCCTCTGAACGAATTGGACCCTCAGGTGCCGCACTGCCCTCCCTTCTGTATTTTGTACTGTTACACAGTGCTCCAGTGCATGCAAGTCTCCTCTTTATGGCCAGCTTCTTATTTTCTTCTGCTCAGTCACCATGCACGTTTTTTAACACCACATTGTGTATATACAGACACAGGAGTGTTCGGAGAAGAGATTTTTTTTTTTTTTTTGTCTTGGCCCCTTTAAACAACTTCAAGAGTAAGTCTTTACTGAAATGAGTAGTTTTTTTGCATTTATGGGGAATCCTGTATACGTTATACAATCAGGATTTGTGGCTTTACCTCGAGAACATAAAAATGGCAGGAATTTTAAAACGGCATTAAGGAGGGAAGGTTCTTTGGGTAGAAAGTATTCTTCAGTACAAGGATAATAGACCTATAAGTGGGTTTTAATTTGTTTTGTTGAAACGCTATTCTAGTTGCCTCTGCAGAGAAGCATTTTCCCTCCAGGTAAAATTTTAATGGCTTTCTGTAGTTCACCCAGCACTGATAAGAAACTTCAGTTTGTTTTGATTAGCCTAATTTATTTGAGGAAGTTGCACTGTCTTTGGTGGAAGAAATCCCCTTTAGTAGTAACTAATTGTGACTTCTATGTAATTTTTCATAAAAATACTCTAACTGCTCTAGGAATTTGCTTGTGAGGCCAGGAGGACTGCCAATGCATCTAGGAGTTGCATCCAACTTTGGCACAGTGCTGAGATTGCTTTCAGACTTTCTGCTTTCAATTGAAAGGCCACTTTCCTTCCTGACGCTTTTTTGCTGAGTCTGTTTGTTTAATTTTATTTTTGTTTGATTTAGCAGTTATGGATTAAGATCCTTTTCTGCTTTTAATTTTAAATACTTCACCAGTACCAGTTTAGAGATTAAATGAAGCAAATGCCCGGCCGTTCTAACACTCTGTGCTTACCCTGCGACAGAACTACCTTTTCTAACACCCCCCCTCCCCGATTTGAAAATCTCATTTATACCTCTGCTTATACGGTAATAAGAACTAAGCAGAAAAAAGTTATTAAACTTGCATTTACTTTTCTTGTCCTTCACCAGAACCATTAAATGGATTGGATGTATTTCCATATTTCCCCCCAACCAGAATAAAATACGTACGTGTTGCAAGTCGGTGCATTCTGCGACCTTACCTGCCAAATTCAATTGTAAAGGATTCCGTCTGTAAAAAATCTGTTTTTAGAGGAAACCAGCTATAACTAATAAAGACTTTAAATTTGATTTTTGTGGGGTGAAGGCATCATTACGATCTAATTTTACTTCCTCTGTAACATGGACTACACTGTTACTAGCTGTCTGTTCCATGTGACCTGCTAACTCGGGCTGCACTGATCTTTGTAGGAAGATGTCTTGCCTTGAGCTAAAGACAAGAAATGGAGACCATACCGGCTACCAATTTCTGGGGTTAACTACCGTGCGTGTGGAAGGGTGGGGGCGGGGAAATGGCATCTTGTTTTAAATTTGCATTAAGCTGTATTTGCTTGTTACGCTTTCATCTGTTAAACTGAGCCAGCTCTATGCTACTAAGGTATGCCGGCATGTCAGTGTTAGGCACATGAAGAAATTCATGCTAGGAACCGACACGGCCATGCTCACAGAATTCCACGTCGATGCTGCTTGCGCCAGCAGAAGAGCCCTTTGTCAAAATAGCTGATGTTGCTAAGGGAAACGTTTTGACTGTATCGGCAAAAGGACTGTCTTTCTGACATAACCTACGTGTTGACTGGTGTGCTTTGCCAGCATAGCAATACTGGCAAAGCCTTTATAGCATAGACTAGCCCTGAGGGAGTCCTATGTAATAATAAAAGTGTCTATAGGAGACAATACCTACAAGGGTTACCTTTCATCTTCAGCAATAGCAGGAAAATGTATTTAGAATAAAAGTACCGGGGACAGCCTGCTTGCTTTGTGTCCAGTGCCTAGCATAATAGGGTCTAGACTGCAGCTCCTAGGCAGTATGGTAATAAAAATCATACATTATAATAATGCCAAAGGAAGTAGCTCCCAGCGAACAAGACTGCTTTCTGCTGAATTAATTTCTATGGATGGCAAAGCAAGTTGAATAATGAATGTGTTTAAATATAAGTGCAATTATATTTAAAACACAGATTAGGGGTTTTTCAATCTTTTCAGCCTCAGTAAAAAGCCCTGTTGTGAGGGCTGGGGCCAAGGTTTGCGTTTTCATAGCTATGAAGTTGACTTGTGTTTGAGGGCTCGCCTGGTATATCAGCCTTTGCTTTACCTTTCCTGGCTAACTTCGTTAACGGCCCAGCCCCTTCCACCCTACCTCAGTTTGGTTAGTGCATGCAGACGTGCAACCGTGCAAAGCACAGTAGCGAAGAGTGTGTAAGACAGGAAATAATTTAACATTTTACTGTTTATTTTCAGTTATGTTTCTCTTTTAAATGCTAAAAGACTTTAACAGCAGTTGAAAGCTGCCATTCCTAAGTAAACGCTGCAGTTAGGCAACTTCTCCCCTTTCTAGCCCTGTGAGAGACTGGCAAGAAGGTTAGACATCAAAACGAGAAACCCTGGGCTTTCTCACACTTGTCATTGAGAAGCGACTGTCAATCTCAGATCCCTGTGTGGGTCCCACAGGATGATTTCAGCCTTGAATTTGTTCCTGCCGCCCCTCTTGGAGAGTATACTTTTTGGTTGCAAGGTCTCCAGTTTTTCCAAGGAGCTGCCCCACAGGTCCCCCGTTCTGGGGCTCGGTTAAAAGGCTCCAGCTTCATCACCGTGGCTCTTTTAGGAAGTCCCAAGGAAGTTGAGTTCCTGGTGGAGATTTTCCCTCTTGGGCAGGTGTGCCATCACGTTGTCGGAAGCAGCCTGGAATGGCACTTTCAAAGCAAGATCGTTTATACTGGCCAACAAAAAGGCAAGAATTTAGGATCCTCAGGTCAGAATGGAAAAGCCCAGCTGACTTGCATGTCCATGCTGGCAGTGTTGTCTGCCTCTGACCCACAGCATTCTGGATTTTCCCACTCCCTGCCATGGGCAACGGCGTCCCTATACTGTATCATGATAACTGTAGCTCTTTATTTTAAACTCTGATTGCTGGTTTTGCATGGTCTGCCTCTTGGCAGCAGTTTGTTAAAGAGGACGTCTAATTATCGTTTTCCATGGTGTTTCCAAGATGATTCCATTCATGTGTTGCTATTTTATATCCAGCCATAGCTTGATTGATTCAGAACAGCGTGCACCTGTTTCTTGCTTACCTGTCCCAGACAAGAATTGGACCTCTTCGATCATAATACAAAACCGAGTTGGGCCCTGTCTGCCTTCTACACGTTCTCTACAAATTGGGCTAGAGATGTGAAGGTAGGTGAAGGAAATTTGGCATTAAAGGAGAGGCACTGAGCCTTGGGTCATAATAAAAGCTCTGGACATTTTCAGATAGTCCAGATGAGTACAGTTTGTCTCTGGAGTAGTTTGGAGCAGCAGCAGAATGGAGGGTGAGAAGATGGCACATTGTTTGAGCTCTTGATTGAACATCAAAGGCTGGATATCGTTGCAGCCTAGGCATTGACAGCTTTCTAGGTGAATGCACGTAAGTGGCCTAATTTGTGAAACGTCTCCTTTGCAAAGAAAAAGGGAGGAAATGGAGAAGGCAGTGTAACACCTTAACGTCTTTCCAAGCCCCTCAGAAAGGAGACTGTGATTGTGTGTGCCGCCTCAAGGAGCGTTCTCTGCCAGGGTGTCACTAGGAAAGGTTTTTGTCATGAAATGTAAGGGGAATTCTGAGGGATGTAATAGCAACCTCCTGTTTCCTGTAAGGGGTGCCATTGTGCTCCGGGTTGATAAATAGCTTCCATATCTCAAGCTATTTTATTTATTCTTTAATGGAGGGCTACTGAATTTGCTCAGACTTCCTTTCTAAAGCATTAATCATTGAACTAACATTTTTCTGCAAGTCTGAAGAGCTTCAATCCATTGCTCCAATTTGTAATAGAGATTCAGGAAAGCGTGCGTCTAATCTGTCTAGTTACTGGGAGGAGAGAAAAGGGTGGGGGGGAGGTTAAAAAAAAATAAAATGAGAAAAATAGAGGAACATTTGTCAAAGAGGAGGAGGCATTCAGACTGCAGTCCTTCTGAATAGGCTGGCCCAGAAGTCCTGCTCTGAAAATGGGCTGGCAAAGAAAAAATCCATTTGAGTGTTTTGTCCTAGAGAGCTCTGCTTTATAATGCCACCGTTTAAATAATCGTAACTAGGTTGTGAAGCTGACACCTTGAGTTCACATTTTGTGGCTGCTTTTGTTTGGCTTCAGGCTGGTTTCTGCAAGGCTGACTGCACAGGATGATAGCACATTGTTATATAGGGCAGGTACTGTAACAATAGGAAGGGCTACCAGCGCCTTACTGAAAACTTGAATCATGCATTGGCAATGAAAGCTTAATCTAGAATACCCCTATGAAAGAATTAATTAAAGCTCCTCCTTAGAAATTAATGAAAGCCTGTTGCGTTGACATTGCATTTGCATCCAGTAGCTTAAGATAACACATCTGTGTGTGCGTAAAAGATGCATTATTCACGTTTTAGAGATCATGTGCACGTACACAATTTAGTAATGCATAGGTACCGACCCGCCTTTCTCTTGCATATCGGAATGTGGAAATGACATGTAAATTGCCACATTCATAGTATACACCCAGGAAATATTTGTAGCTAAGACCATGGGTGAGACTACAACAATTTTGCTGTAAATCCATTCTGAGAATGGAGATGTTTGGTCTGACATAGTGTATGTAAAACTAGTTTTACGTACTCCAGCGTGGAAGGATTTGTTCTCATGAAGGACAAGCGTGCCGAAGGCTAATATTTTTCACATGGTCTAAGGAATTCTAAATATTCTTGTGTAATATGATGTAAAGGCTGGGGTAAAATAGGACAAAGGGATGTCAGTTAAAATTATTTCAGTGCTTCCATGAGAGTGAATCGGTCTCATTCTCATGCATGCCAAAAAGCAGTGTTTGTTTGGTGTCTGAGAGCCGCCCTCGTTAAAGGAGGCGGTAATCGATAGCTCTGCTAAAAGGCAAATACAAGCACAAGCCTCTTAGACCATTATATGGATTATGCTGCCCTCTTCGCGAGCCTGGTGTTTAACCTACTCAGAAATAGTTTTCCTCATTGTCTCGTGCAGCTTCTTCCGGGTGGCTATTTATTTATAACCAGCTGTCCCAGAGGGTGCCGTGAATCTCAGAACTGCGTGGCATGGATATTTGTATTGCCGTGGCTTCTAGGAGCCTGTTCGTGGGCCAGGCCCCAGGTAGTTTCCTGTAGCACCCACTTTCTGAACATTTGGGGACAGTCCTTCCTCTGAGCTCACAGTCTAACGACAGAAGTCAGGGAGTGTATTAATGGTAGAGAGTTGCCCGCAGTTTGTGTACGTGCCAAAAAGAAGCACAGTAGGCAGCAGAACGGGGAGGGCGAGCCTTCATAGGTGTCCATAGATTTCAGCACATATGAACCACCTCAGCTAGGCACAAGCCTGCTACACGACTCTCATTTTCATTGTTTCTTACCAGTTTTGTAAATCAATCTTCCTGCGTGTTTAATGCAAGATAACTCTTCTGTGACAGGACATAAAGGTTCTCTCTCTCGGTCTATATGAACTTAATGGGTCCTTTGAGGGTTCATAACCATTTAATAGTTGAATATTTTCTGCCTGTGCAAACTGGCAAATATATCCTCATTTCATAATGGCTGAGGATGGATTCAACAGTTCTTCAGGCACAGGATATATCGTGGTTATCAAATTGACGAGAGTACCCCAAGCTAGTCATTTTTAATCCATCACATGTCACGGTTTAATCCTTTAACTATTTGTTGTTTGAAATCGTACAGTCTAATTCAGGTTTCCTTGATACAAGGACAAATTAGTATTACTGCTGTAGTTACTACTTTCGTAGTAGCATCCTGCCCGTTTCACAGGCGTTGTGGCCTTGCATTTGAAAACTGCAAATCCCGTACATTTGTCATTTAATTCATTTCACTGTATCTTTTGGTGACGTGTCACTGTATTATGGTGATATTTCTGCTTCAAACTCAAGCTGGGGGGGTGGGGGGTGGGTGAGTGGTGATCGTCCTTATCTTCTGAGTTTGGGTTTGGTGTGTGACACTCGGAGCTAATCCAGACCCCTTGACAAGTGCTCGATGTCTCTGATTGTGATGTTGTCCCAAGTTTCTTCTGAGTAACACGGCAGGCAGCTTGTTAAAGACAGCAGAGCCTCATAAAAATATCTTTGTCCATTCACTCTTTACAGTCAAATAACTTAGTCCGTGTTGTAGTCTAGCACAGGGAAATTCACATAGCCCAGTAAGCTTTAGCTGGACGCTTTAAGCCTTAATTCATCGTAAGTAACTGTTCCATTTTTAATTTAAGAATTTAATATAAAAATGTTTCATCTGTGCATCTTCGCTCCTAATCTCTGTGTCTTCTGCTCCTTAAACCTATTCCTAGACAGTCCAGTTCACTGTCATCAGTGATGATGACTGCTGGCTGCCCTTCCTTCACTCTGAAAACTCTGCAGTCCTTTCCACACACTCCTTGTGCCTTTTTAGTTTCCCCTTCTGCTGGCTGTAAGGGTGAGATTTCAAAGGGAATTTGATGCCAGTCTTTTGAAGGCACTTTAAAATCCCAGCCTTGATCAAGGGTCCTGCAGTAAGGGAGGAAGTTTGTAGTTAGTTTTGTACGCACCAGGATAGTTGGAACACACATGATGTTTTCTTCAGTATATTTTGTGTGACTGTTTAACAGTCTCAAGCAAAACATAATTTTGTCTTTAATGAAAGAGAATTTATGAGCTAAGGGGGGGAAAAAAGTGCCTTTCATGCTTTTAGGTCCGTCGCCGCCCGCCCCCCCCGCCAATTCTATGCAGCCTGTTTAATTTTATCTTGTTCTTTTACATGAGCAGTAGAAAATTCATGGTCTTGTGGGACATTTCTGTTGGAAAAAAATGTGGCTGCCTAACAGTTGCATAGAAATACTTTTATTTTCTATGATTAATAATGCCAAAATAGTCTGAATGACACTGAAGTAAAGTGGCACTAAAGCTGTTTTGTAAAATCTCAGCTGAATTAATAAATGAGTGGCTGTTACTGATGTATGACCCAGCAATCCAAGGACTTGATTAATGTAGATTTTCCGAGTACTTGAATTCTGTCCTACTATGAAGAGGCACAAGTGCTCCTGGGAAACAGATTTGCCTTTAGCATCTCAACGTCTCTGGAGCAACTTAAATTCCAAAGCAAGCTATAAATACTGGCTAGAATAGAGGCTTTTATTCAATTTTTTGAGCTTGCAAAAGGTGAATTCTCCTTGTAGTGTCTCAGATGCAGCGATTTTTATTTTATTTTTTTTTTTTTTGTTCGTTTTTTTTCCCTGAAAGTGAGCTGAGTGCTCGATTGAAAAGCAGTTCAAAAACCAAACAAATTGCAAGAGATACTTACCCATAAACCAGTGATGCCTCATACTTGAGCCCTGGATCTGATGCCTTTGACTCGATCTTTATATTCAACACCTGAACTTACCACGTAGGCCTGAAGTTTTCTAACGGGCTCCTGTGTTCCTAACGGCTTCGATCAGAACCTAGGATCCTCTGCCTGGGACTGCCTGAAATCGCGGTCTGGTTTTGTAGGTAGAGCACAGCTCGGCCATAAACCGTGCTCCCATTTTGTTGCTTTGGGGCTGGAATCGTTTGTGTAGAGCCGAGTAGAGCCATATGTGTCCTCATCCCTGTTTTCTGTAAGCGTGAGAGAGGCCAGTTCAGGTTGTTTATCTAAAGCAGTACTTCTCAGCCCGGGTGCTGGGGTTTTGTGATAGCAATGTGCATTGTTTTGAACAAGGTGATTTTTAAATCACCAATTTTAAGTATGATTAAAATCAGGAAGCAGGAAAGTTTGTTTTAATCCTCTTTTGTAGATGTACTTCCTAGCTATGTTCCTGAAGAAAGGCTTATTCTAATTGACCATTATTACCAGTCAAGCATGTTGATCTGGTGCAAAATGTAGACTTTATTTTGCTGATCAGGATTATAAGAGATATTTCCACATACTTACCCAAGGAATTACGTAATTTTACATATGCTTGTTTAGATTTTAATATTCCTTATGTAGAAAATGGAGAATGGAGCATTAATTACTGGATAATAACTTTTACTTATTGTTTGTACCGGGCTGCATTTTGATAGAAAATGGGATTCAATTAAGTGCACAACACAGCGTGTTAGAATAATTTTATTAGTTAAATAAATGTACTCAATATGTATGGGAAAAAGTAAGTGCCTCCAACCATGTTCTTGCAGGTTATTCAAGGCAAAAAGTGTCCTACAGAAAATGGAAATTCAGCCTCAGAGTAGCCGAGAGAGAGTGATGCATGAATTATGGCAAGTAGGTGAGAGAGAAATTTGGAAGTTAGAGAGGAAATGTGAGGGTCAAATAGCAAAAGAGATGACGAATTATCTGAGCCTCTCAGATGGGCAAATTATTCTATAATTACCTAATTGTCCAACAACTGCATGTCTTGCAGCACTCTACAGCATTTGGTATTAGCCGCTGCCATACAGGGTACTGGACTAGCTGAGCCTTGATCTGGTGTGGTATCGCGTTCCCTATGTTCCATTGGAAGGGAGGATGGAAAAGCTGTGTTTAATCCCCTTCTTTACATAGCCCTGTTCATCTACACAGTTACACTACACCTAATTTGCAAAAATGTTCTGCTCAGTTGCCGTTTGAATTTTCCTGTACTGATGTCTCCCACCCCCACGAGCCCTGCACAGATAAAACTGAGCTCTTCTTTCAAGACGGGTAACGTGATCTACAGCAATTGAATTCGCTGGGGTTTTTTCTTCCTCTTATCTGACTACTTAGTATTCTTTTCACTTTTCATTTCAGATGTCTGAGGCCATGCTTTCTTATGTGCAGAAATTAAAACTTTCCACTGTGCTATTTTTAGCTAATGCTGTACCTTTGTATCTGGCTTTTCTTTCCACAGGACCTCGCAGATTAGATCTAGGGTCACCCAGTGAAATGAAATTCATTGGACCCATAAGCATTTAGCGTGACATCTGAAGGTAGGTCCAGTGGGTAGGGCAGAGGGAGCAAATGGACAAACCTATCTTTTAAGCACTCTAAAAAGACATGGCAGACTGCCCCTTGGAAACAGCTGATGTGCGCTCCCATCTGTTCCCTCTGAGATCGATATAGGTGTTAGGTGCTGGGAGGCCGGTTTCTTGCACATTGATAGATGGTGGGTTTCCTTGGATGTGCAATGTTTCTCTAAATGGTACGTGGTTAAGATATAATCACAAAGGCCAAGTGTGTAATATAAACGTCCTGGTTTTAATTAAAATGTTAAAGCTTTTACTCCGGACCCAAATTGTATAGCTTTTCTGCTGGCCCTAGTGAGGGTCTCGCAGGGAAATTTCTTACACAACGATCATTTGAGGTTCTGCGCACTCTGCTGATCTAACCCCCTTGCCTGGTTTTACTGAAATAACGGACTTGCCAGTCGCATGGAATTCTGGCTTTTGGTTTAAAAGTGGCTTCTCAAAGTTTTGTCCATCGGTTTGCCTTTATAACGGACAAAACTACACATATGTCACACTCTGTTGAATCTATTTCATGACTCAATGCTTATTCAACTAGCTTTAAAAGACCCTTGAACTAGGGGCCAGTACTGTGAGTTCCTCCTGGGAGGTAATGGGTAGTATATCTGGTATCAATTTCAGATTTCAGCTTAACTGACTCCCAGTATTCATTATGCAGATGTATGTAGTTTGCCTTTAATTTTCATGTCTAAGTGATTGATTCGTTTCCACGATTCTCTTTCATGAAATGGCAGGTGTTTTCTCTACCTCCAAAAGCTAGTTAGAGTTTAATGATTACAGTTTTCATGATCTGCTAGCTGCATAAAAATAATCTGGCCTGCATAACTTTGGGTAAGTTCCACTGATGTAAGGTACAGGATTCCTGGATGCCGAATTGCATTTGGACATCGGAGTGGAGATTATACACTGATGGACCTTGATACACATTAGTTAATCAGTCCTTTTTATTTTGTTCCGTTGTCACTGACATTCATTCCCTGTTTGTAACGTTAAGTGGGTTTGGTTCCACGTTCTCTGAGCTTTTACAGCTTTATTAGGATTTTATGGAGCAATTGCTTGGATATGACTGTCTGTTTGGAATGAAATGAGTTCAGCTTCCTGATACCTGAGTATGATCTTGAGAGGTAAAACACATCTCTGTCCCGTTAAAGTACAAAGGAGAAGGTCACGTCAAGAAGGCAGTATGCCACATATTAATTGTATGGATCTGAGCCAGTCAAGCCCAGACGTTAATGACAGAAATGAACAAGGCTGGGAAGTCCGGTATCTCCCCCAGGAGATGGCAGCAAAATGCAGTTGCAAACCTCTTCCCATTAAGGACAGGGTTTGGGAAGCATGATCGAACACTCCTGAGGATGTTGTCAGCAGCTGGGATTCAACCTGGGACCCTTGGCTTTAAAAACACAAACCTGCTGCAAGACTAACAGCCCCACGCCTGCTGGCTCAGAGCCAGGGGCAGATTTATACACCTTTCTGGGATCCTGCCGCTAGAGGTGCTTAGGGGCCTTGCTGCAGAAGCACTGCTGGCACACACACCGAAAGGAACTGAGACGGGAGGTTTGTACAGGTGATGTTGATCTTCGTAACTGAATCGGATTTCCTTCTCTCAGTGTTCAGAGACTGATGCCCTCTAAGCCTCTACCCTGTAGGTTTGCGATTGATCCAATATTTTTGTGAGCATAATGTGGATGAAAGACTTTAAGGAGTTGGGCGCAAGTTCGTGTTGTTGCTGGCGAATAGAAGAAGTGAGAGAGATTTTGGTTGTAACGAAGCCAAAGTACCCGAATGTGAAATAAGATTTCTTCCTAAATTCTAAATGGGATGGTAGCTGTAACACTTTCAGGAAAAGGACCAGGTGTAGGCTTGTGACTTGACTTGGGTATTTTTAAGGATTCCTTTTTATTTCTGTTTGTTCAAAGGTACACATCTATAAGTAAACTAAACTCTGTGAATTGGCCTTAGTCGATACCTACAGGCCTGACTCGCCACTGGAAAAAAAATTGTGATCTGAGAATCTCGGTAACAAATTGGACCCAAAATGTAGCAGTCCCCAAAACACGTTTTAATATCACTGCTTATGGCAGGAGAGGAAGTGGAACGAGCTCCCATTAAATGGGAATGGAATGAGCGGGCCTGTGAAAACGCATCGCTCTCTGTGTTTCTTCTTGCTCGAGTGCGTTGGAGTCGTTCAGTCCAAGGAACGAGAGTCCCGACCGAGGAGGACCAGAGATGGTGAAGGAATCTGTTCCTTTTGGAGATTTCTTTTTTCCATCGTGATGGCTGAGTCTCAGTCCTCGAAAATAGTCCTATAAGAATTGAAACCACTATAACTTGGATTAAATCATTCATAATCCACTGGGACCAGAAACCTTTGGATAAGGGCTCCCCTGCATATGCTAACCAGCCATCGCCCTTGTGACAATAATTCTCAGTTTTAGCCAGCATTCGCACACAACTGCCTCCTCATTGTATCCATCCATCTCATCATACGATCTTCAGTTAGAGACAGCCAATACATGATTAAATAAGCCCAGTATCCTGTGGGCTGTGATTTTTCTTTTTATTCTTTTGCTTCTCTGCCCAGCATCTGCCAACTGGCTTGTGTTTAAGGAACAGCTTGCTGACCTGGAACAAGGTTCTCTGTTGCCATCATTTGTGATATTCCTTTACGCAAAGCAAAGAAGAGGTCTGAGGCTACTTTCAATCCGGCTATAGTATTTCAGTCTAAAAATAAAATGCTTCACAATAACAAAGCAAACAAAACCTTGCAAAGAACCCAGACCAGTACAGCTTTTGAAGCACGCAAATGGCTTCTTCCACTGACTGCTGCATACCATCCCATTTATGTAGACCAGATAATCTGCCAGAATAACATGGTTTTCAAAAACAAAAAACACACAGACCAGTGCAGAGCAGAGGAGGGGCTGGGTCTCGCCTCGTTGCCTGGCAGCTGGAACAGACTGTGGGCTCTGGTACCCATGGCATAGGCGCTCTCAGGCATAATACTCATTAGACCATGGTCTTGTACTCCCACCCCTCGTGGCATGGCCTTTTTGGGGTCCCTGGGTTTTGGAACAGCAGGCAGGTGCAGTTGTGCAGGAAGGAGGATCTGTCCTGACGATGCTCAGGGGAGAGCAGGGAGCTGAACTGGGTGCTAGAGCTGGTATCAGGAATTTCCAGGGGGGCGTATGCGACACGAAGAGCCTGTTTTCAAACTGCTGCTTGACGAATGGGAGAAAGTGAGGTTTGATAACAAGCCACTTTGGCTGGGAATGTGTGTGGGCAAAGCAGGGCAAATACCGTGTACTCTGAAGAAGCTGAATGAGATTGAGTGCCGACTCTCAGAATACCTTGACCCAGAGCTGTGGGAACCCAAAACGACCTGCGTATTTGGCGGCAGAGAGTGGGATGCGCCTTTTCCCAGCATCAGGGAATGAGCCTGTTAATGCTGGACCTAAATGCACACAGCTGTCCTGAGCTAAGGAGCCAGGCTTTTAAGTCTCCACACACGGAGTAGGCCTGAGAGGACAGTCACGTAGCCTGAGCGTGTGCATCACATGGGACCTCCTGACAGCGTAAAGCAAAATCTTTACCGAAAACAAACAAGCAAACTTTAAAATCTCATATAAGACACAAGAAGTAAAGAGAGTAGTAAGCTGTCATTTTGGCAGTATTGTGTCCTTAAATAAAGGAAGGCCTGGCTCGCTGAAACATGACAGCATGCTTCTAGTATGTTAATCTAGCGCATTAATGCAAAGTGTCTGGCAAGGTTGTGATAGTGGAGCTTGCTTGTAAAGTTTCTTTGTCTTTCAGAAGCATTAGGTAAACATAATGGCATGCAGTCATGCTGCCTCGGGTCATAATCTCAGATCCCCTGCTTTTGGGGAGATCTTCAAGAAAACCTGCCTGGTAAAGAAAAGGCTGGCAACGCATCTAGTTGGCAGCAGTTTTGTCAGAGCAGTGCAATTTCTGGGCACGATGATAGCATTTACTATCATTTGTGACACAGTGTTTTTCAAATAAGTGACAACCTGATTGTCTGCTGTTAAGGATGTAGCACTGCTTTTCCTACAAGTTGTGGAGTTTCACCGAATTATTCTCATCAAATGCCAACTTGGTAACCATGTATTGCCTGCTACACGTTCTCCCTTTAGTTTCATTGACTTACCGTACTCTTCGCTCCTGCCCTAAGCTGTACTTAGAATGTCTCTGTGCTGTTGGAGTTGTTTCATTTAAGTGACAAATGTGCAAGCCCCTCGGACTTGAGTGGTTTGTAACGTTGGGAGTGCCACCGCTCCAAGGAGCATTTAAGTTCCGTAGGACATTATCATCTATATGGGAGCATGGGAGACGCAGGCCTTTGCGTAACCTGTAAAAGTTCTTTTGAAAGATTCTGGTTTTCTTTGGAGGCAAAGCATGGACAAAGACGACGCAGGCCTTCTGGCGCACACTGCCCTCCCCTCTCCCCCTTACGTTGCTTTGTTTCCAAGGCCTTTTCCCTGCAGCTGCTTCAGTGAAAACATGGTTTCACAGGACTTGTAACTCCTGCTTTAATAATACGGCCTTGGCATCGTGTACTTGGATCTCTGGCTGATGGAAGGGTTGTTTAGTAACTGATTCAGGCTCGTGCTGGTCCAAGTCTTTGCTGGTTTATCCTTTGGCAAGGTGGGAGATAAAATAACAGCCAAAGGGGCATGGCACTGTACAGTCATGTGTGCTGTTTGCTTTGGAAACATCTCTGCCTGGTAACACCTCTTCCCCTCACTCTGTCATCCTCACTTTTCAGGGCACACGTGTACATGTGTGTACGCCTTTTTAGTTATTAGATCAGAGCCTGAAATCATATGCTAGCCCTTACTAGTTCCCTGAAGGGCCTGAACTAACAAGGTGAGCAGCAGATGCGTGCATAGCGGTCGAGCCGTGAATTAAGAGAAGTTGGCAAACTGTTTGCAGTGTTTCATTGTTGGAAAGTTCAGAGTGCCAGTGAAATGCTTGGAGACTCTGAGACGGAGCAGAAAGCAAGCTGCTTAGTGGAGAGAGAGACCCTCCCTTGTGTGTGGGAGTAGTAGCGTCCTGGACAGATGGAAGGGGTGTGTGTGTCCATAGTGCATGGGTATGCTTTGTTAGGTTGGCTGTGCAATATATGTATGTGGAGAGCTGCATCCTTTTTTAGGCACCTAACTAAAATCCTCTCTGTACTCGATGCCGAAAGAAGCTTGTGGCTGTGTGGGGTTCCCCAGGGCGTGCCCAAAGTGTTTAGAAATAACCGTGTATTAGCAGTTATATTAAAGAGAAACAAATCAATGCCGGGGCATCCTGTGCCTACCTTTTCATTCATAGTACCGCAATTGGACAGTGTTCCTTGATTTGTCAAGGGAAGGTTTATTACCAGCATTTAAATATAACCCTCCCGTTAACCGACCCTCCAGGTTCCTGCCAGAGTGAGTCATTAGCCCTTAGCCACTTGTTTAGGCAGGCAGGCAGCGTTTGTGGTGCAACCAGCCCATTGAGTGCATCTGCTTTTAGGTCTGCGTGCCAGCCTGTTGCCCCTCACCCACCCCTTTTTTATCCATGGACAATAACAGTTTTGTTTTCATCCTCCCTACACGATTCTGGTAAAACACTGTTGGATGCACAGTGTCGTACAGAAGTATTTTTCCCCTGGTTAATTGGTTACTTTATGCACGAGAGAGAGAGAAACGTATGGTGGACTTAAGCATTTGGGAGAGCAGTAGAACAATTCAGTGATTAAATTGATGTGCAGGTTTTTGTCCTCACAGGGTGTTTCTGTCGAGTAAGCCAGCTAGAGAAATTAAATATTCACATAGTCCTAAAAATAACCTAAATGGAGCCAGCCCATTTATTTAGCATGTTATTCAAGATAATTGCATAATAAAACACAGTGCTTAATGCACAATACTGAATGGTAAAGTTCAACTAGAATTTTAATGAGTGTTGGGATCTATAAATCTGAAATCTTATATAGTGAAAAAGCACTAGACTCATTTATATAAGAAGTCTGTAAGCGCTTCTCCTTATGAGATATGCAAGCTTATTTCTTCGGAGGAAGGAGGAACGGCTTCTTTCAGACAAACAAAATGGAATCCCTCCAGGAAAAGAGTTGCTTATATCTCAGCTTGCTGGCGTCACCCTACCATACCATTACAGCCAAGAACAAATATATTCTGTTGAGGTTGGTGATATCCAGAAACCTGGCTTTTTTTTTTGAACACGCCAAATGTATTGAAAATGTGTGAAGTCCATGGTGTTTGGCAGGAGGTGAACTTTTTCCATATTCATTTGGAGGGTCCTTGCTTTGGAAGCTTGTTTGTAACTCCAGCAGTGACCTTTTTTCAACTAACTAACTTTTCTGAACCTCTCATTCTCCTAGCGAGGTGTACAATGAGCCATGTACAGCTGTGTAATGTGTGTAAAGAACAGAAGGATAGTGTTCCTCGTATAGATGTTCTGCAAAAATAAGTGTTTTTGTTTTAAATGAGGGCAGATTTCTGAAAAGGTCTGCTAATGTAAACCAGCATCTTTGTCTTCCAAGCCATTTATGACAATAATGTGCGGTGTAGTCTGTGTTTCGATGATGTCCAATTTTCTTAAGACACATGCTATGCTGTGGCTTATTGTTGGGCAGTAACATAATTCAGCACAGCTCGCATCCTTTGGAAATGCACACAGCATATGAAGATTCACCGTCTCTGGAATTCCAGCATTGCCATTGTACCATAAAGAATCAGAAGTGGGGCTTTTGTGTTTCTGAAAAACAAGTTTCAGTAGCAAGTTAACTGAAGTGTAGTGGCTGAACTTTCAAGTAAATGCGTTGTCACCTCACCTTCAGTATTTGCCAATTTTAAAATAGTAGCAGAGAGTCTGAGGAACAAGCAGTGTCAGACTGCCTTGCGCAGGGAGGGGGGCCTCAGTTCTTGCCCTGTCTTTCCTGGCAAGTCTTGGTTGTTATGCTCTAAAACGAGAACTGAATAATTAGGAGAAATGAATTCGTATTCTTAGTGCTGCTTTTTTTTGTGCTGGAGTTAGGCAGTTGGAAAAACTAATTTGAAGGATTTGCATTATTTGGGGTATTTTAGGAGCATAGTTGTCCAGACTTGCTAAATGTGAAGCACAGTTTCTCACTCCCTGCCTAAGTTTAAAACACAGAAGTTTGGACTTTGGGCAGTGGCTCTTCTGTCGTCACAGGAAGCTACTAGTCACCAACTGGTGTCTCAAGATGTCACCTGCAACCTGGTTTGGCAACAATGGAATCTAATAGAACTGAATTTTATCTGTCTTATAGTAACTGTTTGATTACGGGCTAGTTCCCCATGCTGGAGAGAGAGGCTAGTCTTGCAATTACGATGCTGGAGGTAGACTTGAGTGGTCTAGAATCAAGTTTCCTTTGAGTCTACCACAGACACTTGGATCTTGGACCATTCACTAAGTTGTGCCTAAGGGCTCCAGCTGTATAATGGGGATAATGCATCCCTTCTCCCCCTCTTTTGTCTTGTGTTTTATGACGATGCGGGCTTTGGAACAGTGTTATTGAATGTATGTACAGCATCCAGCACAGCATGGCCACGGTTCGTGTTGGGGATTCCAGGCAGGCACCGTGTGTTGTCTTAGTGTATAATACCTGTGTTTGTATGGGTGTGCACAAACACACATTTGGAAGGTCTATACATACATACAAAAAGACTGCTTTAGAGTTGCTGTGACAAGCAGGACTGAAACATCCATTACAATCCATTAGTTGTGCCGCAGGTACAGCTGAAACCGGGAAGTGATTTTTTTTTTTTTTTTTTTTTTTTTTTTTAAAGCAGCCTTAATGGTCTGTGTGTATGATGACAAGAGAGCGAGTGTCTAAAATCGTCCTTTTTCATGCCGTTACTCTTATTTACACCCACTTGTGCCACCCTAAAAATACATGTCTGAACACGAGTGGTGATGTGGGCAGTTTGCCAAGCAGTGGAAGAGAAATGAGATTCCAGAGGTTTGTCATGTTCAGTGTTTCGAATGCACTTTTTATTGTCATGCTTCCCAAGGGCCATTAGTACAGATTGCAGAGAGTCTGCTTCTGAGCTCCAGTTGGCTTCTTCCAAAGTGCATACAGATTTGCTAAAAACCGCTGTCCTGTTGCACTGTTTTTTTTTTCTTTTTGCCCATGTCCCCAAACACAGACTGCCATTGCCTTTCTCACGCAGCTTATATTATTTAGGTGGGACTCTTCCCAGTGCTTTCCCAGCGCTGGTCATCACGCCTTGTCAAACGAGTGGTGGGTACTGCCTCGTGTTAGAAACTGAGGAAGAGAACATGGAGTTCAGACCATTTCCATGAGTTGCAATCACAAATGTGAGTTGGGTTGTATCTTTAGGGTGGAGCTTGGCCCAGGGAGTGGCATAAGACTTACCAGAAACTACTCAAGGATTCACTGTCTGAGCTGAGCTCACAACTGGGCAGTTCCTGGTGCTCTCTCCCATGCTCAGACAAGCATTCCTCCATATGACATTTTACTTGCTCAGAGTATGGGACAGATGTAGCTAAAATGGGCAGAGAAGGAGCAAATCATAAAGAATAGTAGTGATAAGGTAACTCGCCTCCAGGAGAGAGTGAGGAGCTGTGACATCGTGCAACCCACCCTTCTCCCCACGGCGGGACCGGTACACCTACTCTGCAGGTCCGACAAGAACCTAGATAGGGCAACGTTCCCGGGAAGCATGTGAAATGAATACGCTGGAGGAATAGCAGAAGGAACGTGCGCAGACACAGCTTGAAGGTCTCACGGCATATTTAAAATGCATTATTCTCCTTCGCTCATTCCTACGTTTCATCTATTCCCTGCTTGGGAGAATTGGGTAGAACAGAGAGTAGAAACCCCAAATGCGTGGGGCCATATCAAAAGGGCTGATGTGATGCTTTTAAGATGAATCTGTGAGAGAGAAGCATCCTGGGCTCTTTGGGAGGGGGAGTGACTGGTTTTACATAAAAACAGGCTCCAGAGGTTGCCTCGGGCACCTTTGCTACCACTTGATTTTGTGCGTTCTAATTTATATTATCACTCTCCAGGAGGGTTTTTGGCATTGGTTTCTCCGTAATGCTTTGTCTGCCATTCTTCTGTATTCCCCAGGGGATCCATCCCAGCCTCCATTTCATAATTCAGTCTTAAGTTATTCTCAAAATACAGCCAAATGCCTGTGCTGCACTTTTTTGTATTTTAGAATGTACCCTTTCGTGCTGCTCTGCCTTAACTACTGGCTTCATTATACCTTGTCTGTCCTGTGCATGTTGATATTTACTGAGATGTTTTTAGCAAATAGCATTATACTTGTTACAGGAAGGCTGACTTGAAGTTTAACTTGAAAGCTTGTGCAAGGAGGAAAAGCCATGTATGAATCAAGTCTACATGTAAATTCTGCATCCATGACAGATCTTTACCTCTCTTGCCACGTTTCTCGGTAGCTACGACAGTTAACAATCAGATTCATCTAAGTGAAATATGCTTGTACTGTTGAAGTGAAACAATAGATTTGGTAATGGCAGAGAGCTAGGTGGGCCATTTGAATACTAAAATATTTTTTTTAATACTGAGAAATTGGATTGTCCACAAGCAATAGACTGATTCTATCTGTAGCTATATAGAGAGATGTACACTTTTTGCTGAGATCACACTGTTTGTTTTCATCTTCTATGACATCTTTTGCTCATTATCCTGCGGGAAGCAAATCCAAAGCTTTACGTAGAACAGCTCAAGATAGCAAAAAAAATGGGGAATTTGGTTCATAACATTCTCACTGCCTTGGCAACAAAGACAGCTGAACCAAGGTGAGTGGTAGCAAGTCTTTCAAGTTTCATGGTGGAACATCCGCTGCCGCCCCCATTGGCCAAACCACGAGCTGATAAAATAATCTTTCTCTAGCACCTGTGAGGCTTCTACCGTGTCATTCTTAATATGCTTCTAAAATCATTGTTTAAGTGGCCTAGAAACACAAACTGCTGTGAAGCTGAAAGCTAGTGCTGATCACCGTGTGTTACTCTACAGGCTACTCTTCATTCGTTGCTGCTTTCAGAAGGGAAAGACAATGTTAAGATGAAAGTCACCTGTTTAGGTGTCATTTGTAGCAGCAGTTTTGTACATTTTAATTGGGATATTTTCCTTTACCCAGAATTTTACTGGGCCACAAGAGAGAGACTAACTAAAACCAGATGGCATCAAGGACATAATTTAATTGCATTATTGTCATCCATGTTGTTAACCTTTGCGCATGTGTGCACATGCTCATGCTCGCGCGCGCTCTCTCTCTCTCTCCTTCAGAGAGAGTACTTTTCTGTGCTCAGCCCTACCAAATAGCATCTAGTTGAAATTTACAGCCTCAAGTAGCCCAAATTACTGGCCTTAAGAAGTAGAATCTCCTATGCATTTAGAAAACTGGAGCTTTGATCTTAGTGCGTTTGCAGTACGGGCCTGGCAGGCACCTGTAAATTTATGGAGCTATGAGGCAAGTATTTTGGTGGGGAAACTGCTGAGTGTTGTATGTAGCTCAGATCCATTCTGTATTGGAAAGTGAGTTTTCTGCACTTCAGGTAAAGCCTGTGTTTGTAAGAAAGGGTTTCTGGAGCATTAATACCTGCACAGACACACCATCTGTCCGTGGATTCCAAGGGTTCACAAGCCAGCTGCTCCTGAGATCCAGCTCCTCTGTTGTCTGTGTGCTAAAATAGAAAAAATACTGTTTATGTAGTGCTTTATTTTCAGCTCAGTACAGATATTAAGCATCACAATTTCCATATCAGAAAAGCATGTCAGATGACCTAGTCGTAGCACAAAGACCCGAGAATGATAAAGAAAAGAATAATTGCTGTGATTTCAAGTTTATACTTCCCTAATGTCCCATCTACAAATGCATCATTTAATTTTCTGCTAAGTTTCACCCCACATGCACCAGTATCTCTTCCTCTACCGTTCACAAGTGAACAGAGCCACTTTGGATCCAGGCAAGGAGGCTGCCTTTGGTAACGCCATCAGGGTTTTTCAAGCAGTGGACGATGTCCTTCTCTGTGTGCAGCCTCTGCCAGCCTCCCAGTCTAAAAAAACCGGGGGGGGGGCGGGGAAGCCAAATCTGAGTTTATCTCACCCCATCAATGCATATTATGGTGACTTGCTAACCACCACTGAATTAGAAAAGGCTATAAACTAAAGGCTGCAGAGAACAGTTTTATTTACTAGTAAATTGTTATGAAGCAAAGGCTCTGCAAGCTCATTCGTACCTAAAATCGGATGCTGGGGGAGGGGAAAAAAGGAAGTTTTAGCTGACAGACTTCAGAGAACGTGGCTGCTGATTATGCAGAGTGGATTGAATACTTAAAAAATAAATTGCCATGTAATAGTTTAATACCGTGCCAGCACATGCTTTTTTCAGTGCCTTGAGAACTATATATTACATTTTGAATCTTCTAATATAAATTCTTGATTAATGTCGCATTCAGAAGTGGAACTTTGCAGAGCTATTCTTTATCCTCCTCCTCGCTCAGAAATTGCTTTCTGCTGAGCAGGCCACTGTGATTACAAATAATCTCTCTTTCTCTCGTCTCTGCTCCTAGTTCTTTTGGTCTTGCTGTGTTTTGGCTTCAAACACTTAAACACTATCTGGCTAATAGCTCTGCATTAGTGCCCTGTCCTCCTGGGTTATTTCCCCCTCCGCTGCCTGTCTTCTGGTGGCTAGACCACAGCCTTCTCTGGGCCCACGCTTCATCATCTGTGCTGCGGCTGTCGCTTATCCTTTTCACAAGCTATCTTCATGTCCTTTTTTAAATGTGATGACATGCCAGGAATTATCTATCCACTGCCCCTGAAGCAGAAAAGTGTTTAACTTGCCAAAAGTAAAGTGCACTTTCAACTCTGCAGTGGTTTGGCTTGTTCTGGGAAAATTGAGTTGTCACGTGCTGCTCAGCCATGCTATAAAATGCTTCTTAACAACGACTGCAACTCCTCATTGAATCGTAGTGGTTCATGTTTATGAAACACTTGTTTCATCTTCACCTGGAAATGGCCCTCTTGATGAGTCTGAATGGGGACTGACATGCTTATGACACTCTTTTAGCTACTTTGAGACATCATCTACCCCAGCTAGGTAGCAGCAGCCTTTTCAGAGTCCTGTTAGAATCACCCTTTCATGACAGCTTTACTCTTTTGCAGTCATTTAAAATGATATTTCTAACTTGATGCTATTAATTACTAGCTGTAGCTGAATAGGAATTAATGAATGTGGAAAGTATCTTGTTCAATCCTTTTCTGCTTGCTAGTATTTTTACCGTTTGCATTCCAGTAGTGTCTCGTGGCCTCACATCAGGTTGAGATTCCCAGAGCGCTGGGTGCGATTCAACTTGCGCGCTGCTGGCTGTCCAAAGAGGTTGTAAGCTAAATAGCTGTTTCAGTGCATTGCAGCTTTTGTTCAGCTGTTACGGTTGCTGGTCACATTCCTAGACCCATAGGTCCTATCGTACGGTAAGTTGGAAAGAACACTGTGGGTGTAAATTTATTGCCCTTACTGTTATGATTCACTGGCGCACACATCTTACCAGCCACTCTCTTTGTAGGCTTTAAAACCAAATGATGGTTAAATCCCTTCCACCTAAAGACTTGGGCATTCTGATAAAGTACATAACTTTAATTTGCAAAGATCACTGAACCCTAGTTAATGCGCTTTCTGGAAGATGACAGGGTACAATAGATTGCTTTGTACCCTTCTGTCAGAAGGATGAAGCAGTAGTGCAAGGGCTCAATTATTTGTGTGCTAGAGGGGCAGTGGTTATCTGGAGATGTGACAAGTTTGCTGATGATACCTGGCAACAGTGCCACAGAAAGGAATAATTTTAAAAAATATTTCCTGTAACACAATTGTTTTACAAAAAAATCATCGTCGTCATTATTACACCAGGGATGCAGAATCCTCGTCAGCGATTGGTCTCGTATAGGTGCCAGCCACACGCTCAGTTTCAGGCGTGATACAAGCTAGCCGCAAAGTTGTATGTGAATAACTTTGTGGCTCATTTAGTGCATCACACCTTAAATTGAGTTGCATGTGTGGTTGGGTTACTGTTTAAGGCATAGTTGACCTGTAAATCACACCTTAAATGTAACGTGTCAGGGGCTTTAGACACATAATTTAATGATTCAAATTCAGTAGGAAGTGTTGGCATTGCCTGATGGATGTGTTGCCCTTCAACTGGTAATTAATTGTAATACTAATATTTTGCATTACAACAACACTTTTAGCCTATCTATAGGTCTCGGAACGCGTTTAAGGAGTATTATCACCACTTTACGAGTGGGTGGGTAACTGGGGCTCAAGGACATGCAGCAAGTTGGTGCTGATAAGAATTCGGGATCGAACACACAAGTTCTCATTCCCTGTGTTCATTCTGTTACACTGCAGCCTTGTTTCCTGATTAACTTGATTAGCTCATCTACTTGGGTTTTGTGTATCTTGGGTCTTTGGCAGTTAAGATCTGATTCTTTTAATTGCAACAGACAATTAAAGCAACATCAATATGTATGCTTTGTAGAAAAAAGCTCCAACTGATTAAGGGAATTCTAAATGTACTGTTTTTAGAACCATTCTTATTTTGCATTACACATGAACTTGGATAAAGCAGTAGGATGTACTACAGAAAAAATAGTTTGCAGAATAGAGGAGTAATGTCTTTTTATGGAGGGACTAGGTTTTGTCTTACTCCCAGAGTTTTTTTTTAATGCATGCCATTCTGTTCTAGTTTATTAGAGGCAAAAATAAAAAAAAAATAAAAAAATCACAGTATCAAAGGTCTTTAGCACATGGATATAATTTAAGATAGTTATCTAGGTGGACTGGAAACAACTATGCAAAGGATGCATTTTAACCTCTACCAACCTGGTATATGCAAAACTTTCCATCTTGATTCATCTTCAGGATATTCATTACTTTCTCTGGAATCTGTTCATTTATGGTAACTAGATAATAGATTGTTTTTGTTGACTGATATACTGTAATAATAAGTAGCCCTTGCATTATGAGCTAAGGGCATTATGGGCTTGTGTACACCAGGCGCATCCCAGTACAGAGTAGGAAAGGTGGTAGAGCACTTGCACAGGTTCTTGACAGGGGAATTACTTCAGGGATTAGTTGACAAGCCTGATCAGCAAGGCCTGCTATGTAGAACAGCCATTTAAAGCCGCCTGGAGGAGTTTCTACATCTGGAATTTGTACTTCAGAAACATTTGCATAAAAAACTGATAAAACCTGAATGAGGTTTGACATCTTCATAAAAAATTGTGTGTCTGCTTTCTTATCAATCGCATCTTATTTTGGAGTCTGAACATTGTACCTGTCCTGACCAAAATGTATGGGCCTTTTCCCAGGACCTCTTTGTCCAATGTAAGGCCGGATAAGTGGGCATGAAATTATCTAGGAGTCAGATCCTCAGCTGGGATAAATCATTGTAGCTCCATTTAGGTGGAAGTCACTGAAGCCATTCCAGTTCATAGGAGCTGAGGAGTTTACAAGGGCCTTTACCGTTCCAACTAGTGCATTTAAAACCCCACAGCTGTAATTGCCTGTTTTGGATTTTGCAGAGGTGTTTACATGATGAAACAACATTGTGGTTGCTCTGAACAGCAGCTGAAATATTTTCTTCTAGGTTTTCATTGCATTTTTTTTTCTGTTTCAAGGAAAAGTCATCAACAAAGATTTGCGTCACTATTTGAGCCTGCAGTTCCAGAAGGGCTCCATTGACCATAAACTCCAGCAGGTGATCAGAGACAATCTCTATCTGAGAACCATCCCATGTAAGTATATCACCGCACAAGCAGAAACCAGACTGTTTTGGTAAAACTCCACCTGCTCTAAGAACCTTTAGCTCTTTTCCTTTGATCCCATTGCATTTTATGTTCTCCACCCCAGTAGGAATTCCTTTGCATGAGGCTGTTTTTACATGAGAATGCACGTTAGAACAGACTCGTCTCTTTTGGTAACCATATTAAGAAACGTTTTAAGTGAACTTGGCATGCAGTAGGAAACTACTGCTGACTGATAGCCATGCTGAAGGACTGACAAACCCACAAAAATATTGAACTTTGAAATTAAGAGTATCCACGCAATATCTGTCATTTTAAATGAACCCATGCAGCCTCAGAAAACGAGCGAAAATGCTGTTAGCAGAATTAAGCATCGGAACAACAGGAAGAAAAGATATATAATTTTCCTTAATATAACTTGTTTTCCTGTCGGTGTGTTTTGTGCCTTCTTAAAAGGGAGGTTAAGATCTCCAAGTGATCCAGGTGGTTGCAGAAAGCTGGCGAGAGGACTGGGAAATGAAGGAGTAGCCTGTCTAAACTAGCAGAGAGGGAGCTGAGTCTGGGAGCTTGCATTACTAATCAGTGAGCACCCTGGGATGGGTCCTGTGTCTGAGCGTAAGGTCATGACTTTATGCCAGGCATGTCATGCTACAGTGGCTTCTTTTTGCATCTTATTATCTTGACATCTCAGGTGTTAATGTGCTTATGTGCAAGAATCCTGAAGAGGTTGCTGCTCCTGTGGCTGGCATGAAAAGTCATTATTTTCTCAATTTCTTTAATTTCAGTCACTCTTCAGTGATCAGCTTCAAAGACTATTAATATGCTTAGAACACTTCACACAGATTGCCTGACGGTATTGCATTGTTACTGTGCTCTTAGACTTTACCTCAGCTAATACTGTTCATTGGAGCAGTATGTTTTTAAGCTTGTCCTCTTACTTAATTACTGAAAAAAAACCAAAAAAAAACAAAACAAAAAAAAAACCTGTAAGGCATTTGAGATACTTTTCATGCGAGAATATTTACCATTTAATTAACAATCAAGCCAAGGCAAAGCTTCAGTGAAGTGAATGGCTTTCTGGTGATGAAAAACACTGATCGGTTTGTGCTTGGCACAGTTTTGAAAGCGCACTAGGTTTAATGCATCTCTTTGTTGTTCACTAATACAAATCTCATTGAATATTGGGCAACATTTTGCAGTTCTAAAATGGAATCCGACCTTTTAGTTATAGAGTTGTCCTGCCAACTGCCTGGTAGCTTATTTATAAGGGTGTGTTTCGGTGTAAGGGCCATACCTTTAGACCCTCTCTGCACGTCATATTTATGCCATGGTTAACCTGTTGACTGCAGCATGAATGGCAAGGGTGCTCCACGTGCATCCAATTTCAGACGCCATAAAGTGACAAACCAGCCATAAGAATGTTGTGTGTTGAGCATTTCTGTGGCTGGTTTGTAGCGTGCCTTACATTGAATGTCAGGTACAGGGCCCAGGTCAACCACCAGCTGATTGTTAGCCCCAGCCTGGGAGCCCACCACGGCTGGGTCAAAGCCCGGGTGCAGTCCCAGGGCCTGACTGTGGCCCCAACCTGGGGGCATCCATCTTTCAGCCTGTCAGAGCAGGGGAGCACTGGCATTCCCCTTTCACTGTCAAGTGGAAAGGGCAGGAGTGCGATCGGATCCCCCCACCCCAAACCGCACCTCCTGCCATGCATGTGTGGCCTGGCAGGAGGTGTGATTTTTAGGACTGGGGATCAGACCCTGTGGTGCCATGAAATAAACATGTGCCAGGGGCCTTAGAGAGGGCTTTTACTAAGTGTCTTGCCTATGCTGAAGTTTTCCAGTACTGTGCACCTGTTTCTACTGATCCAGCATCTGTCCTGTTCCTTCCACTAGAGACATCCCTATGTAAGAACATGGCCACAGGTTTTATTTCAAATACTTATTTAATTTTGTTTCGTGTCCCTTAATTTTCCAAAATGACATTTTTTTTTTGCTTGTGCATATCTGGCCTGGCTAATCACTGTCTTGGCCTGTCATCTAGTTATGTTCAGTATGTCCCACTTTGCACCAATTCCCACTTCATCCAGCAAATAAGACCAAGAGGAAGATCACTGGAATGAAAATGCGGTGACCTAACTGATTGAGCTGCTCATGTTCTTCACTGGAGTCATACTAACATGTTTCTAAGTACTGTTAGGGTGAAATATGATTGTGTGTGGTAATGGGTCGCTGGAATCCCTGCTACAAGAGAGCTTTAATCGCACTTTGTTGACTAGGTCAGGCCCTTATTTGCTAAACCTGTAGTCCTCTGCACATTTCTGACTGAGGACAGCCAATTTGGTAGATTGCTTTGAAGTTGTGTTTTTTTTTCCTAATAGTCAACATTTTTTTTCAGGAGAAAGTGCATCCAGTGGTCACATCATATTCCTGGCTTCAGGATGAAGCTTGGGTCACACCCTGGAGTGTGAACACAAAAATCAGTTTATCCAATATAAAATGTGGTCTTACAAATAATTTAATAGATGGAAATAAATATACTCCTGCCCAGCTATGTAAGAAGTGGTCAGAAATCATAATCTGCTTAGTTTGTTGGCCTTGCTAATTAGTCAGTCCCAAGGGAACCAAAGGAATAGAAGAAGGAAGTGATAAATCATCATCATGGTGTCAGATGCACACAGTTATTCCAGAGGCCTCTTCTCCCCATACCTTATCTCTCCCCC
>NW_017728935.1:5957932-5979279 GCF_001723895.1 Crocodylus porosus | reverse complement strand
CCCCAATAAATAAATAAATAAAAATCTCGATTGATCCTGCTTAGCTCAGGTCTCCCCCAACTTCTGTAGAGTAAATCAGTCACGCACACAGCATGTGGGAACATTTTTCCCTACACCACCTCATCCTCGAGTTTTATTGTCTGCCTCTTTTGTGTAGTAATTTCTGATTTCTAAAACACTCTTCCTCTGAAAATCACTACGAAGGTGATTGATGCTCCCTAATTACCTTCAATTTTCCCATCTTTTTTTAAGTGTATGCCTGTAAGCCGACGTGGCCCGGCACACTAGAACACTTTCTCATTTTTTAAATATTGCTTCACAGAAAGTTATATACAATTCATTTTCATTATAATAATGGTTTTGCCTTATCTTTAACTGCTTCTCATTAGGTAACTCCTGCCAGCCATAACTTTGCTTTCAATTAATGCTGCACACTGTGAAGTTAGAAACACCTACTTGTATGAACACTAGCAGTGCAGAATGAGAATCGTTTTATCTTCTGAGTGAACCATTTGTCTGAGGGAAGATTAAACTTGATTAGAAAGCTGCTTTTAAAAAATATAAAAAAACCCATTGAGCTTTGAATACATTTCTCCTTTCCCTGGGAAATAAGGAGATGCCAATGATGGAACTAGCAGGCTCTCTCCCTATTTACCAGCTTTTGAGGTCTTAATTAGCACAGGAGTGGTACTAGGGGTGTTCTGCGTGCTCGGGGAAGCAGAACTAACCCTTAGTCTCACTCATCAGTCGTCTTGTATCTCCAAGAAAACACGGTCCGGGATTTTTTAAAGCCGGATGCCCTGTTTTGCTATGTGACCACTGATGAACTATCTGTGAAGCGCCCAGCCCCTCACTGAGCCCAATGGATTCAGCTGGGTGCTGAGCACCTCAGTAGGAAGGCTGCTCATTTTTGTTAGCTGCCTGTCTAGGTTCTCGCATCCATGACTTGTGCTCGCTTAAGAATACCTCGGTTTTTTAAAGCATCAGTTCAAATTCCTGGAAAGGCCACTGCCTCCCCTGTGCAGTTGTTTCATTCTTCACACTGCCACCAGAAGAAAATGGCCTTCTCCAGGAGACGACTTCCCTATCGAGACTATTTTTGACATTTGTTTCCTGGTACCTACAGTGTCTGCTGAGATTTACATGCGGCCAACCCGCTTGCTAAACTATGGGACCAAGCTCCCGTGACCCCTATTTAAAGGATGTGTGAATAGGGAATGTGAAGGTGTGAGATGCTGAGGAAGGGAAAGTGGTGGCAACATTTGCCATTTCCTTTGGGTAAGCAGAAATACAAACCACAGTAAAAACTCAGGTTCACCAATGAACCTCTGTTTGCTTTAGGGGAGTACACAGTGCCAAACCTCATGCTGTTCTTTACTACCACGTGTATTCATTTCCTTTGGCCTGACATAGTGTCTCTCTGGGATATGGGTGGGGGCGTATTTCTACTTAATTTCTTGTGCTGCGGACTTAACATTTGAATAAATATCATAACTTAATGAAGTAATTAAGAGTCCAAATGAGCTAAGCTGACATTTAAAACTCAAGTATCAGTGTACATTCCTTCAGACATCTAGTGCTGTCAGATGGAGTAATGCTTGGTTTGTGCTTTTGGCCTCCATACAATAATGAGAGATGTTTTTTGTATTATTTCAAAACTGCCGTTCTAATTAGACGTTAATGTTCAACACCTGCATTCTCAACAGAACTTTTACTGTAAGCCCTCTCAGCTAATGTCTACCAGCAAAAATTAAATGTTAATTTAATACGAGTAACTTAGCCATCGGTCTAGACAAAGCTATGCGTGAGAAGAAAATAATTCTATTGTAAATTGAAATTTTTAAAAGATGGGAAGAGCTTATACCTCAATGCAATCTGCAAAGGTTCATTGATGGAAAACAGGGAGCAAAGGTCCCACAGACATTTCAAATCAATACCTATCTATCGTTTGGGCGCAAAAGCAAAGGCATTTTCTTGTAGTATTTTGTGTTTATTATGTTAGAAAAGTGAAATATCACTGATTTATTTATGTATTTACTTATTTTACAACAAAACGATATGCATAGGAGATGCCTGTGTGCTGGAGCTGCACTCCTCCTCTGCAGCCTGTGTAGGGTGCTAGGGCCCGTAGCCATGAAGATGTGGCCACCCATTGCCACCACCCTGCAAACTATAATGTAGAAAATGTTCGGATACTTGTTGCCGCAGTCAGTAATTAATGCTGTGTATTGGGCTTTGAATGTTAGTTCTTAAGATGCTAAAGTCCATTTGGCATTAACATTGCTTTTTGTGGAACCGTCATTTATGAAACTGCCAACCATGTGTGAAGGTTTTTACTTGTTAAAATAGTTGCTCTTCTTGGTACATAATTTATTGCCTTGTTTCATATACTGAAACGTTCACCTGCACAAGAGTTGTCTCAGCTGTACCTGGCACTGCAGGTGTGCGAAGCTTGAAACTAACTTTTTGTGTAGGCCACGCAGTCTTCACCCAACGGTGTTTCATAAACCAGTACTAGATTAGCTTTCATCTCTTCCTCTTCTGTCTTTGCAGGCACTACAAGGGCTCCCCGGGATGGGGAAGTCCCAGGGGTGGATTATAATTTCATTCCTGTTGAACAGTTTAAAGCACTGGAAGAAAGTGGAGCCCTGCTAGAAAGTGGAACATATGATGGTGAGTTGTGTAACTGGAACATAGACTTATCAGAGCAGCAATAAAGGCCTGGAGGAATTTATTGCATCTCTAAAGTCCAGGCTGTTTGTCTCATCAGGGCACCTTGTACTCAGAGGTGACAAATGAATATAGCATTGTTCTCCTCCATAGGTGAGCATGTCATCTCCATTTTATAGGTGGAGGAGTTGTGGAGCAAAGTGGTTGCCTTGTTCAAGTTCACACTTCATTCAGTGCTGGAGCCAGGCCTAGCCCGCAGGCATCCTACCCATCGGCCCAGTGTTTCATCCCTGTACCTCCCGCTTCTTTTCCATATCTTTGTGCTTGTAAAACACTGAACGCCTGTACTCTGACTGCCAACAGCTACTCTCACGAAAAGTTATCACAAGTTTGTTATTTAACTGCATTCATTGTGCACATCTGTCTTTAAATCACGAGTGTGACACGTTGGCCATTTATCTTGGTCATTGTTAAGTACTGGAAAGTGTTTTGTTTTTTCTTCTGAGTTGGGGCATGCTTGCCACAAGTTGCCTCTGGGTGTACACGTTGCTTTCTGTCACTGCTCACGTGGCTCCTCCTGGACTGAGTAGCAGCAGTGTTTTTGATGACTCCGTCCCTATTTGTCAGGTCATTTTAACCCTTTGGTGCCAGACCCTGGCCTTGCAGTACCCGACTGCCTTCTGAGCAGAGGAACTTTTCCAAGCTGTGGCGGCGCTCTCAGCCCACGCTTCCAGAGTTGTCCAGGCCTTGGTGTAGGACTCAAGGCAGTCTGATCCACGTGGGCGGTCCCGTCTGTCCAGGTAGCATCCTGGTGAGATCAGCAGGGTCTCAAGCTGCACAGAGTTGGAGCCTAAATTAGGAGATTGCCCAAACATGGGGAAGGCCTTTAACTAGCATCACACCTCTTGTGCTTGGGCATCATCAACGTATTGTGCCAGGTGTCTCTATTCTAGATGGATGAAGTGTCTGCAGCCTCGCTTGCGTCCTAGTTTCCCCTCTCTCTACTGTGCTCAGTGTGTATGCCACCAGGAAAAGCCTAGCATGGCAGGGCCCCATGGGTAATTAATTCTGCTTACCCACCTGCATGGGCATGCACACACTGCCATGGATCTCAGCACTGCTGTCCATCTTTTCTTCCAGCTGAGGCCTGACCCATGCTGAACAGAATGGTCCTATCTCCTCCTACACGTAGTACTCTTATATTTGCTTTTTGTGATGATGGCGCATGTTGAGCCTGATCTACCAACACCCCTGATCCTGCTCAGCAGCACTGCTGTCTGGCCTGTCACTGTGCTCTGTATTTGTGCATTTGGGCCAGATTCTCTACCACCTCCTAGGCTCCTATGTCCATTTATGCACCTAAAGGCAATTCTGTTTCACCCAGTTTCTGCAAACAGTTAGCATAAAAGATGAGTTCCACCGGATGCCCAAAAGATGGTTCTTCTTCCCTATATATAGCAGCTCACCTTAGTATGTTGCTGGTTCTTCAGCTTGTCGGAACCCATTTGAATTCTCATTCTGCCCTCCAGAGTGTTTGTAACCTTTCCCAGTTTTGTCTCATTCGCAGACTTGATCAGGAAACTGCCCATTCTTACGCTGGAACATCACTGGCTGCAGAACTGACCCCTGTGGACAGTTCTTTTGTCGAGCCATTTATACTTACTCCTTGATTGTGCTTATTCAGGCAGATATGCATCTGCTGAAGAAGAAATTCTATCTAACCCACATTTCTCCTGTTTGCTTATGACAGTGTCTCGTGAGACTATATCAAAAACGTTACCAAAGTCCACTGCCTTCTCTTCGTTCACCGAAGGTTACTTAGTCAAAGAGGGCATCGTGGCGGGCTGCCAGTGATCATCCCTTCCTTCCCTTCCAGTTTGCACACTGACTGTTCTGTGAGCACTCAAAGGATACCCCTAGCAGCTAAACCTAAACTGGTCAAGCCAAACCCAAGCTTTTGTCTCAACCTGATTCTGTGGCTTGAGCCTGGCCCTCGCTGTTCTTTTAAGAGTCGTTTCCCATGTCATGTTTTATACGTTGAAAGCAAATAGAGCTACCAAATGTTAATCCAACAGGCTTTGTGTTCATTTCTCTAATGATAATAATGTGATTAATTAAGAGGCGCTCTCTACTTGTTCCAGATCTACTCCAGAGTGTTTATTTTATTGAAAAAAACCCTGCTGAATCTTGTGACGTAGGCAAAATATTAAAATGAAAATGTGTTCTTTATCCTCGGGCAAAGTTCAGTATAGAATTGTGTTATTAATGTCTTTAATTTGCAGGCAAATTGTCAGATGAAGATATAGGATAACAATTCTAAAAAATCAAGGCAGTTTGGGGTGGGGGTTAAATTGCTTTTGTGTAAATAGATATTTCATATTTCCGCACATAATGATTTTTTTTTTTTTGGCTTCAACCTAGGCTGCATGTTACCCCAGATTAACTAATTACTAAATGCTATGTGATTAGAATAGAATTTATTTTGATTTTCATCGTTACCCTCCTCTCTACTCCTGGCTTGTTCTGCCATAAGTCTGGTTCTGGGTCATTAGTGAATGCAAGGTAAAATAACAAATCAGTCTTTTGATTTGGAAACCTGTGTAGAGCAGTCATCTGGAATTAAATGTATTATACGCAGCTGTACAATAGCAGCATTAACAAAAATATAGTGAAGCAGCGTATTACGGTTTTCTGAGCATTCATTGCTGCTGATGATACTGATGCCTTATGAAGTGCAATAAGTGTCCTATTCATTCAGGTGTTTCACAAAGAACCGCGTTACAGTGACAACAGAATAGGTACAATAGCAGCAGAGACCTTGACCAGATATCAGTGCTTCTCATTATTACCATCTCTTCTTCAATACTAGGCAATTTCTATGGCACTCCAAAGCCTCCAGCAGAACCCAGCCCCTTTCAGCCAGACCCAGTGGATCAAGTTCTTTTTGACAATGAGTTTGACACAGAATCCCAGAGAAAGAGAACCACCTCAGTCAGCAAGATGCAAAGAATGGACAGTTCTCTCCCTGAGGAAGAGGAGGAGGAGGAGAAGGAAACAGTTAATGGAAGCGGAGGGCTAGGTCAGTAACAAAGGGAGCAATTCCCTGCAGTATTTCTGGAATGAATTAACTCAGCTGTGGCAGATGCCACAGCTTCGGTGGTGGTGGTGGTGGAGCCACAGTTTAGCCTTGCTTGAACTGCTCCTTTAAGGATTTCCCTGGACTCTGTAGTGCTGACTGCTTCTTGGCATCAGGGGGTTTTGTAGGCACATCATATTTTGCTTTATTTTGAAACTAAGTTTTATAGGCCCCAGCACACATTCATGCAGTGGAGCAATGGGACCTGATCCGAGCAGTCGTGCCTCCTGCTGTGCTGCACATGCATGGTAGGGCCTGCAGCTTTGGCGCTGGGGATCAGATCCCAATTGCACCATTACTTCTTGCCAGTGCAGGGGGAGCCCAGGATCGTGCACCAACAAATTGAAAGTTAGGTGTCCGCAGCAGGAGTAAATCAGTGCGCTTCCTGGGGTAGGACCAATGCTGGAGCCAGTTCTGTTTTTCTGTTTTGTTTTTTTTTTGAGGTCCCAGCGCACTTTTTTTTCTTTTATAAGGACCCCCAGGATCCAGAAGAGTTCCCCTGATCCCAAACCCTTGCACTTGAGACATCAGAAAATCACGTGTCCTGGCGCACAGACCCTGGGATCATGGAACCGTTCCATGAGCCCTGAATCCCTGTGGCTGGAACGTGACAAGTGCTTGGAGCTGCAGAACAGGCCAGTCACCCTGCTGGGTCATGGGGAGCCCCTGGCTATGACCCAGCACCCTGGCCCAGCTGATGGGCTCTCCTCAACTCAGCACCCTGAAAGCAGCAGGCTGCAGCCTCATGCAGGACTGCACCACGTGACTATCAGCCTCCAGACACAGGGGAGCAGGCAGCCAGCCTCAGGCTCCCCCAGCCACTTGTTCAATTTAAGGCACAATGCAAACCAGCCACAAATGTATTACACACATTTTGTGGAATAATTTGATGGCTGGTTTTCCATTT
This sequence comes from Crocodylus porosus, assembly GCF_001723895.1. Lineage (NCBI taxonomy): Eukaryota > Metazoa > Chordata > Crocodylia > Crocodylidae > Crocodylus > Crocodylus porosus. Next base: position 5,972,566 of record NW_017728935.1, on the reverse strand, counting down.
CCTCATGCCATTAATTGCCTGAACATGTGGCCAGGTTACAGGTTAACAGATTACTCGCCTCTTAAGTGTAACGTCTGCCAAGGGCCAAAAATAAGTAGCTGCTCTGTTGGCCAGATGTGCAGTGGCATTGTCAAATGGATATGCAGGCCACCATGAGGGGCATAATCAAAGAGGCAGAAACCGGTCACAGAAGGGTGCATCAGCCAGTCGTGTGGACTTGAAGGAAAAAATCTGTAAAGCAGTCCTGCAAGCCAGGGAATTGTGTGGGTTTAATGAGAATAAATCACACTCCACTAAGTTGGTCGTATCATTTGATAAAATTACTGTGTTTGAATCCTCTGTGAGGCATTTTATGCTGGTCCCTCACACTCGTGCTATGAAATGTTGGGATTTCACATGGACCCAAAAACTTAACTGAAGCGATTTAAACACCCAGTGGTACTAAGGAGCAGTGCATTGGACCTAGAGCAGAGCATCCACTGAGGTGCTGCAGAGACTGACACAATGCCTTGTTCTCATTAACCTCGTTACTACTGATCCCCACTGGTGCAACCTGCACAGCCAGTTTGCAGATGATGCCACATCTCCCTAGTCCTTGGAGTTCTCCTTTTTAAGTGCTAGCCTGGCCTATCGTTGCTTAGCTGCAGAGCTGAGAATCACTGTGCAAAGTGGCCAGGCGAGAGGCCACAATCATTTGTTACACATGTAATCACGAAACTGAGGTTATTGATGTGGGTGTGGAAGCTCAGGTACTTAAATTGTTATTACTTGGAGCCTTGCTTGCCTCGCCAGTTTGGTTCTCACACCATGTCTGGGTATGTGGAGAATGATGGTGGGATGGATTCTCTAATGGGTAGCACAAATGCTCTTCTCTCGGCTAGGAAATGCAATGAAATAGTCTACCTGGACTTGCTCCAGTGTTGATTTTTCAGCCTAAGCTCAGACAAACAGTGCAAGGCTAATGCTGCTTGGCACAGGAAGAGCAGAACTCGATGTGTTCATGTCTGTTTTTTAAAGTTAGTAGAAGGAGAATATAGATAAAGTACGGGTGGGGGGGGAGAGGGCTTGGCCTGAGCTCAGAACTAGAGTGAGAGAGCGGTTCTTTGTGAGCAGAGCAGCATGGAAATCTGACAGACTGCGACACTGTCCTTTGAACGATTGCAGAAAACAAAGAGAAACTTTCGGATTCTTCCGACTGGATGAAGCCTGTTCCTAGTTACAACCAGACAAGCAGCTCCATGGATTTCAGGAATTACTTGGCACGGGATGAGACTCTGGAGCCTCTCCCTAAGAACTGGGAGATGGCCTACACGGACACTGGCATGATCTACTTCATCGAGTGAGTAGAAGCTTGTATCGGCATGGATTGAATTCCCTGTCCCAGGCTCACAAGACCTGGTTATTTCTGGAGATTTCTGCTTACTTTATAGAACCTCTTGCCTGCCCCTGTTTATCGATGATATTTTTTGTGCAAAAACAAGATCTGTCTTGCTTTGAAGGCTCACGTGCCCCTGCTGCATATTCCTCTCTGAATGTCACCAGCCCTGTGTGCTTGATTTCAGAGAGGCTCCCATCGAGGTAATTATAATGTCACACGGTGACGTCAGCTGAGGAATAGGCTACAGAAGCGAGAAAAACTTCAAAGCACCCCTTCTCTGTTTTCATCCCAGCAGCTTTCCTTATCTGTCAGCAGCATAGGTGGATAGTCAAACAAGTATCTTGGCTGTCGCACTTGGGGACTCCATTGTCAGGTTTTGTTGTGTAATTTTTGTTGTCGGCATAATGCAGACGAGGAGACAGTTCACGTAAATACAAGTAGCGTGATACTGTCAAGTGTGTCTGTATGAATGCATTTGTCAGGAGAGCGTCACCCTTCCATAGGCAAACTCAGTTGTTTATGTTGTGTGTTATGTGGATGACATGCGGTACAAAGCCGGGCTTGTGCATTGTTAGCTGGATAAGTATCTAATTTTATGTATGCTTTTACTTTGCTCTCTTCCTCTGGAGTCAAGGGGGTTTTGCTTATCCTTTCTGCTCTGCATGCACGCCTCTTTTGAAATGGAATGTGTGTTTTGTTTCATCTTGTTTTTTTAAATCAAGATGCTCATGGAATGGGTAGGAGCCTGTTCCATGAATTTTAAAGTACAGTACCAGAGTCCACTGAGGCGTAAATATATGCAGAAGGTGAAGGACTTTTTCTCCAGATAAAAGTATCTGATACCCCCGACACGATATGTTTGTCAGAGCTTTCGACGTAAAGTTCTGAAAGACCTTGTTATGCTGTGTGAGCTAGCAAAGAAGTATTTTCTGTTGAGGACTTTGTGCTTAGACTCTGATTTAATGCACATTTACAGGGCAGAGCTAGAAACCCCTGAATAACTGGGGGTGTTCGGGCAGTATCAACAGACCTGATCTAAAGCACCATTTTTGGATGCAGCTATAACGTTTAGGAGCTGGTGCTCTTTATCTTGGAGTTAACGTACGTATCTCATGATCCTGTCATTGCACTGATAACTTCTTTTCATGGAAGAGTAAAACCACTGATCTTGCCAAATCGCTGGCAGTTTCTTACACGTTTTGGGGCAGAGTGCGTTCTCTCTGCACACGGGCGCCGCAGTTGTGAATTTTCAAAGTATTTGGGGGACAACTTAAGTTAGTTTTTTTTATGCAGGCTTCATTTTTTATGCCTAGCTTGTTTTCGCCAGGACTCTGCAAAGCTATTTTCGTGGTCGTCCTGTTGCAGAGGTGGTATTTAGCACCTTACCCAAGAGCATGCAATTTTTGCTATCTGTATTAATTTTTTAAAACCCAGCTGTTCAGCAGAGGTGCTGTGGATCTCTTCTGATGAGAACAAGAAGGGACTTGTTTGTTCAGTGTGCGTTTGTCGCTGGGTCTGTTTGTTCTGTGCCGAGCTTACGCATCCACCCACGCAGTGCCACAGAGCCACTAAATTCCTCTGCATGTGTGAGGTGCGCTGAACACGGGGATACGAAATTTTTTTTGACAGCTGTAACCTAGGTTTGCTTCACTCCCAGCAGATCTGCTATTTTGATATTGAAGCTGCATATACCACAGTTGTGAACACAGTTTTGAAATAATTTTGACTGCAGACTAATGTTTGCGCCTTCGACCTCCCCTGTCATGGCTGTACAGAACAGCCGCCAGTATACTAGTACCTTTGACACTTCAGTGTCACCTCTCTGAAGTGGTGTTTTTGGATGTGATAGGGGTGAGAACAGTCAGTTTGCTGAGCCAGAGGCAAGGATTTGTACACAGAAGCAAACTTCTGGAGAGGAGTGCTAACTAACAACAAGCGAATCCTTCCTTGGGAATTTTTTCCTCTTTCTTCTTCTGTCTCTTATTGCTTTTTTTTTTTCCTGATTGGAATGTCCTTTATCCCATAGCCATAACACCAAGACAACCACCTGGCTTGATCCACGGCTCTGTAAGAAAGCCAAAGCTCCAGAAGACTGTGAGGATGGAGGTGAGTTGTACAGCATCTTCTCTTCTGTACTCCGTGCTTGCATGTCCAAGTTTCACAACTTCATCCTTGTGATAACATGTGAACAGGAGAGTTTATGAAAGCGCTGAACCCGGCCGTGGGTAAGGGATTAGTTTCAAAGACTTCCTTTGCTGGTAAGGGGTAACCAGGCCGTTCGGCCTAAAACAGGGATGTACTTATGTTCTTGTTGCAAAGTCTGGCTCTTCTGAAAACAAATAAATAGAATTCCCAAAGCATCAGTTGCATTTACTGATTTATGGATCAAAACTAGTCCTGTGCTACAGAAACTGAAGATTCAGTCACTTTGACTTCACTCCCAGAGGGACTGACTGTCTGCGGGGTATGCCAGGGATGCATCCTTGAGCACTTTAGAGCGTCTTTCCCTTATCTATATTGTATTTTATGTGACGTTCCATATCTGTGGGTATCCAATCACTTCCTAAAAAATCTCTGTATGGGTGGGGCTGTCTCAGTCAGGGTGTGGTAGGCAATGGTCGGGCTCTATGCTTTGGATGCGGAGCAGCCAGATGAGAGGGTTTTATGTTATTTGTGAGTTCAGGATCTCTGAAGCCATTCCACATTTTAAGCTTCAGTGCCTTATTTCTGTTGAGATTGAAGCCCCAAAGCATAACACAGTGTATAATTAAGATAAACGTCTATGCTAGCACATTCAAAAATAATTAGTCTCTTTTATGTATATTTGAAAATAAGAGTTTTAAGGAAAGCCTTGAACCTTTCTGTTGTCCCGCTGCCATCTCAAACCCTGTCTAAGTTAATTTGACTTAAATGTGTTTTTGTTTCTATTTGTTTTCATGTGCATAATCAGTCAACACAAGCACTAGTCTTTGTGGCAATGTATGAATTCGTTTTGCTTAAGCTATTCCACGTCTTCTGTGGTGGCAGAGCTTCCATCAAATAAGGCTCGACGTGGGCTGAACATTGACATAATTCTGCTACTTTGTGCAGCAGCAAAACCTCTGAAAGCCATAATCTAAGCAGGGTTCCCTGGTAAGGGAGTGATTGTCAGCCATGCTGTTTTTCCCAGCAAAATCCTGTCAGTTAAAAGGAAAGGCGAATAAATGCCAAACTTCAGGACCAGTCGAGCTACCTCATTTGCAGTGTCTCAGGGCTGCAGGGATTTTGTTGTTGAATAAAATGTAGCTAGCAACTGGAGCTTTCCTTCCACAGAAGGATGCCGCACACTGCTGGTGCTGGTACCCAAGGAAGGGGAAGAGTCGTCCATTTGAGTTGTGTGGACAAGCTTGGCTTCAGCCTGACCTAGGCCATGCCACAGCTCCTGATTGTCAGGCAAGAGTACTCTGCTCCTGACCCCTCGGTGTGTCACCAGCTGCAGCTTCCCCGCTGATCACACCTGCGGGGTGAGCCAGAGGGAGCACGCCTGTCTTCAGGAGCATCGGCCTAGCCCGTTCACAACAGTCGAGATAAAAGTCGTCTAGAAATTGTGTGTGGGCAGATCGTGCTGATACCAACAGCATCTGTAGCTTTCTCGCTTCGCTGTAGATTCCGGCCTCCCCCCTTGCCTTGGTTTTCTCCGTTAATACAGGACGCTCGATTCCTCTGACAACATGTCCCACACCAAGTCCAAGAGGCTTTTGCTCTTGCTTTCCAGTCCTCTTGTACCCAGGCTGGCTTTTAAAATTAATATAGTCAGCATCAGCTCTGATGCAGGAGGTTGATCCACTGAACGAGGTCTAGAGGAGCCGGGACGGGCACCTGGCGGGGGTCTTATGACGCCTGCCACCCCCCGCGCTCCTTCCTGCCCGTGGCAGGGGTCGGACTCGATGATGTGCCGAGGGCCCTCCCGGCTCGTTGGTTCTATGATTCTGTGAACTAACAAGCGGGCAGGAGATACCTGAGGGTGACCCCCTGTCACAGTACGTGACCATTCAGGGGGTGTAGAGGAGCTGACCTGTATTTATGACTGTGTACCTCTTCTTGCGTCAGGGCTTGCACACTGCGACTCTGAGCTGTAAGAACCTTTGCAGCGATCGGCCTCCGGGCAGATCCTGCAGACAGTTGCAAGGCAGTGAAGCGGTTTATACAGCCAGTGAAAGAAAAATGTTCTGCAAAGCTTGGTCTGCAGCAAATGTCGCCTCTGTCACAGGAGTCTACAGGGTCTCGTCCTCCTGACTTGGGCAGCCTGACAGCTGTCTGTTCATAGGCCGGAGCAGCTGCCTCGTAGTGCTGCTTATTAAACCTATGTAAAGCCCACCACGGGATAAAAAGGGCATTTTAAAGAGAGATGCAGGGTGTCCCGGTGAACAACGCGTAAGTGGATGGCGCGCTGGGTTATTTATCGAATTTTGCTGAGCTGTGCTGCTGTGAATAATTGGCAACATGGTGTCACTCGCTGAGCCTAGGGCAGCCACAAGCAACAAACAGAACCATTATGTGAAGGTGTTGTCCCTCAGAACAACGCCGCCATCTCGGCGGCGAAAGGCAACTTGCCTCCGAGGCGGGGATGGCCGACCCGTGGACGTGTGCCACAAGTGGTGCAGGCAGCTGCTGTGTGAGGCGCACGTGCCCTGGGCGCTCACTGAAGGGCGGCACCGATTAATGGTGATGCTGGTGGGTGCTTGTGTGCGGGAAGCTTGCACAGCCCCTCTCCACACGGCCACTCAGCCCCAGGCAGTGCTGTTGCACGTTAGTACGCAGGCAGTTAAAAGTGAAGCTCCGTAAGTGAACGTAGGTAGTGCAAGAGCAATGTGGTGCGACAGGCAAGGCTTTCTTAGAGTCATCTGTTCTATTGGACCAGCTCTGGGATAAACTCGGACAAACGTTCACTGCAAGACATGCTTCCTCAGGTCTCTGATCCCAGGAGGCCAGGCGCAGCGTGGTGAGAAATAGCAGAGGGCAGGCCTGAGAGGGAATCTCAGAGGCAGGAGATGTGCAGTTAGCAGAAGAGAAGCAGCTGATTACTGGGAGATCAAGGCCTATCATGAGGGAGGAGGGTCCTTGTCACCTTCCTTGCGTGGAAAGAATTCAGGAGCTGGATAAAACCTAATGTGCTATAGACCCAATGTCAGTGTTTAGGCCGTGGTCTGAGTGTCCAGCCAGCTTATGAATTCTTGTTCCCAACCTCCTAATGACCCTCAGCCTAAGACATCCTTGCCTCTCGAGTGAACATAGTAATTTATAACCGGGTGGATCTGGTAATATGAGCCTTCTACTTCCTTTACTGTAGGTGCCTGTGTGTCCTGCTCTGAAGTTTATTAAAATTTAAAACGGTTTTTAAAAAAATATCTGTCTCCCCTCTGATGAACCGCTGAGTTATAGGAAGCGATTTCCCTCTGGGAATGCGAGCACTCTGCTCATCAGACAGGCCAGTCTCAAACATTTAAAGAAACCCGGAAGACATAAATTGCACTTATATTTCCGGCACAGTCGATCCATAATCTCTCCACTCGTTTCTCCACGTGAACTCTGACATTCTCAAATGCTTTTCCATTATAGTGCAGAATTTTGTTCATTCTTCTGTTCTAATTACAGAACTGCCTTATGGTTGGGAGAAAATAGAAGACCCTCAGTATGGAACGTACTATGTTGAGTAAGTGTCTACAGTAATTATTCATTTGATAGTCATCGCATTTAGCAGAGAACAGTGAAACAGTTGATATGTAAGAAATGTAAATTGGCATGCATCTTGTTTAAGGGCTGTACGGATCCAGTGTAAAATAAGGGCCAGTTCTGGAGGCCACGAGTAAATTGTGCCCCATGCTTAAGCACTGATGTGCACGATGATGCTTGTAGGCTAACTCAGGCACATCCATAGATCTTCCAGATGGGCGGGAGCAAGTAACAGCCATAGTAGTTAACACTAGCAACGGACTGAGAGCCACAGAACAGCCTGTGCAGCAGTTGGGTCCACTCTGCTTCTGCCCCACAAATAGTCACGTGTCTTTTGCTTTTATAACAAATACAGTGGTTTGTTACAGCAGTAACTTAATGACTGTCCCAATGGGTGACTCTCTTACAGTTTATAATGCTGAGTGCAGCATACTAGTCGATAGCTTTATTCCCATTTATCCTCTAGTTTTGAGTCATTAGCATACTAATTCTCAGAGGTGAATTGGTGATGAAGGCAAAGGTAAAAGTCTACTACTTGAATGGTTGGTTCACAGAGCTTTCACTTGCCAATGCATATGGCTGCTTATTGCTACTGGCAGTGACACCCATCAGTGTTTCTGACTTGTGAAGGAGCTTGACTGAAAAATTGAGATTGAGGATGAACATCTTTGATTAAAAGGAAGAGTCAGCCTTGCGTCAGCGCAGAGTAACACGACGATGTCTATAGCATTGTAGTTGCTAGAGGTCAATGCGACCCCCAACCTTCCGAGTTCCATATTTTGCTGCTTCATAAAGCAGTTGTTGTTGAGCCATGATATTCCCACTGCCTAAAGAGAAATCATTTGCTTCACTAACTCGTAATGGGTCAGTAATTGGGTTTTCTGGAATTAGTTCCACATCATCTTTTGGCATGCTCAAATCTTTATGGATGAAAATCAGAAAAAGGGACATAACCAGAGTTCTGCATTCATTCACATGCAGGGTAGAAAAGACTCGCACCTGCTGTTACGTATTTATGTGCTTAATCCTGATTTCACCAAGGTTAGCATTGCTTACGGTGGCCTTCGTCAGCTGAAGGAATAATTTAGGGATTTGTGTTTTGGAGGAAGCTGCTGTATTGGATTTCTTGGCTTGGGAAATAAATCTTAGCTGATTACCTCTCCTCTTATGTGAACTTGACATAACTGCTCCTCTTGCCTATCCTAGCGTGATAGGCAGTCTCCCGGGGAATAAGGGAAAACCGGATGACTGCATCCTGAACAAGGGACCGAAGGGGGAAATATCCTGACACCTGAGAACTGTGCTACAAAACGCAACCCAAGGCAAAACTGCACAGTTTCCTTCAGAGTTCATATTTCATAGGCAGACGTACTTGATCTGCTGAGGTAAACAACTCAGCCAGAAGAGAGCATGAAAATTGGTGAGAAACGCCATTTTTGGAAAAACCTGAAATGCAGTTTTTCCTTTCCTGTGCCTCGTTCAGGAGTATCTACAGGCAAAAATGATCTTTTGCTTTGTGAGGCTAATCTAAAAACTTTTTGCTAAATTACGATGTCTTTTGTTGTCAAAAGTCCTTTAAAAATGCTTTAGTATGTCTGAGGAAGAAAAGCAACAAAAAATAAATGATAGCAAGCTAAGCCCAGATTGGGGTTTTTATAAGGCCTTTTGCTTTCCTGGGGGTCTCATGCTGCATTAAAAGTCCTTCAGCATTTCAAATGGAAAGGACTGAAAAAGTTATTTTTCAGATAATCTTCAGTTGTGAAATCAGAAATTGATAATCCACCATCACTGAAGCTCTTCGCCAAATGCTGCTTGGAAATTACCTGGAGATGGCTGTATGTGGATCTTACCTGTCCAAACTGATTTCCTTGCCAAATTCAGCAGCAAATAAGTGGCATGCAAGTAGTATGATCGGCTGGAAAATTTAAAACATCTACCGGCATTCTGAACAACGTGTGCAGCAAAAAGCCAGAATAATGCTGCTTCATTGAACCAGCTCCTGTACATGAGCTAGTTTTTTTAATCATTGCTGCAGAAGAGTCTCTGGTTTAAGAAATGTCTTTGTCAAAGGTTCTCTGAGAGCTTTACAGGAGAAGTGGAACAAACATTACTGCAGTCCGCCATGCTGCTGAAGTTACCTGGAGTGAAGTTACCAGGGTTAGCTACTTGCTCTTCTGAAACCTTTTTCTTTCTGTTTAGAAAGAAAACTCACTCAAGCACACATATTCATTTGGCCTTCTAAGCACAGCCTCTGAGCACTCTTGTTCTGGAAGCAGGAATGGGGAACTGGCCGGCCTTTTTGATCCCCTTTAAAAGTCATTAGGCAGAAGAAATGCTCAAATTATCCCACCCAGTTCAGAAGTAACCCATGTAGCTGATCCCACCTGGGACCAGAAGGGCTTCAGAAATGAAAAGCCAGGTAGGAGGCCTGTTTGTTCTTAGGGACCTACCGGAGGGAAAGGCTGGACTCAAAATGGGTTATTTCCTCCTCCCCTTCTTGTTTGGAACAAGGATAAAGCAGAAGATCGGCCGTTCTCTGCTCACAGCTGCCGCTGGGTCTCGAGAACGGGTGCTTCGTTGGGAAGAGGCTACGAGGTGACTGACCAGCACTTGTGGCTTTTGTTCTCCTGGAACTGCTGCATAGAGCGACCTCGGTCAAGTCGCGTAACCTCTCTGTCCCTTTACAACCCTTTGTGAATGGATACGACAGCACTGACCTGTACCTAAGGGGCCGGGGGCTTATGGGGTCCAGTCTGACAGCTTTTTTTAATATATTACTGTTCACTTTACATTTTTATCCTGTATGTTTTAAAGAAACTGCTCTTCAAAGGTAATGGGAATTAAAGGCTTTAATGTATGTTGTGTGTAGGTAATGCAAGTCATAATGGACGGTTAACGAAGGGGAAGACTTCAAGGTAAAACGTGGGTCCTGTCCAGGAGGCTGTGAAATGATTGTCAAAACGTGTTCACTATTTTCTGGCATGGAAAGACAAAAGCACAGAGTAGCAATGTGGCAAAAGGAAGAGCTTGTATTCAGCTCCAGTTATTGCCAGACATAAATTACAGATCTCCCACTAAATGGACACCGGTGTCTAAAAAACACTTATTGTAAGGTGCTTACCTTTATAATGAGACCTGGAGGTGAAATTCTGTCCTTGGATGCACGCACACAGGCCCTATATATGAATAACCAATGACCAAGTGTGGATCAAGTTCTTAATACTGAAAGAACTACAAGGCTGGGATTTTCAAAGACATCTGAGGGAGTGAGGTGTCCAAATCCCTCTAAATTGAACTTTCCTCTGGCTTCTTTGACAAACCAAATTCAAATCTAATTTGCTTTTCATCATTTGTGCAGTTTGGTTTTTGTGCTGCTTTCAGCTTTGGACAGAGATTTGACTGGTCCATATCAAATCAGTCCCATTTTCTAGTGATCTGCCCTAGCACTGGGATATGTGGAGTGCAAGTTCTGCAAAGGGAGGCTTCATTTAAAATGTGTGAATTGATTAATTTAAGTAATGTGTGTTCATTGTTATTGCAGCGTAGTTACTTGGAGTGACTGTCCATTTTTACTTTTACAAAATCTAAATTTACACTTTTTATTACCGGGCAGTACCTACAATAATATACTAGGAAAGTTGATCATTTTGCAATTCTTAGTTTATGGTCATAGGTGTTAATTTTTCTGAATGTGTAGTTGAAGGTATACACTTCCATTCCTTCACTTCCCTTGCCCCCCAGAAAAGCCAGAACCATGCTAAGCTGGTAATGAGCAGGGAGATCCCACATAACGGGACTCTTCAGAAGCTCTGTCTGGAAGCTTGATTAATCTTCTCAAGAACTGCAAGCTGCAGCTGAATCAAGAGGAAGGCAGGCGTGCACTGCTGAGATTGCATATCCTTGTCTTCCTTTTAACTGTGCAAAGCAGTTAATGCTCACACAGTCAATTGAAAGCAAATTGGATGCTGCTATTGCTTGAACTGTTGTGTGCAGGTTTGAGCTTGGGTTCATCCCATCTACAGACAGACAATAATCCCATGCTCCCAAGAAGCTTTAAGAGCTGGCTTAGCTGGGGCTCTTACAGTTGTGTCTTTCTGTTTTCTGCGTTCCATATTAAAATGCATCCAACTCAAAACTTTTGTAAAAGAAAATGGAATTTACTGAATAGCATGTCTCTTGGCTGAAATACATGATGTAAAGGCTCTTGAAGTATGAGAACATGACTGACTTTGCTTCTACAGGCATCTTATAGGAACTAAAAACTCAAGGGCTTTGAAAAGTAAATCAAAGCATCAGGATAAAAAAAATAACTGGCATAATACTTTTTATGCTGAAATTCTAACATAACATTTGTGTATTTTACAGTCACATTAACCAGAAAACCCAGTTTGAAAATCCAGTGTTGGAAGCCAAAAGGAAAAAACAGCTAGGACAGACTGATGTTGGCCCTTCCAAACCAGGTATTATTTGAAATAGCTGCTCTTCACCCCTGTTTGCTGTAAAGTACATGGAAAGCAGTCTTGAGCATGAAGTTTTATGCCTGTGTCAATATGCGTAGACCTCTCTGTTGTCTTTTTGACACTAATGTAAATATTCATGGTAGCGTTTTGTGATCCTGATCACTAGCAGAATAACAGTTTCGCTACACCAATGTGCTTTGATATCAGGACTACAAAGGTTAAACTCAGGAAATACAATCCAAGTGAAACTACTGTAAAGCGGCTGCATAACTTCCGCATTATCACTCTCAAGAGGAGTCATCCATAGCATGATGCCTACCTGAGAGAAGGTCTCCAGTGGATCTCCCCAAGGGTCTATCGTGGGTCTGGTACTGCTCAGTATCTTCATTAATCATGCAGTGGGTGGAATGAAAATGCACCCTTCCTAAATTTGTCCATTGAACCTGTAGTAGGCTGAGGACAGCTGGGACAAACCAGTCAAATGCACAGTGTACATTGAGAGAGAGAGAGAGAGAAGGTGAGGCTGCTGTACTCCAAAAAGGACCTGGGGTTGTGGCAAACCGCAAACTGAACACAGCTCAGTGTGCTATTGTAGGGGGGGGAAAAAAACTCTTTAAAAAAAAAAAAAAAAGCCAATAGCATATTGGCCAGTATTAGCAGAGGGGTTGCAAGTCCCAAGATGTGATTCTTCACTCTATTCACTTTGGGTAAGGTTTCACCTTACACATACTCTGTCCAGATCTGGGCATCGTACTTCACAAAAGGCCTGGGCAAATGAAAATGTCCGGCAGGGAGCAAGAAAAATATTAGAGGTCTAAGAAATACGACTTATGAAGAAAGGTTAGAAGAACTGAGGTTATTTAGTCCGGAGAAAAGGAGGATGAGGGAAGGGATTTGATAAGGGTCTTCATATAAAGAAAGGGTGCTTATGAAGAGGATGATGATGAACTCTGTGTGTCCATGTGGAACAGGACAAGAAGCAGTGGTCTTAAATTACAAGGGGAGCTCACTTGCATATTAACGTATCTAAGTCATGAGAGTCATTAAGTGCTAGCACAAGTTACTGAGAGAGGCAGCAGAATCGCTATAATTGGAAGTCTGTAAGTGCGTGGTGGATGAGCGCTTTGGGGCTGTTGAGACGGGTCTGATTCTGCTTTGACCTGATTCTGCAGGGCTTGGATTACATGACCTCCTGAGGTCCTTCCAGCCCTACATTTTTCTACAATACTGTGATTTTTAAAAAAAATTAGCATTACTGTCATTTTGGATGCTTAATTCTGCAAACTTAATGCTGCTTAAATTGAAGTTGGTAGCTTTTTGCAGGCTAGCTTACTGGCTGTACAGTAGACACTAGTCAGCATGGGTCAGTTTGTACCTGGCAATCATCATTTAGAAAACAGTAGACTTGACAGGTTGCATTTGGTCAACTCTGCTAGTGCCCGCTAGTACTGTGGGTGGGATAAGCAGCTCTGTGTGTACATTGTATGATGGTAAGTATGGAGTCTGAGAAGTCTATGGCAGTACAAGCTCATCCTGCCACTGACCGGTCCATTCATTGTCCTCGGGAGCGTGGGGGATTTGGAGTGGTTTTTGCAGTTGGAATTGACCTGAGACCTCGAGGCTTCTTAAGCAGCATAAAACATCCTGAAGCCTGTTGTTTTCTGCAGCTCAAATAGCCATAAGCTACAGCTTGGGGGACGTGGGGGGTGAAAGCTTTAGCTTCAGCTCTGCGACTGGCCGCTTTGTGACCTGCCCGAAAGATCGAACCTCCCTGTTCCTGTAACCTAGCTGTTGGTGGGGGATGATGATCATGGCCCACTCCACAGGGAGCTGCAAGGGTTGCCCTATATTTGAGTATGTAAAACCGAATGTAATTATCTCCAGTATGCCTGTGGTCATCTGTGTACACGTGCCACGCCTGAGGGAATGCAGATGTGCTTTGGAGGGATTGCTGCGTTCTTCAGCATGCAATTCTCACTTGCTCCAAACGAATCAAAAGTATGTTTTTAACGCAAGCAACGGCACGGAATTTCTCCACTGGCTTTAGCCAGCCACCATTTCAAAACAGTGTCGGATTTGTTATGGGAAGTGTAGTGTTTTTCACTCAAGTAATTCAGAAACTGCAGGAGGGGTCTAGTTCAACTTCAGAACACCCCGTTGCACCCCACTCTGTTTCACAACCCAGTGTACAGTCACAGTCACCTTGTTTGGTACTTGCTGTAGCTGCCTGCGTTTACTAGCAGGGTCACTTCCTAGCAGCATTGCTGTTGATAGTGTGTGGAATTGTTTTTGTGCAGAACCAGACAAGTCTGCCTTCACTAGAGACCCAGCCCAGCTCGCAGGAGCTCTCATACGGACATCGTTGAAGAAAAGTGCTATGGGATTTGGCTTTACGATCATTGGTGGGGACAGACCTGATGAGTTCTTGCAAGTGAAGAATGTGCTGAAAGATGGACCTGCTGCACAGGACGGGAAGATGGCACCAGGTGACTTTCCATTTCTCTACACTTCATTTCATCACTGTTGCTTGGCTAAGAGAGGGGGGCCCTGGGGAGTCCAGTGATTCCATCCACGGGCATTCGTTGTGAAGCAGGTCCCCAGCACTCTGCTTTATCGGACCATAAATCAGTGTCTGAAGCCCTAACATGGAATAGCAGTAAATGTTTTAATATAGATCCAAGTTTAGGACATTTCTGGAGAGCTCATTGGCTCGGTGTACTGCAGATATTCAGGTACACGTTACCGAATACTGCTGTCACAGATAGCGCCCGCCTGAGCCCCAGGCAGCAGACGGCCTAATCAAACACCGTTCTCAGGCGGCTGCAGCAGAGCAAGGTACAGTGGGAGTCAGAAGGCGCAAATATTATGTTGTAATCATTCTTTGACCTGTATGAAGCAATCCAAAGGTAAAACCTAGCTTCAGTAGCTTGGCGCAGATACCAGTTGCCCTTTGCAGGGTTTGTTCTGTGAGCTTTGCCTAGTTATTTAGCTGTTACTAATAAAACTGGTGCCGCTTAAGAGCTGAATTTGTGCTGTTATCTTTTTTGAGATTGAACAGGGTCCAGGTTCTGGATGTTGAGATGG
>NW_017728935.1:5952813-5957921 GCF_001723895.1 Crocodylus porosus | reverse complement strand
TTGCATATTAACGTATCTAAGTCATGAGAGTCATTAAGTGCTAGCACAAGTTACTGAGAGAGGCAGCAGAATCGCTATAATTGGAAGTCTGTAAGTGCGTGGTGGATGAGCGCTTTGGGGCTGTTGAGACGGGTCTGATTCTGCTTTGACCTGATTCTGCAGGGCTTGGATTACATGACCTCCTGAGGTCCTTCCAGCCCTACATTTTTCTACAATACTGTGATTTTTAAAAAAAATTAGCATTACTGTCATTTTGGATGCTTAATTCTGCAAACTTAATGCTGCTTAAATTGAAGTTGGTAGCTTTTTGCAGGCTAGCTTACTGGCTGTACAGTAGACACTAGTCAGCATGGGTCAGTTTGTACCTGGCAATCATCATTTAGAAAACAGTAGACTTGACAGGTTGCATTTGGTCAACTCTGCTAGTGCCCGCTAGTACTGTGGGTGGGATAAGCAGCTCTGTGTGTACATTGTATGATGGTAAGTATGGAGTCTGAGAAGTCTATGGCAGTACAAGCTCATCCTGCCACTGACCGGTCCATTCATTGTCCTCGGGAGCGTGGGGGATTTGGAGTGGTTTTTGCAGTTGGAATTGACCTGAGACCTCGAGGCTTCTTAAGCAGCATAAAACATCCTGAAGCCTGTTGTTTTCTGCAGCTCAAATAGCCATAAGCTACAGCTTGGGGGACGTGGGGGGTGAAAGCTTTAGCTTCAGCTCTGCGACTGGCCGCTTTGTGACCTGCCCGAAAGATCGAACCTCCCTGTTCCTGTAACCTAGCTGTTGGTGGGGGATGATGATCATGGCCCACTCCACAGGGAGCTGCAAGGGTTGCCCTATATTTGAGTATGTAAAACCGAATGTAATTATCTCCAGTATGCCTGTGGTCATCTGTGTACACGTGCCACGCCTGAGGGAATGCAGATGTGCTTTGGAGGGATTGCTGCGTTCTTCAGCATGCAATTCTCACTTGCTCCAAACGAATCAAAAGTATGTTTTTAACGCAAGCAACGGCACGGAATTTCTCCACTGGCTTTAGCCAGCCACCATTTCAAAACAGTGTCGGATTTGTTATGGGAAGTGTAGTGTTTTTCACTCAAGTAATTCAGAAACTGCAGGAGGGGTCTAGTTCAACTTCAGAACACCCCGTTGCACCCCACTCTGTTTCACAACCCAGTGTACAGTCACAGTCACCTTGTTTGGTACTTGCTGTAGCTGCCTGCGTTTACTAGCAGGGTCACTTCCTAGCAGCATTGCTGTTGATAGTGTGTGGAATTGTTTTTGTGCAGAACCAGACAAGTCTGCCTTCACTAGAGACCCAGCCCAGCTCGCAGGAGCTCTCATACGGACATCGTTGAAGAAAAGTGCTATGGGATTTGGCTTTACGATCATTGGTGGGGACAGACCTGATGAGTTCTTGCAAGTGAAGAATGTGCTGAAAGATGGACCTGCTGCACAGGACGGGAAGATGGCACCAGGTGACTTTCCATTTCTCTACACTTCATTTCATCACTGTTGCTTGGCTAAGAGAGGGGGGCCCTGGGGAGTCCAGTGATTCCATCCACGGGCATTCGTTGTGAAGCAGGTCCCCAGCACTCTGCTTTATCGGACCATAAATCAGTGTCTGAAGCCCTAACATGGAATAGCAGTAAATGTTTTAATATAGATCCAAGTTTAGGACATTTCTGGAGAGCTCATTGGCTCGGTGTACTGCAGATATTCAGGTACACGTTACCGAATACTGCTGTCACAGATAGCGCCCGCCTGAGCCCCAGGCAGCAGACGGCCTAATCAAACACCGTTCTCAGGCGGCTGCAGCAGAGCAAGGTACAGTGGGAGTCAGAAGGCGCAAATATTATGTTGTAATCATTCTTTGACCTGTATGAAGCAATCCAAAGGTAAAACCTAGCTTCAGTAGCTTGGCGCAGATACCAGTTGCCCTTTGCAGGGTTTGTTCTGTGAGCTTTGCCTAGTTATTTAGCTGTTACTAATAAAACTGGTGCCGCTTAAGAGCTGAATTTGTGCTGTTATCTTTTTTGAGATTGAACAGGGTCCAGGTTCTGGATGTTGAGATGGCGTTTAGTATTTTAGCATTCCCAAGTGCTATCCATTGAAATGGATCTAAAGCAGTTTTCCTGTTTCCTCGGATGGCTTTAACATCATATTGAGCTGGCTGCTTAAACTGTTCTGGTTTGCTTTCTGTAGTTCTAACTCTCAGATAAAAATGTTGCCTCTGTCACAGCTGAGGTGTCAGCGTGACCCTGCCTCTGTTTGGTGTCAGTTTGATTTGTCTCAACGTCGACTACCAACAGATTGATTTGTGCATGTTGATTTTGCTACACCTCTACACTTGCTTACGGTTCCTGTAGAGTCTGGTCTCTAAATAAGATGTGGTGTTATACCTTGCATTGAATGCACAGTTTTTCTCATTGTAATGCATTAATGCTTTCTAAGCTTTCCATTTCCTGCACAAAATCGTAATGGCCTTAGGGAAAGAGCATGTGTGAAAGAGCCAGTTGGCACCAGGACATCAGTTTTTCCTCTAGCAACGACCTGTTTTCTTAAGAATCTAGTTTTACACTTTTGTTGGAAGAGGCTTGAGCAGATTCAGATACCCAGTGACTGCCATCCGCTGGAGCCGTCGCTCTTTTTACTAATTGTGCCTGGCCTTTGAGCCTCAGCCTGTCCATGCTGACCTCGGGAGACTTGGTCAATGAGGGACCAGCTTCACACGGGTGCTGCTCACTGTGACCTGCTATTCAAGTTTACCAGATTGCCAGAACTGCCCCAAGTAGTTCTCCGTGTTGAGAAACAAAGCAATTTGACATCTAACGTTGTGGGGCAGCCCCTTGTTTCTGCTGCATTTTTTGTCTTGAAATTTTTGCGCGTTTCATGTATCGTCGGGTTCTTCGTTTGTTTTGTCCCCACCTGTTTGAACCGAAGAGAGAGAAGCGAAACCATTTAGCCAGGGTCATCCACTGGGTCCGTGGCAGAGACGGCCAGCCCCTGGGAGACGGGGCGAGACTACCCGTCCCATTCTAATCATTCACAGCTGGTCCTTCATTCCCCAAAGGCAGTATTGTCCCCTGGCACAGAAAAGTACATCCCCTGTGCTGCTGCTGCTGCTACCTGAAATGCAAGACCACAGGCCACATTTCATTTTCAGAGCAGAGTGACGCTCCTGTCTCGGAGGCTCTAAATGGGCAGGCAAGGGCTTTTGCTGAGCGTTTGGAAGCAAGGCCTGCACTCTAGCAAAGCGACTTTCCTGTCTCGGTGGCCTTCCCTTTGCTAATAGTTCCACGCGTGGCTGGTGAGCTGCATGGCACAAGCGCTACCTGTCGGTTATTCCTAACCAGCCCTGGCAAGGCAGGGGTCCAGCAGCGACGGCGCGTGCAGTACAATTCAGCAACACCTCTGATGAGAGCAGTTTCTGCCCAGCATGTGCAGTAAAGGCTTGTGGTTCTGGCTGACCTCACACGGTGCTCTGCTGCATTTCAAGTGGCTTAGCAAGCACTTCCTGCATGTGGGGATAGCACCCTGCAGTATTTGCAAGGATTGTGTGCATCTGCGTGTCTTCAGTGTGCCCAGCACTGTGCCAGGGGCTCTTGTGAACTAAGAGCTGTACTGTTACGGGCATCCCAGCTGAATAAAGGAGCAGTATTGTTTACCTAGCATTTGATGATGAGGTTGTTGGGAAATCAGCACAGAAGTCTTGGTCTGCTTCCAGCCAGTCACTGTAGTGGATATCAGTACCCTGTCTACCACTCCAGAGGTTCAGTTTGACCTCTGTTGTCCTTGTGGTGGTTTAGAGACTTCCTGTTGTTCCTGAGGTTTCGTTTGGCCAAGGAGAGCTGGTTCTACCTAAATGTTTGATGCTTGACTCTTCTGTGGCAGGCAAAATAAGATCTGCAGCCAGTAACCCAAGTCTCAGGAATGACCCCAGAAGCCTGGCACTCCTGAGCAGCCCATAGTAAATCCTCCGCAGGAAGCAGAAGTAATTCATCCAGAATGAGCTTTCCAGTCCCAGTTTCTGTGCATAGTGGTAAGCACGTAACAGAAACGAAAAGAATAACTTTGTGGGGGACCATAAGGAGAAAACAAAAGTATTAGAAACCAGCCTTTTCCTTTCAAATGTGCATGTATAAATCATTGTTTAAATGTATGTTGGTGACTGCAAGTCTAACAGAGCTTCTGTTTCAATTCTTGATTTTTCTACCCACTCCTTTTCCAGTTTCCGAGTCAGATAACTCACAGCTGCTCCTCGTTCTTTCAGGATTTTCTAATTTTAGATTCTAGCTTATCTTAATCACACATGACATAACAGTAGGCGTATGTGGCATTGCATATTATTCTTGCATATTTAATGTGCTTCAATCAGAGCAATGGAAGGCATCTGACTAAGTCTTATGTTGGCTGGGTTGCTTTTTCCTTCATTTTTCTGAGTTTTTTATGTCTTATTTTAAAATACCAAGACATAAAGGAACCTATTGTAGCAAGCATTTAGCTGCAAGGTAGTTTTACTGAAAAGTTTCCTGGAGCCTTTATTGTTCCTATTCACGCTCATAAATAAAGGGTCCATATTTTAGCTCTACTTCTACTTGTAAAGCTCTGCAAAATAAATGCTCTCTACAGATGTCTGACATAAGCAGCTGCAAAAGATTTAGAATTTGCCCTGTCTCATTTATTGACTGGACTCCACTCCTTGCCTGTGTGGAAACTAGGAGCAGTGTATTTGCTCTGCCTGGGAGTGAATTTGCAGCCTGGGTGGGGTGTGCTGTGACTGCCAAAAGCAAAATGCCAAGTGTTAGAAATGACAATCAGCCAGCAGCAGGAATAAACAAACAGGTCTACACAAACTGGCAAGCAGGGAAGTATGGGAGGCGAGAACACCCTTGAACGTGAGAGCAGTTAAACGTATTATAGACGCAGGTTTACTGAAACCCATCATTCGTACAACCTGCATAAAGATGCTTTTCCTTACTCAGCTTATTGGATGCTCCTCCTTACTCGGTTAGGAACAACAAACAACAAGAAGCCCCTAATTTCCTAGCTCTGCTGCTGGCCTGTGCTTGGAGCTTGGCAGGATATTTTCTGTTTCAGTTCATGCCCC
>NW_017728935.1:5920838-5952538 GCF_001723895.1 Crocodylus porosus | reverse complement strand
TATTTCATGTGCTCAGTTAACCGTGTATTTCAGTAGTAACAGTGGAAACATATAAAATACAGAGATTTACACAAGGGCTTGTATGTTTACACAAGAGCTTAGTTTAGAAAAAGTACAGCCAGTCTGAAAAATATAGAAGCCAGAAAGAAAATCTGATTTATTGTGGATTGACTTGAGAATGCTGGGTAATGTGAAGTAAAGCACAAGACAGCTGCTTAGGATGCTTTGGGCCCTGTTTCCTCTTCTGAAGCCATAGAGTGTCATTCTTTAAATCTGCTGCAGATTAAACAGTGCATTTGGACCGGTGTGTCCTTCCCCGAGACGGAATACAGAGAAAGCACAAAGAGGAAATCCTGCCCTTCTTTGAGCATATGGCCAAGAGAGTATGGCATAACCCTTGTTCACTCCTAGTTGAAATGATTCTCCATAATCTCCTGCCTTTCGTTTCGAATGGGTGGTCTGTTCTTCACTCTGAGCCTCAACGTAGGTGGAAAAGCAGGTGTGGTACATTGTTTAGCTTCTAGCTTTTAATGCTTTTGCATTCCCTTTTATAACAGGTGACGTCATTGTAGACATAAATGGCAGCTGCGTCCTTGGCCATACCCATGCAGATGTTGTCCAGATGTTTCAGCTAGTTCCTGTCAACCAGTATGTCAACATGACTTTGTGTCGAGGTTACCCTCTTCCCGATGACAACGAAGACCCTGTTGTGGACATTGTTACGGCTACACCTGTCATCAACGGCCAGCCAGGAGAAGTTTGTGTCACCAGCCAAGATCTGATACCAGGAACAGTTGTTTTGGACCAGAACGGGAAACCAGGTCATACTTTGGCCAATGGTCGTGTGAACGGCCCTACCTTGGACCCAAATGAGCAGAGGGTCTCAGTAGCTTCGTCGGGGGGTTCTCAGCCGGAGCTCGTCACCGTTCCTCTGGTCAAGGGCCCTAAAGGATTTGGGTTTGCGATTGCAGACAGTCCCACGGGGCAAAAGGTGAAGATGATTTTAGACAGTCAGTGGTGCCAGGGCCTCCAGAAGGGAGATGTGATCAAAGAGATTTGCCATCAGAACGTGCAGAGTTTGACACACCTGCAGGTTGTGGAGGTCCTGAAACAGTTCCCGGTGGGAGCAGAGGTGCCACTGCTTATTGTAAGAGGAGGTGGGTAAAAGTGTGAGTAGACCTGTGATCATTGACTTGCCCCAAAACATGGGCCTTTTTATTGCGGTCTTCTAACCACTGCCTTGGGAGCCTTAGAAATGGCAGCAGTGAAGCTGGTTCTCCACCTTGCTCCAAGTGCCCTTGGCCTTGAGCCTGTCATCAGTTGTATGTGAGACCGGAGGTTTGATTGTGAGCTGCTGTTGAATGCGCCGTCTACCCTGGCTCTTTGGCAGAGGCGACCTGATGATAAGGGACGGAGCTCTTTTCCCTTTCGGGGCGGGATTTTGGCAGCACTGTCTGTACAGGGCAGATGAACCCAGGTGCCAGGAGGGCTCCTGAAGAAGCAGTGGCCTGTGAAATGCAATGGGCCTGGCCATCTGGAAATCTCTGAAAAACTTTCATTTTTGCATATATTTATATCCCTAATTGCCCTTCACTGCAGATCAAAATGTCTCCTTTCCCCCATAGACTAGCTGGTGTAATTAGTGTGCTTTTGCCAGAAGGTACAGTCTCATCCATGCTAGAGGATCCTTTCTTTTCGGCTTCCTGGCTATTAATGAGCTCACTGGTATTCTCCGCAACTTAATTTTCTCCCAATTTTTATATCTTTCTGTTTAATGCCTGAAAATATTTAGATTGGTAATATTAGTAGCGACCTTCTACTTAGGATATTGTTTTTTCATTAGTATCAGATACCTTGTGGATGTGATCTCCCCTTTTTGTTGCTGGGACACAAGGAAATGGGCACAGGCTGTGTTACTGGAGGTCGCCAGAGCGGTTGTCAGCTGTGTGCACCATGTAATCCCAGCCCACAGACTAATAATCCCTTCTGAAGACATCTGCAAGATGGTAACGGTAGTCATACTCAGCATTTATAAAACCCCGTTTATCCAAGCACTTCAGAATACTTCATTATCCATAATGATGACTCCTACATTAACCTTTTTGCTCCCCACATCTGAATAAACTGAAATACTGGAGTTAGTGATTTATCCCAGGGCTTACCACCAGCCTGCTTCCTTGATGAGCTTCCCCCTGTTCAATACTGATCACCTGTTATCTGATGCGCTCTATATTGGATGCAGGAGACCAGCTAAAGTTGCATCTTCTCTGTGCGGAGGCAGAATCAAGTGAAAAGTCGAAAGTCGTCTTTTTTTTAAGTGCTGGGAAGAGACAACTCGGCTTAGCTCTGGCTCCTTCTGCGCTGGCAGTAGCTCATGGAAAAAGCCTAGATGATCAGCTGGCTTTTCAAGAGCCAGCTGGCTCAAGTTTCAGGCTCAGCTGGGAGGGGTCAGATGATTCCCATCAAGGGTTGAGATTAGTTGGGGTGGGTGAGGGGAGCTACAGTTGTGAAGCTGTCTCCCATGATGGGCCTTGCGGCACAGAGGTGCAAGGGGATTTTGTGGCATTGCTGCCTGCTTTGCTCAGGCACCAGCTTTGTCTTGTGTTTGAATGGTATGCTGAGCCCTGAGGGAAAGGGCCTGAGCCAGACTCTTTCTGGACTGGGCAGATGGGCTGGCGACGCAAGTGCTCTGTGCTGAGAGACTGCACTGTTGCTGTTAGCACTTGCACCTCCCATGAAGCACCGGTAGCATTGGCTGGGACCCTGTCTGCCAACTCTGGAAAAGTGACGCTTGGGTTAGATGCAGAAACACGCGTGCCTGGTGTGCAGTGATGCAGCTGTCGAGGGAAAGGAACCGAATTGGCAAGGCCTGGTTCCAAACTCAGGGAAGTGAACGATGGACCCTGGTCAGGCCCTCCAAGAGCAAGCCTGACTTCATATCGCCACTGCCCTTTGTTAATGCGTGCCTGCCAGGCTTCAGCATGGCCGAGTCTTGTCGCCAGCTACCTCCGCCATAGAAGCTGGCTTGCTGAGCAAAGCGAACTTCCTCGGAGCCCCTTCCTGCTGCTGGCAAACCAAGCTGTAGCTGCCTGAGTGCTCCCGTCTCCAGCCTGGACTCTCAGGATCTGGCAGCAGGAGAAATGCGTGGGGTTTCAACACAGTGCTGTTAGTTACTGTTTAGGGGCCTTCTGCCAAGCAGCATTGTTGGCCAAGTAAATATTTGCTTAAAGTCTTAAAGGAATATTGGAACCTATTGCAAACCTTAAACTGTACGGCGGAGGGCGAGGGGGCAGTGGTCAGAAGAATAGGAGCTGAATCTGTCAGATCTGTGCAGGATAAAGCAGCCTCGGTTTCTAACGCCCAAGCTTACATCTCGTATTCAGATATTTTCCTCTGTTTTTTTTTTAGGTCCCCCGTCACCTACTAAAGCTGCCAAAGTGGTGAGTATTGATGTTGTCTGGGTGATGATGACGGTAATATTTACTGCACTTGTTGCTGGTTGAGAGGATGGATTTTTCAGTTGCAAACGAGCTTGTAAATCCCCAGGGCCTGCTTCATGTGGAAGCCCTTCCCCATCCCTTTTTGTCCTCCAGCTGGTGCATATTCAGGCACAGCCCCCTCTCCAAGTGCCAGGCAAGCATGGCTGATTTTTGCAGGGTGCACAGAGCTATCCCAAAGCTGCCTGTGGCTGTTAATCCAGGTACAGTTTGCTCTGGATTTTGCAAACTGCTTACATCAAGGTGGTGTTTATTATCTTTGCATTGGTGCAAGGATAATGTTTTTTTTTTTTTTCAAAACGCTGCAGTCTCTTTAGTCACGTGGCATCTCCAGCGTGTCTGCTGCCGCTCTCTTGGGCTTGTGGCAGCGAGTGAGATCAATCCGAGGGTCACGATCTGCACTCCTTCCATCTGAGACGCGATACAGCTCCACAGCCCTGGCAACAGGGAGGGGCGCTGCCCTATGCGTCCTGTCTAAAAGCGCAGATAACCTGACTGTGGTAGCTAGAAGATGCTAAGAAATAGCAAGAAGATAATGAGCCAGGAAGCAGAGTGGCCCTGTGCATGCTGAGGAGCCCCCTCAAGAGCTGTGGTTCTCAAACACTGTGGGGCTGCATGCTCCTTCCTAAGCCTGCTCCCTCATTTGAACAATTAACCCTGATACTAAATGATGATTAATATTTTTTTAAAGAGCCTGCCCTTCCAGCTGCTCTACTGTCTCACCAGCAGCTAAGAAAACTGGAGAGCTGGTCTTCCTCTTCCTCCCTGTGCATGTCCTTTTTCTTTTCTTCTGGTTCCCCGTTCCTCCGGGTCCTATACCACCAGGCTACACAAAGCTTGGGATGCTGCTCTCCTGAAACTATCCCTTCCAGGAGGGACCAAGTCCCTTGTGCATCATATCCCAAAGCAGAAGCCACGGCCAGGATTAGTGTTGTGGGGAAGAGCAGACGGGTTCGAAGACCTTGGCTGTGAAGGGGCAGGTCGTGTTTTTGGCCATCAGGTAAACCCCACCGTGTAACTGTTTCCTTCGTGACCACGATTCAGGCAAGAGCACCCCACCCCAAATCCTGTCCCTTTAAAAAAAAAAAAAAAAAATACGGATTTGATTTGATATCACCTCGTGTGTGCGCCTTATTCCAGTTTCAGAACCCCGATCTCAGTCCCTGCAGCCATCTGCAATGATTATTTTTTATTAAAGTGTTTCCTATTTAAATCCGATATCCAGCTCTGTCTGGCTGACGCCTTAATTTGCCTGTGCAAAGTCTTCCGGAATGGGTATTACAAGGAAAAATGCACTGTTTCATTGTTCTGTTGCTAATTGCCTATATCGGGTCTTTAGAGTTTCCTTCTGAAAGTTTACATTTCGTCTCTGTGGGAGAATATTATATTGATGGTAAGAAACCTCAAAAAACCAAACAGCTCAGCGTTCCCTTCTTAAGCACCATTAGCACCAAGTGTTAGTTAGAACGGGCAATAAATACGGTCTCTTAGTTGTCATGTCTCAGTATTCTGATAGCGTCGTTTCTGGGAAAGATCAGACCCCTAGGAGTATGTTTGATTTAAATTTGACTTGCTGGAAGGAAAAGTCTACATTGATTAAGTGCGCCTGAGGTTAAAAAAAGAAAGGTGGTTGGTTGAGATCTATATATATAAGAGACTGTTTTTAGGCATAGGTTTCATTGCAGTCCACCTGTGCCTTTCTAGTAGAAAGAAAGACTTCAGGAACTGAGTAATTTCTTCAAGAAGAACGTGCGTGCATCACAGTTCGCTGCAGTTTAGCAAAGTCCATTTCCTCAGAATAGGAGTAAATTCTTCCTTGGCCATAGTCAAACTGAGCAAGTACGGTAATGTATTTCCAAGCGGAAGCCAGGGCTGTGGGATAATGTAAGCATGGTAACTCGTCGCATTTGAAACAGCCTATTCTGTGGAAAGTTGCAGATCTTGACTTGTAAGAAGAAATATAGCTGCTAAAAATTCACTGACTAAAGCTGTGCTGCTTCAGAATGCATCAGTCACGTCAGCGTGGCTGCTGCACCAGCACGCGGTGTGTGTGTGAGCCTGCTAAAAATACCCGGGAAACGACAGTGCAGCCGTGTGCAGTAACAGCTTCCCTAGACAAAACCTGATGCTCAGTGGCTTTAATCTGCACCATGAGCTAATTCAGTTAGAAAAGAGCAAGGTCTTGGGTTTATAAACGTGCAAAAAGTGTCAAACTTGTAAACCCTTGGGGGGGTCTTACTTGTTCTCTCAAAAGGGCAGACCTAAATTTGTTCCAGTGTTGTTCATATTAAACATGCACATTGCTGCGTGAGGACTTTCCACGCTGGGTTTCAGCCCAAAGCAAGCATTTGAAGTCATGCTGCATAAACCTTGGAAATGAAGAGTTGAATCCACAGAGATTTCCTTTTACTTGGAAGAGTCAGAGCAATCCTGACAGGTTAGAAATAACATGGCTTGATTCTGAAGACTAAGTGCTTGTTTATAGGGCAGTTTAGAAACACAAAGTTACCTAGACTTGCTCACGCTGTGGGCCTAAGCCACGGCCCGCTGTGTCTCCAGGTCCTGAACAGGTGCGGCGGAGGCCTGTCGTGTAGGGAATGGATCTCTTGCTTCAAAACACTGGGCTGGATCAGAGCAGATTACTCTGGTGTGCCAGGCATTGCAGCTGTCTCTAGGAGTCTCGCCTCTGTACTGCTCGTAGACACCTGCTAACCCAGTTCAGGCACCACTTTCGGCTTGACAGTGGATTCTGCTCCTTTTGGTTTCAGAAGACAGATAAGCAGGAGAACTTGGGAAGCTTGGAAGTCATCAGTGATGCCGTTCCGCAGCCAATGCCTTTCCCACCCGCTGCTGTACGGTCAGGCTCTCCAAAACTAGACCCTTCTGAAGTCTACCTAAAGTCTAAGACCATATTTGAAGACAAGCGTAAGTACATGGACTTCATAGGGGAACGTGCAATAGCACAGCGATACACGGATATTTTCTTTGTTTCATTTGCTAAGTAAAAATATTGGCAGTGCATATTCGAGGGGTCTCATGCACAGCAGTTAGGGAACTGTGGGTGATTTTCACAAAAGGAAAATCTGTTGGTGTTTTTCTGCCAGGTGCCTTGCTCTGGTACTCTGTTGCTCTTGTCCGCGTACAGACACAAGTCATTACACTGATGCACCTTGGGGTGCATTCAGGAAGAGCAGGAGATAAAAAGACCAGTGATTGAGTAATTGCTTAAACCTTTCATTTAACATCACAGCCCAGCACTCTGAAGACTGATGATCGGTTAATGAAAGCAGGTGCAAATATATGTTAGTGCTTTGCTGTGGTATTTCAATGTAATGGTGTACACTGGATGAACAAAAGCCATTTGTCCTGCAGGTGTGCCATCTTACATAAACCCTCCCTCTGGAAATGGTTGGGGTTCAAGTGCCCCCATCAGTGAATGATTGCGAGTAGGATTTTATAGTCATTAAGCAGAGGGATTCTGTGGCGGCAGCCTGGAAGGGGAAGGTCAGTGAAGTGTCCCCAAGAGGCTTGGTCCCCAGGGAACTTGTGGCCTGTGAATTTCCCCTGTAGGCTACCGTGCTCCCTAGTATGGCATCTCAGCCACACGTAGGGCATTTAATGAAAATGCTGTAAACCTGCTGCTAATGGTGTCGGCCGCGTTCGTCTAAAAGGTTGGTTCGGGGTAAGGCCCAAACATTGCGGATGCGGTACGAGCAAACACAGCTTCCTCCTTCAAGGCAGATGGCCTGCAGCCTGGCACATCTGTGCATCGTCTCCACTCGATGCACTGCTGCCTCCCTCGGCTTCATCTCGGTAGAGCTGACTTAAGTGTAAATAGCTTTAACATTCTCCCCCACGAACACATTGCCCAGCAATAGATTTCATACATGAAATAGGAAAGCCGCAGCCTGCGTTGCTGCTGTTGACCTAGTTGTGTTATGTAACTGCCATCAAGATTTTATTAGACTGTTTAATTTCCATTCTTGCTATCAGCACTTTTTTATAATGTTGCAAATACAAGCATCAGTAATAGGACAGCCCAGTTAGGATACTTTATAAGTTTAAGGAGCATTTTGCTGATATTCGAATTGACCTCAGCTACAGGCAAGATTTACGTGCAGTTGCAACGTAACAAAACTACTATTACAGTTTAAAAAAAATTCCCGTTATTTCTCCGCTGAAACCAAGCGATCATGCAACAACCCTGGAGCAGAGTAAAACAAACCTAGGCAAATCCATAGTTTAGCATATTCAAAGTGATGCCATTTGAATGGACCGTATGATAAGAAAGTCACTTCTCCATTGCATCCCACCCTGTCTGAAATAACGAGAGATGGACTCCACCCAGCTTTTGTAGCACTAATTTGAGGGGCTGCCCAGCTCCAAACTGTTCTCATTCTAAAAGGTTGTAATAAAATAGGCAGTTCAAGTGCTTGCTGAATACAGGCCTTTCTGACATACTGTAGAGCACCCTGCAGTCCTGGCCCAAGATTCAAGCACCATGAGAGAAAGGGATTTGTTCCCTGTGAGATGCTAATGGAACAAATAATGGCATTTGCAGCTGTTTTTAATACATCCTCATCACACGTTTTAAGAGCACTTAACTGAGGACTTGCTGTTTCTTGCTCCTTCATTCTAATCAGCGTGTTGTGTCTACAGAAAGCTGCCAGCTTAGGACCGCCTGCATGACTGCTCTGACTAAATAAAGTGTAAGCCCCTATTTACCTCTTTTAATAAATGTAACGAATTATGCACTTTTATATTATTTTGCCTTAGCTCCAAACACAAAGGATTTGGATGTTTTCCTTCGGAAACAGGAATCTGGTTTTGGCTTCCGGGTGCTTGGAGGAGACGGACCTGACCAGCCAGTAAGTGCATTAACTCACCCGTTTCTTTGACTTTGTCAATCTGTGCTGTCAGTCGTGAAAAGCTGCATTCTCCCCGTTTAGTGGCTGGGTTTTATTTATTTCCACGCCCATCTCAGCAGGGTATGGGTTTGCCACTTGTGGGCTGAGCAGGTCCAGGATGCGCGTGTGCTGCTTCAGACGCTACGGAGGGTCGCTGATGAGCAGTTGATGGCCAGTTATGAGACTGGAAGGCGAGGATGGTTTGACCCAGTCTTGAGGGATCCTGAAGGGATTGGCATGCTGGAGTGATCCTTGGGAAACGATGAGGGAAAACATCCGTTCACAATAACTTGGGGCAATATCTCATGTGTTTCCATGCCACAAAAGCTGCAAAGTCACTTCTCGTGTGGAATATTCGAGCCGTGACCAGCCTTGTAGACTTGTGGGAGGGAGAAGGAGCCAGTTCAGCAGCTGCCCTCCACAGAGAGCGGGGCTTTAGCTGAGGTAACTTGTCTGTACCAGAACAGACATTGTGAGACTCAAGCTCCAGAAAAAGGAAGAAAGCCCCATTGTCTAGCATGAAGAGAAGATCGCCGGAAATGCTTGAGTCACTGGATGTTGCAGCTGCACTGGTGTGAGCAGTAAAAATACTTGGCGCACAGATTAATTGTCCTGCCCGTGTGTTCGCTGATCAGTTGCCGAAGGCGGCATGCGGAGGCTTTCTGGACCATGACTGGGATTCTCCTTGCGGGAATCGTGGGAGTAAAAGGGGAAAGGGGCCCTGGATGAACACAGCCGGGTGTGAGGCGGGGAGACCCCTTAGCCCTCCACGTTCTTAGTGGGAGTGTGCCCGCCTGGCGGTCGTCCACCCCAGGTCTCCTGGGAAGTAGCGCACGAGCCCTGCCTCTTGCAGCTCCGGGGTGCGCGGCTCTGGCTGGCACAGAGCGGCCCTTCCTCGCAGCCCCTGGCACATTCCCTACGGGGACACGGGGGCCTGTCCCCCGCCCGGCTATGCCCGCTCTCAGGCTGCCAGCAGCTAAGCACTTGCTTCTCATTTCTCATCTGCTCAAAATGTGGCGTGTGTGGAAGACAAGCGAGCCAGGGGCCAGCCCTGTGCGTGGACTTCGGGGGCTGTTTTGTATTTGGACCGCCACTCTGTGAGTGGAAGAAAGGCTGATGGCAGCTGGCCGTTTCTCTGCTGGAGGCAGGAAGTCAGCTGGGGTTCAGAGTCACCCCTGAAACAAGGGTTTCCAGCCTTGGTTTCCAGCACTGTCGCAGTGTGGCTCAGTCAGCGGCTTCTGCTCGAGAGGGCCTGACACTCGGGGCACAGGGGCTAGCACAGAAGCAGACCAGGAGGTGCCTGCTCACAGCACGCCTGGCTTTAGGAGCCCACCCCATTTCTCACTTCCCAAGTGCAGATTCACCCAAAAAGGCAGAGTTTGGTCCCAGGCCATATGGCAGTGATGGCTCCTGCCCGAGACGTGCTGAAGCTTCCAGGAGAGGCACTGAGAGATGGTCATCTGGGTGGAGGATAGAAGGAGGTGCCTTCTCTGTTTGCATGCATGATCCACAGCCGGGTGGTTTTCCTGCTGGCACTGCGGGAAGAGCAGGCTGTGTGTCTTTGCTCCAAGAAATACACAATTTTACCATTTTTATTGCATTTTACCATTGCGTTGCTATAGCAACAACAGCTGTGTTGGTAACAGCTTGAGCAGGGCCCCGAGGGCATTGCGAGAGTTGGGATGGCTCTGCTGTCTGCTGTTTAACCTTAGACACCTGCTGGCTGTAATAGTTCTTGATCTTGCATTTAAGCTGAGCGCTGTTTCTAGCATGCAGAACGCTGCGTCTCCTGCTCTGCTTTGCATTTAGATGGTATTTGCTTGGGGTGAAAGGGCAGGGGACTGAGGGCTGCCAGTGTCTGAATTCAGGCTTAGGTGCCCAGCACCTGTGTGTGGGTCTGTGCATGAGTCCGTCTAAGCGGCTTTCCACTGTGGCACTTAGGTACTTTGCTGCGCCTTTACTCCCCCTGCCTCTGACCTGTCTCAGCAAAGATCGTGTCTTTGCTGTGTTGATTGAACAGAGGCGTTTGCTTTTGTCGATTTGCACATTTTTTTGGTGCCAATAACAACTACATAGTGCATGAATAGGATCAACAGCGAGACAATTATTTAGCAGATAAATGTACAAAGACAGCTCTTGACCCACTCGCAAGGCATTGACACTTGATTAGATGACTAAAATTTGACTAATAAAAGCAAACTTTAAAATAAGGTGAACAATAAGTATGGCTGGTAGATGTCCCAGACGGTTACAGTATGATCATTTCTACACATGCAAATGATCCCAGCTGTTGTGGTTTCTGCCTGTTTCTGCTGTAATTAATTAGATGGGGAAAGCATTTTTCTCCCAGGAAGGCCTGCAAACGTCCTTGTCTTTAGGAGATGCCTGATTAACTGTAAGCCTGAACTGTTCTGCTGTGTTCATGTTTCAAAGCCCTCGTGTGCTGATTGTGCTTTGTTGCCAGATATATATTGGAGCCATCATCCCGCTGGGGGCAGCAGAGAAAGACGGGAGACTCCGAGCTGCAGATGAGCTCATGTGCATCGATGGCGTCCCCATCAAAGGGAAGTCGCACAAGCAGGTCTTGGACTTGATGACCAGTGCTGCACGGAACGGCCAAGTGCTACTTACTGTCCGGAGGAAGATCTTTTTTGGCGGTATGTGCACGTGCTGGGAGCAGCGCCAGTTGCGATGCGTCTGCCGGTCTGGCAGCCTGGCCCTGGGATGCCTTGGGCTGAGCCTTTCTGCTCCCGTGCGTAGCTGTAGAGGAGTGTGGCGGGAAGGAAGCAGTGACCTTCTAAACTCAGGCTGTCACTGTCACGCCTGGACAAGCAGGGGAATTGAGTGAGAAGGGCTCTGCGTGGGAAGAGGCTGTAAATGAGGTACCCAACTGTTCCCCTTGGCCGCAAAGGGCCCCGCGGTGCTGGCCTGTAATTTTCACTGAAGGGTCCAGAGTCACGTTATGGGCAATGGGTGTTGTGGCCATTTGGGGCCTGGTAGCTTCAGGCAGCAACACACACGTGCTTTCTGCATTGCGGTGTGCTGCGTTCTGAGCTCTGCTTGCACTGGAAAACCCGCTGGTCTCGGCGCATCCAAAATTATGGGTGTTTGTTTCATTAAATGCAGAAATGAATAAGAAACTCAGTGGTGTGTCCGGCAGGAAGTAGAAGAGCCATGGGATGGATGGATATGGAAACCAAGGCCCAGGAAGTTTGACATGGGCTGAGATGTCACCAGCCACATCAGTGACAGAGTTAGGGCTGAACCCCAGCACTCGTGGCCACAGTCCCCATTCCAAATGGTAGATGCTGCTGCCTGTCACTGACACCAGTCAGCCGTGGATGCCCAAGTCATTCTGTTATAGCCGTTGTAGTACGGAAAGCACAGCCTCTCAGGCTGTCTCGTGAAGGCGGGTGGCACTGTGGACTGCCACCCATCTTCATGAGACAGCCTGAGAGGCCACCCTCCTGGGCTGACCCTGGGTCTGGGAGTCCAGAAGGTCCTGAATTCACATCCCAGTCCTGTCCCTGACACGCTGCATTCCTGCCATCTCATTCACCATACCTCCCGCATGGCTTATGTGCCTTTGTATGGCTGCTGGCATGTAGAAACCAGTCTGTGTTGTGGTGCTGCTGGAAGCAGCAAGGAAAGCAGCCAAGCCAGGAGGGGCTGGTTGCTCCAGTCAGGCTGCTGCTATGCCCCAGTATCCACACCCTCCTGAACCTGCATGTCGACTGCAAGTGTTTTGTGTGCCTAAACGGGTCTTAATGAGCTGATGCTTAGGCATGTGCTGTGCCGTGCTGCTGGCCATACACTTCAGGCTCCTTTGGAATAAACCCTCAGCTTTCTGCAGCGAGACCTGCGAGAGCTCTGCCTTGCGGCTGGATCTCTGCTGTAAGGCCTCATGCTTCATGCATCCAGGAGGTGAGAAGGCCTCAGCGAGGAAAGTCTCTGGGATGTCAGCTGTGCCGTAGAACCACAGCCCTGTTCCAGGCAGCAAGTGCAGGTTACTGGGTGGAGCTGGCAGGCAGTGCTGTCTCCCATCTCGCATGCAGGCCCTTCTCTCACAGCCAGGCTGAATGTGTGGGTTAGTCTTCCAAAGTTTCACCGCCATCTCTGCCTGGCTGCATTAGTAGTAACCTGCCTGTGCAGTCCCAGACAGAAAGGTGCTTCCTGAGCCTGTTACTGTGCTCCTTGCAGTTACCCAGTCCATCGGCAGTGCTCGTGATCACACCTCTGGCCGTGGCTCTTCCTTTTGTAGGAGAAAAGCAGCTGGAAGAGGAGTCGTCGCAGCCACCCAGCGCCACGCAGAATGGGTCCCCCCGATTGAATCGGACGGAGATCACAAGTCGGCCATCCCCAGAGGTCTACGATGTCCGGCTGCAGCGGAAGGAGAATGAAGGCTTTGGCTTTGTCATCCTTACCTCGAAAAACAAACCACCTCCTGGCGGTAAGAGCACAATCCCTGTGTGGCATTGTCGTCTGCACCACTGGGCCTGTCTGGGGCAGAGGAGCTGGTTCAACTCAGTTCCTGCCTTGCGGTTCCTGCCAGGGGCGTTCAGGGCCATGGATTCGAGAGATTCTGCTGTCTCTGGATGACAGTCATCTTCCCTGTTTGGCAGCTTGCGTGGTGCAGACCTGTTTCACCCAGGACGTGCTGTTTACAGCTTCGCAGGCTGAAGGCTAGGTCTGTCTGACTTGCAGAAGTGCATGTGCTTCCTCGCCTTTGTAGACTGCGTTGCACGTTGTGCTTATATAGCACCGGAGGGGGAAGGAGGAATCATTCCTAACCAGTACAGGGAAGGGTGCCCTGCATCCTTGTGGGGTCGTAGTCTTGAGAACGCGGGAAGTGCCCGCGTCCGGTCAAAGCATGTAGGAGAGTGTACACACATGCCCAGAGATCTAGCACTCTCCTGAGATTGGTGCCAGTAGATCAGATCAGCTGGTGAGCTGTTACATTAATTCACAGGCAAATCTCCTGCTCCAAGCTTAGTTCGGCTCGCTCCCTGAGGGCAAGTAGCTCACTGTGGGGGACCCTGGCTTTCTCAGCAGTCTGTATGCGGAGAAATGTAGCAAAGCTGCTGTCGCTGGGAGTCGTTCTGGCTCCCTGGCAAGAGACATGTTAAAAGCACAGTAGTGATGGATGCAGCAGGTCTCCAGGTTCTGGTGAAGGCCTGGGTGCTAAGAAGCAAAGCAGAGCAGTCCAGGTTAAAAGCGAAAACAAGAGGGCACATTGTAAGCAGAAATGAGTGAGAGCAGCGTTTTGAGGGGAGCCTCTGAAATCCAGCCCAGCTAATGGCAGAGTCTGCAGCCCCTCGCCCCAGGGGCCTTGCAAAGAGATGCCCGTTCTGCAGCATCAGGCGTGTTCTGCCCCGTGCGTCAGCACGGCCGCCGGCGTCCCAGGGCTGTGCAGGCAGAGAGGGTTAAACGTGTCCTCTGTCGACAGCAGTGCCAGCCTCTCGCACGCCACACGCAGCTGATACCGGGTAGTCACAGCTCAGCAGGACTGCAGCCGCTGACTGGGACGGATCCCGCTAGTGAGATCTGGAGAGACGGAGGGGGTCTCCTCAGTCTGAGGGAGTGGGGGGCTCTCAGCAGTGCTGTCCCGGGTGATGCAGAAGCACCGTTAGCCAGCTTGGCAGGCTCGCCCGGGGCTCAGGTGTCGCTGTCTTTTCACATGTGCATGAGCGCAAAGGGACCTCTCCCCTTTTGGCCCAGTCCTTTCACTCTACCTTCTCTTTGCTTCATTTTATAATGCGGTTAAAAGCAGCAGAGCACAAGTGAAGCTGTGTCTCAGCAACCCCTTCTGCAGTCGTTCTGCTGAGTCTACACGATGCTCGTTTAGAGCAGGGGGTGAAGTCTGGGCCCTGACGGGACCGTGCCTGTTGTTTAACGAAGTTCAGAACAGGCGTGGTGGAAAGCTGCCTGTCCCAGTAGCTGTGACGGGGCGAGAGCCTGCGGAGCCGCGCGTTACCGCGGCGGGGCTGGGTCGGTGCGCAGGGACGCCGACTTCCGTTTCAGAAAAGCGGTTGCTGTGGTAACGCTCGAGACCGGAGCTGTCGCCTTCTGATGCCGTGCGGGTGATTGTGCCCTGTGTTGGAAAAGCAGCTCGATAGGTTGGTCTTATGCTGCCTAGTCAGCCAGATAATATTGGGAAAATGCAGTTATTAAAAAATTGGAGGAACTCTACCCGCATAATCCTGCCACTGTATCACACAGAGCGTTCTTGTGGGAAACCCAGCTTGAAATTCCTCCAGTCACTTGCTGTTGCAGCTTGCAGTAGTCTTCATGGGGAACAGCAGAAGATAATTGAAGCCCTATTTCAACCTTGGGGTGGCTTGGGTAGCAGTCCTGGGCTGCTTCTCAGGCTTGTAAGTAAGCAGCATTGGTACATCAGTGTGCCGCACACAGGGACTTTCCTGTCACCATTTAAAATGAACCCACGGCATTGATGCAAAGCTGGAATATTTATGCCAGGTAATTCAGTAATAGCCATGTAGCATTTTTCCTCCACAGATACCTCTTGTGTGTATAAACAGTATTAAAAACATAGATCTTTACACGATGGGAGAAGAGATGAAAGAAAATGTAATTAAACCTTAATATGGAGGTAAAAGCTAAAGAGCATCCGTGTCCGCTCTTGTTGAGCAGGTAACAAGCGATTGTTAGCTCCTTAATTACAAGCTGAATGGTAATTTAATCTCAATCTGGTGACAGCTCTCAAAGGTTTGGGACTTGCTGTCGTGCCTTGAAATGCCAGCTGATAATCTTGCTGAGTATTTAATGTTGCACACCTCTCCCTATTCCTCGTCTGCCCTTCCAACAAAGCAAGCTGGGAAGAGCAGTGGTAATAAAGAAGGTTGCGGGAGGCCCCGTGGTGCTTTGGATGCACACGTGGGATTTCAGGAAGCGGTTCATGAGGAGGGCAGTGACGGAAAGCCAGGATTTGGGACAGCCTCACCTGGAAACGGGAGCAGTGGAAGGCAGTGAGTTTTGGACAACTGGTGCAGGCCAGTGCAAGTGGTTCAGCTACTGGCCGGTTGCTGGAGAAGAGAAGCTCTGTGCTTCGAAGAATGGGATGCTCACTTCATGTATTCAGCAGCCTTTCCTTGGCCACACACACACACACACACACACCTACACACACCTACACACACCTACACACACACACACACACACACACACCCCTACTCTTTCCGGTGCCTGTACGTTGCTTTATTCAACTGCGGGAAAGAGACTGCAAGGACTGAGCCCCTTAGTACCATCTCCCTTGTCCTTCCTACTGCTTTGGCCTCAGAGGAAGCGTGAGCAGCTTGGAGGAGGCCTGGCTGGAACTTCAAGGAGATGCAGGCTCTCGGGTGGTTGTGGCTGCATGTCTGTCACGAAACTAAGAAGAATAGTTCAGTGCAGTTACGTGCAGAGCTGGAGCCCTGGCCCACATGCCCACACATCTGGCTACGCCAGGCACAGCCCTCGCATGCCCAGCTCCAGAAGCACTGGCTTCTGAATGCTTTATTTTCTTCTGCTGATGGAGAGAGGCATGGTGCTGTGAGTATCGTGGGAGAGCAAGTCATTCATGCCTCTGGATTTCCCGTGGCTGTACCAAGCTAGCTCTGTATCTTCCTCCCTCCACACCATGCTTCAGTACTTCAAAGCAAGGCAGAAACTATCATCTTGCATATGGCAGAACAGGTCTCCTCAGAGAACCCTAATGCCTAAATTCTTAGTCATTCCTCTGCAGACGTGATCTCCTTCCTTTCCGTGCTTTCATTTAGGCATAAAAGCAGCTCTTGTGCGCCAGGGCAAGGCTGTCGTGGTTCTGCATGGTTAATGCATTTCCTGGGCTCTGCTGGCTCTGTGCTTGTGGGGTTTGTACCAGGGGATGGTCAGAGACGGCTAGTTTGTGTGAAGCTGGTGCCCAAGCCACAGTGAGGGGGAACAACCATGTGGATGGGAGTTTGCAGAGTGCAGATGCTCTGTGTAGCTGGGCATGTCCTAGCATCACCCTGCTGGGAAGCCTCTGGTTGTTACCGCCTGCTACAGCAGCAGAGACGCCCGGGGATTAGAGGTGGGCTGTACTTCATCACGCGTGTCCCAGCATCTGGCCATCCAGGCACGGCACACCGGGTTTGTTGCATCATTCCTGAAAGGGCCATGTCTGGGCAGTCCCTTGAAAGTGGCCATTGCCTCGGGGCCAGTACGTGTCTCAGAAGGCTGTAGGTGCTGCACAGTACAGTGGGGCTTGCAGGACACCAAGGTATCCTCATGGTCCTGTAAACCTCTGCCTACACCCCTCTTCCTCTCAGTCTATACTGCACCTCCACCTGTGTCCTGCCCACCAGCTCCAGCATTCAGCTAATCCAGGCCCTCTTGATGCTTTCCTCCTTAGCAGCACACTTCAGGATGTCCCAGCACATGCGTTTGTGCAAGAACTGGTTGTGCTCGCACCATTCCGGGTGCACAAGCTGCCTTTCTTGAGGAGGCGCCTGGCCGCCTCCTTCAGAGCTCTCCCTCACAGTGACACCTGCAAAAAGTCAGGGGGCTGAGCGGGGCCGTTCCATAGGCACTTCTCATATTTTTAGCCGTCGGTGTTTTTAAAACACCGTAACCGCCCTGGTCAGTTGTTGCCTGGAGCACTCGTCCATTGTAACCGGTCCTTTTCCATTGTCGGGGTGATAAAGGACTTGTGCGTCCTCGAGGTTGCAGAATCTCTCCCTGCAGGCAGGGAGATAAAGGTAAAGGTTGAGATGGTAGAGCGCTGGCCAAGAGAATTGAGTTTCTCTCTGCCTCTGCCATGGGGCTCCTACACAGCACCAGGCAAGAGACTTCAAACCAGCTTTCACAGCTGGCCGCAGACCTGCGCACCTTGCTGCCTGGCCTCTATCTGCAAATGGAGTCACTGGAAGCTGTGCATTTAAATGGGGAGTGCGGTATAATCCTGAGCACTTTGGGGAAAAAAAACAGGTCCTGGATGCCATGAACTGGGGGCCAGAAGGAGGAGACGTTATAGCCTAGTCCCCTTGTGCTTCAGTTCCCTGTGTGTAGAAGAGGGGTTGCACAGCGCTGTACAAATGAATGACTCTGGGAAATGCTGCGGAGCTTTAGTGCTGAGGTGCCGTGACCCCAGGAGGAAGCAAAGACCTCTCTTCAGAGCCGGGCTGTGGTAGCATGTGGGTTGGAAGACCTAGGCCATATGTTTGACAATGAAAATCAAAGCTTTTCATAGCGGCCGCCTCCCTCCGTGAGCACGGAATGAGGCACGGGGCGCAAGGCACGTGCCCACGCAGGCCGCGTCCCGGTCAGAGGCGGCAGCCTTCGTTCCAGTGGTAACGCTCGAGCACGTGCTTGTTCGATTGTAAGACTGTCGCATTAGCCCTGGGACGCTCGGTGGGTCTGTTGGACACACAGATTGGCTTGGTGACACCTGTTCTCTTTTAGCGGGGGGACTTGCCATACCAGGCGTTTTAGCAGCGCACGCGCTTCTGACGTTGATTTGCGCTGCTTCGCTAGAAGGACCAGGCACTCAAAAACCACAAAAAGACAAATCGGTAGCAAGGGAGTCATTAGCTGCTCACGGCAATCCTCTAAATCTTGGCTGGTCCAGTTACGAGTTCTGTGCAAACAGGCCGTGGCAGTGGTGTCCCCTAAACGTGACCAGGGCCCAGCAGCTGATAAATCTGACTGTCACCCAGGCGGGCTTGTCTTGCTGTGGAGGTTGAGTGCAGCTGAGAGTACCATTTTAAAACCCTTCTGCTTTGGTAGCTTGTGCTGTTGGCTGAGTGTGGCACTGGACCTGTCACGGTTTTCCACGGTGACTGCCTGCTGATAGCCAGAGACGGGTTTGCTGCCAACAGCAGCAGTAGCTGCTTATCAGCATCGCCTGGCAGAGGGCAATTGTAGAGCCGTATGGCCTGCGATTTCACACCTGGTGCAAGTTCAAGGAGGCTTGGCAGGAAACTTTACCTTCATTACCGGCACTTCATAACCCTTAAATTTATTGCCAAAAGGCCAGGCCTAAGGAGTGTTGTGCAGCACTGTGGTGGGTGGCCTGCTTTGGAAGAGGACCGGTGGGGCTTCACGTCCCCCCGTCTGTCTCCCTAGTCCCCAGCGTTGCTCCAAGCCCTATTTTCCCCTTCCTCCAGACGCTTTCCTGCTTATGTGCTTTCCTGTCGTATCGTGGGGTAGACTTATTCCCATTAGCCCTGGCTTAGCATAGCTAGTTATTTGCAGCTTTGGGAGCCCTCCAGGGCAGGGACTGCATGGATTCAGGACAGCTATGGAGCCGTCTGTGTTTTGTGATACTTAAAATACATGGTTCCTAAGCTGCTGAGAGCAGCACATGTTCTGACACTGCTAACGGGCCTGTTCTTGGTCTCCAGTGATTCCTCACAAGATCGGGCGTGTCATTGAAGGGAGCCCGGCTGATCAGTGTGGGAAGCTGAAAGTGGGAGACCGCATCTCCGCAGTGAACGGCCAGTCAATTGTAGAGCTCTCCCATGACAGCATCGTGC
The DNA here is from genome assembly GCF_001723895.1 of Crocodylus porosus. NCBI lineage: Eukaryota > Metazoa > Chordata > Crocodylia > Crocodylidae > Crocodylus > Crocodylus porosus. Next base: position 5,933,623 of record NW_017728935.1, on the reverse strand, counting down.
AGCTCATCAAGGACGCAGGCAACGTGGTCACACTGACGGTGGTGGCTGAGGAAGGTAAGACCCACGCGGCTGCGTGGCGCAGCAGCGCAAGTAGGCTGACACTGACCCCAAAGTCCCCCTGTAGATGGTGTGCAAACATCCCTGGTCTGGCTTGTGCCTTTTTCAAGCTAGGAAACTTAGACAGAGGCTCTGCAGACGGGCCAAAGCTGGGAGGCAGGAAGGAGCCAGGCGAAGCTCCTCTGTTTGCCCTTCTTTCCCCCAGACTGCGCAAAGCAGAGGGCAGGTTTTGCCGCAGAGACGAGGCACAGGCATCTTGGGGCCCCATGTCTTGGACAGAAGGAGCCTCTGAGCACAGCAGAGGCAGGAGGCGGCCCACTCCCGCCCAGCCCGGGCTTCCCCTGTGCCTGGAGTCAGGGAGAAGCAGCTGCCCCTGAGGAAGTCGGTGATGGTTTTGGCATTGTAGATGCGTCACCACCACAGGCGGGACCCCTTGTCCTGAACGAGCGGGCAGCGAGGATGGCTGGGCAGGCCTGCCACGCGAGGCATCGCTGGCAGGTGGGACAGCTGCGCCTCGACAGCCCTGCTGCCAGCCGGAAGCCAAAGCCTCCAAAGCCCAGCTGGATCCAGCCCTGAGACCCCGTCGCCCGCAACCCGTGCTGCCTCCTGGCTGTGCGGCAACGTGCAGAGGCACCTGGTCGTGCATTCCCAGGGCCTGAGAGAACTTGTTGTAGCTCTTGGTTCTCCTTAGCGTGCGGATGAAAGCGCTCCTGTCCCACCAGGAAGCTTCTGTCCCAAGTTCTCTGCCTAGCTGGTAGCGCATCCGCAGGCATGGCGGCTGAAGCCTCTCGGCAGCAGAGTGAACGTATGCAACTCCGCAGCTCCATCTTCAGAGGCCGCGTTTGCTCGTTGAGCTCCCCTGAAGCTGCACGCTCCCGCAGGATTGTCCCCACACAAACAGCTCCCCATGAATATGTAACGTCCAATCAGCTGAAGAAAAATGGCTGCTTCCAGCCTGCTTACCCTTGCTTTTTTCTGGATTGCTGCGTGTGGATTTAATTAAACCTGCTATCGTTATTTTGCCAGAAAGATGGCTCTCCCCACTTTAAATAATACATACCTAAAGCCAGCGCGTAGATAAAGCCAGTGGATGATTCTCTCTCATTCCATATTCATTGCAAATATTTAACGTGCTATCTTGGCCTGTAATACAGAATATCAAAGGCTTAATTTACCTGTTCGTTAGTGCTTGAAGCAGAGAGGCTTTTTATATTTATAAAATCCATTATTTTTCAGTGGAGATTTTCACATTTATCAAATCGAATTCATTTCAGAGCAGAGGGATGCGCCTCAAAGCAGTCGCCCAGGATGACGCTCTTACTGCTTTTGACATTGCAGCTGGGGTTGCACCAGAGTCCATTGCTTTGTGATTTTGCCAACCTTGTCCCTGGTCTCTGCCATCAGTGTTTGAATGTAATCCCCTTCCCCAGCCCCTTGCTCTTCCGCACGTGCATGCAGCCTGTAGAAACAATGATCTCGGTTTTTCTTCAGTCCTCAGTCTTAGGGGGTTTACCTTAGGGGTAAAACATGGACCCGGATGGGACTTGTCCAGAAAGAAATGTCCAGGCCAGATGACAAAAGCAGGCCCGAGGGGTCACCCTGATAAACCACGTGGTTTGGCAGAGCTGAAGTGTGAATGTTTGGTACGTGGAGACTTACGTAATGTTTGGCGGCGGTGCAGAGATCCTTGTTGCTCGTAAATGAGAGTAAATTACAGTTTTTAAAATAATCACTGGTTTGGGCTTGAGGAATGCAGCACAGCCAGCAGCAGCTGCGGAGTGAGGCAGTCGCTGCCTCCTGCTCGCCCAGCGCCAGGTAGCACAGCCTCCGCAGCAGCACCTCCCCCTGGAGAGGGGGACAGCTGGCACGGCTCCATCCCACCTCCGGGTCATTTGTGCCCAGGGGCTGGCTGGGCCACGCAGAACCCGGTCATCCGCGTGCTGCTGCCGGTCATTGGCGCCGAAGAGAACACGGAGGGGATGGAGGGTAATACCGTCCCAGGGAGCAAAGCACCTGTGTAGCCAGGAGCAGTGCAGCCCAGATGGATCCTGCCATTCCCCAGGGCATCATCTGCTGCGTGAGCTCTCTAGAGTGGCAGTGGAAATCCAGCCACGTAACCCTGTTGGCTCCTCTCCTTCCCTCTGGCTTTTGCAAACGCCTGATCTTTGCTCTTCATCCTTTGTTCCAAAATTTGCTTTAATTCTCAGAAAACGAACTCTGCTTCGTGCTCCAAAAGATGTTCTCGAACATTTTCACAAAAGCAGGGATCTGTCAGCCTTTGTCACGTCATAAGCAGCAGCGCGGGCTGATCAGGGAGAGTGCAGTGTGTACAGACAGAAGGCCTTTTCCTACCTGTGCTTATTAATTAAAACTCTGGCTGAAAACCAGGAGCAAATGCTGGCATTTGTCTTTGCAGAAAAAACCTCTCTGAGGCATGTCATGGCAATAAGGCCAGGCAGTCCTGTGATGAGCTCTGCAGGGCCTGGCACAGCCGGGAGAGACAGTCTAATTGCCCTGTCTGCAGTGGGGAAGCCAGGGGATCTGTTCCCTCAAATGCGCATGCTCGCTCCTGTCTTGTAATGCGTGATTACCCAGAATGGCGACAGCCCCGCACCTCTGGGCAAATGGGCCTGGAACTGCTGAATGACTCCCCACTGGAGACCTGGTTTTCGGACTGCTGGAGAAGTTCATTCCAGATTTCTAGCTAAGGGGGTTGCAGGTATGGTACACGGTGCTGCTCTTTCAGTGCCCGGGTACCTTGTTTTCACACGGTGTGCATCTAAGTGGAGGGGGATTGACCATCTGCCCCCACCCATTGTGCTTCGCATTGGGCAGGACCCTGCATCGAGGCTTGTACTGGTAACATCATTGTGACTTGAACCCAGCTCTCCCCGGTGAAGCCTCGTTGTTCTCCACGGAGCTGCCTGCCTCTGTGTCACAGGCAGCTGGCAAGCAGGAGAGTCCGATCAGCCCAGCCTCCTGGCTAATCCTCTTGTGCTGTTCACTGCCCCATGCCGACCCCTCTAACTGGGAATCTTTTTGCTTTGTTAGAGCATCGTGGTCCCCCCTCAGGAACCAACTCGGCCAGGCAGAGCCCCGCGCTGCAGCACCGAGCCCTGGGACCAGCACAGCCCAACCCTGCGACCGCAGACAGGTACACAGCACCAAGGTGCTCGGGGCACCAGGATCTGAGTGCGAGCAGAGGAGCTGACTGGTGGGACCCTCCAGTCCATGTCCCCATTGGAGGCCTGCATGCACAAGCGGGTCGGGCAGAAGGCGCGTTGGCCTGCAGGCAGCCCCCATCCTGGTGCAGAGAGCAGCCCCTTCAGCCATGTCTAGATGGGGCACATGGAGTCTAGCCCTCAGAGGACTCCGTGTCCAGGTGAGCGTGATGTGACCAAGTCTCTGCTCCTCTGTCGTGCAGGGGAGCCACCGAGGGCGATACCGGGAAGGAAGCGTCTAGCACCTGCAAGGTCTCCTGGCCAGAGCACAAGCACTTGGCCCAGCCTGACGCAGGTATTCCCTCAGTGGTGGGCAGCCGGCATTCCCAGGTAAGGCACCACCGTGGGGGCCAGGAGCTAGCTACATGCAACCTGAGGGAGCTCAGGCAGGGGCAGGCTGCACAGCGTAATGCAGCACTCCACAAAGGCGCTGGGCAGGCTCCGAACGAGCGGCTCTGGCTGCCATGCAGCTGTGCTTGCTCAGAGCCCGGAGCCGGCATCTGCACTCAGCGTGGTGCTGCCCCAGCTAATTAGTCAGCTGCTTCTCTGCAAGCTAATTAGTCATGGCAGTGCCCTGCACTGCTGCAGCCTGTGCCACTTCTGGTTCAGGAGTGAGCAGGGTATCTCCGTGGTGCTGCATTGCCCTGTTTCGTGGCCGTAGCATTCAGCCTGCTGCTGTCTGTATGCCAGGGGCATCGGATGCGCTCCCTGGCATAGACAGCTACCAGTCTGTTGCAGAGGAGAGATCCTGCTGATGGACGTGCTGGCTAGGCCCATGTCGAGCAGGAAGGAGGTACCGCTGCTACAGCGACCTGCTCTAATGTCACCTGTTACACGTGTGCTCTAAAGACGTGACTGATCATTCCAGCTGTAATGAGCACAAGCCTGTGAGTCTGGGCGACTGCACAAACCCATAGACCTTCCCTGTCTAAAAATTGATGCGTAGCTAAGAAACAGCGCAAGGAAAGCGCTTCTCCGATTTTGACTGGGTTCTGCCTCCTCTGCCCCCCACACACACCTAATCACATGTGAGCTGCGCTGCCTTCAAATTTCATGGCATATTACCCTGAATGAAACCCACCCTGCACCGTTTTGTATTAAACCTCATCTGGCAGGCGCAGGTGGAAAGGCTTCTTTGGCCTTCTGAACTGCTTCTCCTTAAAGCCTAAGGAAACTCGGCCATGTTTTCCAACAAAGCTGAAGTTAAAATCTATTCAGAGCATTCCTCAGCCCACACCTCCATCTTGTTTATCCGCTTCCCTAAGCAGAGCCTTGGCTGTTATCCAGTAGAGCTGGAGAGAGGCCCTCGGGGCTTTGGATTCAGTCTCCGTGGCGGAAAGGAGTACAACATGGGTTTATTCATCCTGCGGCTTGCTGAGGACGGGCCTGCCATCAAGGATGGGAGAATCCACGTGAGTTATTTGGAACGCTTGCGAGTTCTGTCAGCTTGGAGAAAGCGGCATTCACAGGATATTTTATGGCTCAAGGAGGCAACAAATCTTCTTCCCTGTTAGTGCAGTAGCCCAGCAGGCAGAGCAGGTGTTGATAGTGCTACCATCTTTGAGTCACGGTCTCAAGTGCCACCATGCTAGCTGGGGGTTCAGGCCAGGCGCCGCCCGTCTACGGCGTAGTGAGACACGTGTCCCGTAACATAGGTGTCGGGTATCCGGAGGAGTGTTTTCCGGATGCCTGCAGTGGAGATGGCTCTGTGAAGCGTGAGGCTTGTGAGACTCCCATAGTCCAAGTACACGCGGGCTTGCCCAAGCTGTCCGACCTGGCATCTGTTCTGGGCTTCTGCAGGGTGCCACGCTCTAGAATGTGTCCAGACCCGCTTCTTCCCAGCCGTGGCTCCATGATGGCTTTTGTGAACGTCGTCAGGTTCCCACCGTGCAGTCCTGGCTCTGAAGCAAACCACCAGGTCCACAAGGCAAAGTGTGAAGCAGCCCCACGGCGGGCAGAGCTCTGAGACCCATCTCACAAGTACCTGAACCCCGTCTTGTTGGTCCGTAGCCTGCAGAACAGGGTTAGGCTCAGTGCAGTGCCCGGGCTGCTGTGGGGCTTAATTGGATGTAAAATTCTTAAGTATTATTAGATGTTAATTGTCCCAATTCTTTACAGTAATTAACTGTTTCCTTATGCTTGAGAGCTTCCTGGAGCATGCTGCTGCTGCTTCTGTTTTCTGGTATTGCTCCTTCAAGTGGGGTTAGTCCAAATGCCAGAGATTTGCTTCCCGGCTGCACAGACAGGGCTCGCACTGGAGAAATTTCTCAGCCATAAACAGCATCCAGCAGGCACAGTTCCCTGCGCCCAGGCTGCGTCCAGCTTTTTGTAGGCTCCTCTCCCAGGCTGCCGGGACGGTAACAAAGCTGTTTGGGCTCTGTTCTGAAAAATGCCCTTGGCGCACGGATCCGCTTCCTCCGCTGAGCCTCGGTGCCAAAGCCGGCGGTGGGCGGTGGGTTTGACTGCAGGGCTGTGCAGTGAGAAACACCACCACGGGAGTCCCTGCTGCCCTGCAGAGGCCCGTCACCTGCCCACCTAAACCCAGCTGCATTCGGTCGGTGTTGGGGGCTTTGGCAGGGCTGCTGAGACGAGGCCCCGTCCTTCCTGATATCACACCTGAAAGGAAGAAAATGGTGGCTCTGCTTTTACACCCCTGGGTTTCTAGCTGTGCCTCTACACTAGTAAAATGATCCCCCAGTAGCTCCATCTGTGGTAGAGTGCTACCACAGTCATGTAGATGGCCACAGCAGGACAGTTAAGGCACCTGCATCCCATCTGAACCACGACCGCCGCTGGAGCTGCCCCCCAGGAGAAGCTTTCAGTGTCTCTCTGTTCATGGGAGCACGCACAATCATGTCCTTTTTGGCAGGGAGGGGAGAGCTCTTGCAACAGAGAGGTCAGGGGGTGAACAGATTTAATGCTTGTGACAGCACATAAAGGTGCTAAGCTAAGAAGAGCAGGCTCGAGAAACCTGCAAGTAGGATGTAGCCCGGACATGCCCCCGCCAGAACCAAAGCTCAGCCTCAACACGTTCACCATCACGTGTTGCTGAGCATCTCCCACTTGGGCTGCTGGGACGTGTCCAGTCCCTGCTTGGTCCCGTCTCAGTTTCAGAGGCCAGCTTATGAAAGTAGCTCTAACTACCCAGGCCTGGATGCTAGAGGCTGCCCCAGTAATGAAGTGCAGCTTTGGCCCCATATTTAAGGGGTTTGTTTTCCAAAGCTCTTTGCAGCTCCTCTCTCAGGGCGCAGGGGATCACAGGCCGTGTGAGAGTTGTGGTTCTGGCAGGTAACTTGTCGCCTTCTCCTGAGACAAAATGTTATATAACTGCCCCAAGGCGCAGGCTTTCTCAGCTTCAAGCTTTATGCGGTAGTGACACCTAATGGCAGATCAGTTCCACTGCTATGGCCTTACAGTCCTTTGCGGGATCCAGCCCAGAAACTTTCTGGTGCTTACAAAGGGAGAGTAAATCACAGCTGCCTGCCTGTTACCGGAGACGGCTACCAGCTGACGGCTCGTTAGTGAGTGAGGAGTCCAGCAGTGATCTCTCGCCCACGGAACAAGAAATCTTTCCTTTGGTAGAACCCACTCAGCTATAGCAGTGTATTGTTAAGTCACTGCTGCTTACTTTGGAGCCATTACCACATCACTTATAACACCTGAGTTAAGCATATGTTTAACGTGTTTTTAAAGAGCCATATGCTGGAGGTCCCCATAGCCAGGCATCCAGCCCATTCCTTTGTAAGACGTACACAAGAGCATGGCTGTATCTGCACCGCTTAGATAACTGGTCTGCATTTATTCTGTGGAGTAGTGGAAAGCCTCCCGAGATCTGCTAGTGAGAGTGGCTTAGAGCAGCTACCCGGATCTCTGCGTGCCTCGGCCGTGCTCTGCCGCAGAGTCTGATGACCAGCGATCGTGGGAACAGGTTTCACGCGTGAGAGGCGGCAGGCTTGTCCGCCCACGTGGCTGCGCTGGTAGCGCTGTAGAATGGGCTCGTGGCGGCAGAGCTTAACCTGGCTGGTGTTTGTCTGCAGGTTGGGGACCAGATTGTGGAGATCAATGGGGAGCCCACCCAAGGAATCACTCACACACGAGCCATCGAGCTGATCCAGGCTGGTGGGAACAAAGTTCTTCTTCTCCTCAGACCCGGAACGGGCTTGATACCAGATCACAGTAAGTGATGTGCCGGGCCGAGCCTTTTGGCAGCACTCCACCGACCGTTTGGGCTGTCTCTGTCCCACCCTGGCTTTTAAGGAGAATGCGGAACAAATTCCCAGTCTCGTCTCAGTGAGTAAATGGGTCTGGCGGGAGCTAGGAAGACAGAACTTGATTCTGTGCATGTGCTTGTCACCCCATCTCCTGATCTGATGAAGAGAAGTGTCCTCACCTGTCGGCATTTAATCTCTATTCTCCTGTGTCCAGATGTGATAACGAAGGGGGCTGTTGGCTTTGATACCAGAACAAAGCTCCCGTACAGCACAGAAGGCCCAGGTCAAACTGCACAGCCAAGGCGGCTCTTTTTGCAGAGTTTTACTTGTTTCTCCTTAACTGTCAAATCCCAAAACGTTTAATGTTTGCCAAGCCAAGGCTGGAAGGGAAGGGAAGGCGTTTGCTGGGAGGACTACGGTTGTGTCCTTCTTTGAGCCTAGTGGCTTTGCAGATAAGACAGCAAAGCACAAATCCGTGAGCACTTTGCCCGGGCAGGAAGACAAATGCCTGCAAGAACTTTGTGTTCCGTTCCCGGGGAGGGGGGCATTACACACAGGTCTGAGTTTGACTTCGTGGCATCTAGGACAAATCGGAGATCAGATATGGAGCTGCAACAGCATTTCCAAACAAAGCACGTGCGCCGGGAGGTAGAGGAGTGTTCCTCCAGCTGTCCCCTCGTGGCTGCGGTCAGGCTTCTGATGGGATGCTTTGGAAGACCTGCCAGTGCTCCACAAATGTTCATGCTTTTGAGAAACCAGTGAAAATTGGAGCTCCCAAGTGCTCAGTGGTCTCTGCAAATGTGTTGGTATTCTTGTACTGTAAATAGGCAGCGACTGACATTCACGTAGGAACGGTGAAGTTGCTCACTAAAGTGTTTCAGTGTTTTCTCTCCTCCCCAAGAAAGGTAGAAACTATCTCGACATGTTGCAGTCCTCCGGCGTGGTGCCGTATTCAGTTAAAAAGTGATTTAGTCTGAGGAATGAAAGCTCAGGAACATCTATTCTGGATTGTTAACCAGCACTTCCCCTCTCCACAAAGGCTCGTGTTGAGTTGCTGTGCATCTCCTACGCAGCTAGTGTGGGTGCTGATAGTGCTTCGTTAGTGGTGGTGTTTTGAAAATGAACCCATTGCTCTTTGGGCATCTTAGACCTGGCTCTCTCAGAGGGCGGCGCAGATCCTGAAGTTCCTGTGCCTCTCCCTGATAGTGACCGTTAAACCTAATTGTGCCATGAACTGAAATTCCTGCGGAATGAGGAGAAACATTGGATGAGCTACGTAAGAGTTGTACACTGTGCCCTGGCGCCACGGGGACATATCGCTTCACCACAAAGGCAGCCGTCCGTCTTGGGCCACAGCCCCTGCTCGCTGAGCTGTGCCAGGCCGGCGGGAGGCAGCGTAGGGAGGGAGGGTGGTTCCACACTACACTGCGGTGTCGCACGTGACTTGTGTGGTTGCGGTGACATCTGTTGCTCTGTGATTTGGTATATAGTCCGGGCTTTTTCTCTTCCTCCTTCAGGTTTGGCTCCTTCCGGTTTGTGCTCCTACGTGAAACCTGAGCAACACTAAGGCTTTCAGTGCTTTTCTTGGTCTTTCCTTAAAGACTTGGTAAATCTGCATGTCTTGTGATTCACCTCTTTCTGTTTTTTAAAGTCCAGTGCTGTAAGTGATAGCTTGCCCCTCTCCCTGTGTCGGTTTTCTTTGGGCTTCCCGTGTAACGATGTTGGTCAGGGATTTTTGTGCATGTGCCGGAGAAGCCCTAAGCTGTGCCGAGTCCTGTGTTCAGGGCATGCACATCGCAAGCCCCCACCAGTCTCTGCAGAGGTTACGCACCATCCCAGGGGCTTCTTTTTGAACTGCGATGCTCTCAGCAGCGTTGAGAACCTGAAGTGTCATGCGCAAGAAAAATGCGATTCCAAAAATCAACGCAAGCTGTTCTGTTCTGTTCTAGCAACTGGAGTGCTAGGATCACATACGGAAAGTGTGTAACTGGGAGCCTCTCTAGTATGTTGTGTGCAAGTGTTTGTTCCACGGTGTTTAGTCACACTGCTCTGTCTGCTTCCAGGTGATTGGGATCGTTTCAGTCCACCATCTTCAAACATAATATATGATGAGCAGTCACCATTGCCCTCCTCATCACATTCTGCTTTCACACCTGACGTGGCTCGTACACCAGTATCAGAAGACACTTTAAAGAAAGTTCAGATGTCTGAAAAACTGGAAGAAGTGCAGAACACTGTGCCTGACAAGAAAAGCACTTTAACTGAAAACCAGCCAGAGAGGATGCACCTGTCTTCTACCCAGAAGAATATGAGCAGATGGGACCAGGCCACGGGCCCAGGGTGTCGGGAGACGAAAACTAACCCAGGCTTAGAGACTGGCAACATCAGTGGCAGAGGCAGATCTACAAGTCCACAAAAGCCGGGTGTTCCTAAGGAGCAGAGGACTCACAGCCCCAGAAAAGTGGAGCCTAAAAAACCACACAGCAGCCTCCCAGACCTTTCTGGGAGTCCAAGGAGGGGTGAGAAGAAACGCGCGGAAATCAACACACACGCAGCGTATGAAAAAGGCCCTCTCAGGGGAACCCACGGCAGATCTGCCAGTCCCCAAAAGCATCCTAGTAAAGGAGGAAACAGAGAGAAATTGCACAGGCTACCAGACTATCAAGGTCAACCAGCTGCTAATGATGCTACTGAGACTGCTGAGCAGGTCAAAGGTGGCAAAGAAAAATCAGGAGTCGCAAAGAAAGACATGAAGCAAACCATTTCTGAGAAGAATGAGAGGTGGTCTCGAGAGAGAAAGCACCCAAGACCAAATGAAAAGACTGTTCTGTTTAATAAGGCCAGCGAACCCGGGAGAAACGCATCTGAATATGAACGTGGAGAGGAAGCAAACTCTGGAGAGCCGACTTCCGGCAAAATCAAAACTGCGAGTCTTTCCGATATCGCACCGCTTTCCATGGAGACACAGGGCAGGCCAGAACCTCGAGAGGCAGCTCTTCCGCACCGAATCCAGAGAGACAGAGACTTGGAGTCAACTGATGAAACCAAAGATGACGGCGTTTCAAAACCTGACAGCAGTTCTCCCGCCAGGAAAGCACCGATAACTCCTGGACCGTGGAAGGTACCAAGTGCACGTAAAGTCACAAAAGCAACAGGTGTGACTGAAAAACGGGTCTGACTGAACTTTTTTTAGGACATGTTTTAATCGAGTTTCTAATATGGTCAATTAAAAGAATCATTTCTTTTCACAAAGCTGTCATTTTTCAGGAACCGTGATTAAGGGGGTGGGAGGGAACATTTGATTTGTTCTTAACCTATCTAACTGCATGAAGGACCTTTGGGATCGCTTATAAGAAACTCTTCCACAAGCTGCTGCCCCTCGTCATTTTGAAGGCGGTGCCCTGCTGCTCAACATTGCACTGCTACAGCTCTCTGATAGTATTGTGAGTTTCTGAACAACATTATTTAATGCCTATATTGCCAATGTGATCATGATTCACTGCTTGTTGTTGTGCCAAGTTATCTACTGTGTCCCATCCCGTTAAACCTTTTCATCTATGTTTTCCAGTCCCAGAAAAGGCAAGATTTTGATGAAAATGAGTATTTTTTTTCTCAAACAGCATGTTGCATGTTTCCATAGGGAGGTACCCACACCCTCACTGCTTCAGTAAGAAGTTGGGTGGCTGGTTCTAGCAACCCCGGTGCAGCAGCCCTGCCCCACTCACGCTGCCCCAAGCAACACTTTTCCCTGGAGGTCCCTTAAGCTGCTTTGAAATAGTTTTGAGAGTCTCTGAATTTCTGGGGAGGGGAGAGGAGAGGAGGAGCCTCGGTTCCAGGTAGCACAGTGGATATTCCAGTGCCCCGACTCAGCAGCAGTGCTTGCTAGGAGAGTGAGAGATGGCATGCCACACCTTGGTGCAGCCCAGAGCCTCCGCTGGCTGGCGGGGCAGGATCTCGCCCGGCGCTCTTTGGACCCGGAGTAGGCACTCGCCACACGCGCCTCCGCCTCCTGCGGGCACCGTGCGTTGGACTCCTCCGTGATGTCTCTAATGCGAGTTCATTTCTTGTCTTGCCTGCAGACTGAGTCTTGATCTGTGAGGCAGAACCACCGTGGTGAGCTTCCGAAGCAGAGTCCTCCCCTTGCCTGTGCCTCCTATTAGAAGTCTCCCGTATTTTATTTTTAATATGTGATTTGTTTTAAATGTGATGTTTTAAGAGTGGGGAATCAACGATGTACAGGGTACATGAGACTTAATATCTATTTTTTGGGCTCTAGTATGCATTTAAAGATAATGCTGGGGAATGAGCAACATCGTATTTGCATATCAGTCACGTAAGGAACTGGAGGCGTAGCAGTCTTCAAAAATTGCGAGGTTTGGATTTCTAAATAGTATCTGCAATGGATCTGCCTCTGCAAACAGAACTGTAGCAGCAGCTCATTGGTCCAGTTTGCAGAAGCGGGTAGGGGGAAAAAGGGTCAAAAAGCCAAACTCATTTGCTGGGCCTTTGTGTTAAATCTGAGGTGACTGTGACTGGCTCATGAAAGACCCAGCTGACATCTGCCTGCTTGGGTCGAGAGTTGTTGTGAAGCTTTGTGAGGCAAAGCAGATGAGTTCCAAGCTTGCACTAGAAACTTTTTAGAAATACAGACGGCTCTTCTTGGCAGCAGGTCTAAATTAAGAACAATCCTAAAATAGGCTTCAGACCGTCCTCTGCTGCTTCCTATTTTATGAATCCATTAATTTGCTGTAGCATAATGTGTACAAATACTCGATATTGTAGAGTATGACTGTGAAAATATTTCATATTTGAACTAGCCTATGTAGATATTAACCATGTATTCTTGATTGCTAAACCTCCTGGAGTCTCTTCATTAAGAGTTATATGCACCTGTGCTAGCCATTGAGTACAGTACCAAATTCAGAAACTTGATGAGTTAGCACCATTGAAATTCCTTTCCCTTCCTGTCGGCAAGTACCCATCCAAATGCTATTTTTTCTGATAGTTTGCATTGTGACCTGATTTGGTGTCTTATCTGTTTGTGATTCCTCCTTTCCAGAGAACCTGTATCTGTACTTACTGTATAAGATGACTTAGCAATGTGGCCTTGGAGTGCTAAGCAACATATGGATGTACTGGATGTAAATGTTTATATATTGTACAGCACCTTTATATATACTCCTGAGGTTCTGACTAGAGAGACCTGTAAATCGCTCATTATTTTTTATATAGATAGTAAAAAGAAACTCCAGCTCATGGCCTGCTGGTTCTTGCCCTGTGTGATGCGTGTTTGTTG
>NW_017728935.1:5916789-5919490 GCF_001723895.1 Crocodylus porosus | reverse complement strand
CCACCAGAATATGCCCTGGTCCATCTCAGCTGCCCTTACTCTGATGTTGAATCCCAGAAGATCACTTATAACACCTGAAACAGCCGACAGGATCACAACACGCGTGATGTTGTAGATCAAAGGGTTCATGGTCAGACCGTACAGTCTAAAGGGCGTGTCTAGCTCCTGCAATGAGAAAAATGGAGATTAGGGCGAAAGTGGATGTGGAGTTACTAGCAGTCTCAGCAGCGTAGATACAGGCAGTTGAAATGAATAAAACCATCATACTTGCTTAGAAGAACTTGGAACTGTACTGAGTCTGAGAGATATAAAAGGGGGGGGGTAGAATACTAACCATAACAATCATAGCATTCCTGCTACTCTCTCTCCATCAAAGGAGACATAATTATAGGTACTTAGATATCATTATATTTGCCTCTTGCTGCAGGATAATGGTGCTGCCCTCCTGTGCTTCAAGCGAGACATGGCAGCCCGAATATAAAAGCAAAGAAGTGGTCCAGGGGGGTACCCCAATAAGTGCTGCCCTTCTGTGCTCAGCCCTCACATTTTCCAGCGTGCCCCTCACTCCCAACCTGGAGCCCCACTTGTACCCAGTGGTGCCCCTTGCTCATGCCCCACAGCCCCTTCTCCCCCCTACCCCCCCCCGTAGCCAGCAGTGCCTCCCACTCGTGACCCATAAGCCCCCCATTTCTCGGGCCTGTAGCCCATGACCTTCTGAGTGTGGGATGGGCCCCCTTGCTCTCCATGCTCACCCCTCAGGACTGTGCCACGGTGGGGAGCAGGTGAGGCAGCATCACCTGCTTTGTGTGGTCAACCTAGACAATGAGTTTCTCAATCGTGCGGGCCATGTCAGAGAAGTTGGCAGCTACGGCTGTGACCACGCAGAGCTGGTGAGCCAGTCGGGCGTTGATGGGCATCTGTGGAGCAGAAGTGGGGGGTGACTAGCACGGTGACACAGGAGCAGTCAGCGTGAGCCCCAGAGCCACGGCGCGTGCCCTTCCCCGGCCCAGCTCCAAGGACAGACGCTGCAATGCCCCCTCCAAAGACTGTTCTCCCTGCCAGCCAGGGAACACGTGTTCAGGCTTCTCCATAGCCCCGAGGAAAAGCAGGCCCTGTGGCCTCCCAGGCGCAGTGCCCACTCCCCAGCAGGGCAGCGTGGAGCACGCGGGTGGTGTCCTTGGTGTGCAGGCACGGAGTCGTCGCCCTCCTCCCCGCAGTGCTGTGCCGCCTGCTCCGCCGCGGAGGGACCCCGCTCACGGCCAGTGAGGTGAGGGGCTGGTGCAGGCAGGGCTGGGCGGCAGCGATGCCAGCCGCGCTGCGGGGCCACCAGCCGGCAGAGGGGAGAGGCGTGTGCACAGAGCAGGTGCCTGGCCAGCGCGGCCAGCCTGCACCCCTTTGCATGCCTGAGCAGGCCCCTGGCCCGAGCCCTTGGTGCGCCGTCTCCCTGCATGCCCCTCTATGCTCTTCCCCGGCCCTGCGGGAGGGAAAGGGTGCCCCAGGATCGTTCCTCGGCCTCCGGGACACCTGTTTGTGGTACAGAGGCACGCTGTCGCCGTCCCGCTCTAGCCTGCGCTGCCCCCGCCGCCTGGGTAGCTCCTCTCGTTGCCGACGGCTGAGACCCCGCAGCCGGAGCCTGTCTGCATGTGCCTCGGTCCCAGGCGCTACAGCCACCAGCAGCAGGGGCCAGGGAGCGGAGCAGCCCGGTGCCCTGCGCTTCGGGTCTCGGACAAGCTGATGGCGAAAGCGACGCGATCTGCCCGTGGCCAGGAGCGCGGGACCGCCGTGTGCGCGGCTGCACCCCGACAGCTGGCCCCAAAGCCTCCCGGGGGGCTGCTCTGTTGCAGCTGCCTCCAGCCGTGTCGCGTGGGAACATGGCGGTGTTTTCGTGGGGAAAGCGGCCCTTTTGTGCGCTCCCGTGGGAGCGTGGTGTGGAAACGCGTGGGGGGGGTGCGGTGCTGTCTGTGGAAGCGGCGTGCGGACTTGGGCCTGCGGGTGGAAGAGCGGGCGCCGATTATGTGCAGCGACTTAGGGACGTTTTGTGGGACAAGGGGGGAAATACGGCGAGAGCGGCGGGGAAAAGCGGGGGTGTGAGGCGGCCCGCTCCCGCCTTCCCCGGCGCGCACCGTCCCAGCAGGGGCTGAGGCGCAGCGGATCTCGCTCGGGGTCTCTCGTCCAGCCCCCGCGCTCCGCGCGCCAACCTTCCCGCGCCAGGCGGGCTCGTCTCGCCGGCTCCTGCGCGCGGCTCCGGGGCACCGCGGCCCGCGGCGGGGCGGGCCGGCAGGGTGCAAGCTGATTGGCGGGGGCGTTTCCCTCCCCGCCAATCAGGAGACGGCAGAATTCATCCTGCCTTAGAGACAAGGCAGAATTCCTCGTGCCTTAGAGACAAGGTGACGAGGTGGCACTGAGGGGGACTGGCCCCCCCGGACTTCTCTATTGGTCCCCCCTCGGGGCGGGGCGGGGCCTCCTGCAGGGATAAAAGGCCGCGGCGGAGGGCAGAGAAGAGCTAGTGGAGATGGCCAGCGGGGGTGGGGGAGGGGAGTGGTAACCACGGAAGCGCCCTGAAGAGCCGGCGCCCGGACGGGGTGAGGCGGAGCTTCCTGCAGCTGCTCTGCCGGAGGCGCGGGGCGGGCAGCACTTGGGCTGCTGTTGCTGGGGACCCACGGCCCTTTCCGGCGGTGTCGGGCTGTGGGGACGTGTCGGG
>NW_017728935.1:5912571-5916485 GCF_001723895.1 Crocodylus porosus | reverse complement strand
TGCTCTCGGGGTCATCTTGCCGAGCTGCGGTGTGGTGCTGCCCTGCTCGCAAAAGGGTCAAGCACTGACAGCCTGTCACCCCCCCAGCCCGGGCTAGGTGTGGTGCTGCCTAGCTCTATGGGCGGTCAAGCACTGACGGTCACTCGAGCAAGGCCGTCGGGGAGCAGGGCCCGCTGGTTGCCGCCGAAAGAGAGAAGACGGGAGAAAAGCAGGCGTGAGCTCCCTGCTCTTTGATGGACGAATAAAATCGCTGTGCCAGCCATGGCCTTGGGGCCTGGTGCCTTTCACCTCCAAGTTGAGCCCTCCCCGCTGCGCTGTGTCTCCTGTCGTCTGGTGTGCTGTCATTTCCCCCCAAGTTTTCCCCACTCGCTCGCCGCCACCTTTCGTGGCTGCAATGGTTCCCTTGTAACCACTGCGTGGTGAGTGCCTCTGAGGTGGTCACCCAGGAGGCTGGATCCCTTGCTGAAAAGGAATTAGTGGCAGATGTTGCTTGACTTGGCTCTCCGGGAGTCAAGTGTTGGAGACTGGACTGGCCACCTGAGGCTGCAGGCCCGAATCCTGCAGAGCAGGTCCCCTTTGGGAGTCGGTGCATGTCACCCCCAGAAAGACAAACAGAGAAGATGGCAGGTGAGTAGGAGCGAGCTGACCAGGAGGGAAGAAAATGAGGCCAGCATAACAGGAGGCAAAGGTAACATGATTTTGATACAGGAAGTAGGCATCTGTTCCTTAGCTCCATCACTAAGTGGTAGACCCCGGGATTGGTGAGCCTTGGAGGTCTGGGATGGTGGGATTTCCTGTGTCCCTGGTCTGGGAGCAAGGTCCAGCTTTCCTGCCTTTATCACTACTCATCTGAGACTACTTAGTGAGGTTGGCCAGAGGTGTTGCCCATGGGTTACGGGAAAAGTTACAGGGTTTTGGAGGATGATGAGTGTATTAGAAGCTCAAGCTGCTGGATGCATACTCCGGCTCTGTTCCCTTGCAGCCGGTCTCAGAAGAACCGGAAGGACGAGCGGATGGGGAAGCAGCAGGGAAGAGGCAAAGTAGGAGAAAAGCCAGTCAGAGAAACGGGGTGAGAAGGAAGGGACTCTGGACAGAGCCACCTCCCTGCGTTTAGGTCTCAATCATGTATGAGCCAAATTTTAGCTGCGTGAGCCTTTGGGTGAGCTCCCTGTAACTCAGAAATGGGGCTCTGCCCTTGATGCTGTTGCACTTCTGCAGCAGTCAGGTAGAAAGTGGACAACCCTGTAAGCAAGGCGCGCATCACCGCTACCTCATTTGTAAAAGGCCATGGATCTGGTTGGTGGTCTTGTGCAGCACAGCGGCCCTGTAGTCAGGGTCCAGGCCAGCTGCCAGACACGACTGCCAATGGCACGGCCTCCTATGACCGAGGTGCATGCTGCCTCCTAACACGCAAGGACAGGCAATAAAAATTTGTGTAGCACTGGTTGTCCTGAAATTAGAAGTCCAAGTCCGCTGCTATTCCCAGCCAGTGGCCTGAGCGAGCTGAGACAGTCTGCGGGGTTGTGCAGCAGCACGGCCTTGCAGACGGGAGCCGAGTCTCATAGGTGACAGCAAATTCTCTAGAACCCAGAGCCTGATGACCCTCCCGTGGCTGGGCTGAAGCCTGTTCCCTGTGTCCAGGCATCTGTTCTTTGTCCTGCACGTGTGCCTGGGACTCCACGTCCGGACCCTGGGACCGCCCCGTAATGAGGGTGTGAGTCCTATGCATCCTGTTGGACAGCTAGGTTTTGCAGAGTTGCGGACCGCCCTGTGAGCAGGCTGCAGGTTTCAACGTACCCTTGGAAACAGCTCTCTCGTCTGGCTGGCTATGGGCCCTCTCTGTAAGCAGGGCTCTGGGGCTTCCCTTTTGCCCCCTGTGGGCAGTCTGGCTGGTCAGATGAATCGTGCCTGGTAACAAGGGTGCAAGTCCCATGCCTCTTGGTGGAGGGCTGAGTTCTGCAGAGCTGTGGACCACCCTGTAAGCAGGGTCCAGGGCTCAATATATATTTGGGGATAGCTCTGTCCTTTGGCTGGCTGAGGGCCCTCCCTGTAAGCGGGGCTCTGGGCCTTTCCCTTTTGGCCCCTGCAGGCAGCCTAGCTGGTCAGGTGGGCCATGCCCTGTAAGGAGGGTGCAGGTCTCGGCCTTCTTGCCTCCTGGGGGCAGAGGAGGATTTTCAATGTAAGGCTCGAGGTGAAGTGGTTTGCGGCACGGAGCTCCTTTCTGGCCTGGGAACACTTTTTCCCCTGGCTGAGTGTGGCGAGCGAGGGAGAGGAGCGCCTGGGAATGAAAGCGTTTGTTATTTTCTTTTTGTTGTTAAAATCGCTGCAGCGTATTTTATTTTCTTCCCACTGCTGGAAAAGGGGCAAGATGCGACCTCCTAGCCTTTTCTTCCCACCTCCAGCCTAGGGGGATAAGCATCACTATAGATTTCCAGGCCTTTTGGCCTCAGGGAGCATTAGGATCCTCACCTCGAATACTTTTGGGCACAAGGCCTCCCTGTATCTCAGGGGACAGGTCTTAGGCCCCCTCATTTTGGGTTCTTTTGGCCACTTGGTAGATCACATGCATGATTACTGCTCTCCTTGACGGCAGGCTCTGTATTCCCCACCTGAGTCCCTGGAGACAAGTGCCCTGGCAGTCGGCCCGCCGTTCTTCTGCACCCCCGGCCTGCAGCCTGTAAGCGGGTCCAGGTCCCCTTGATTCTCTGGGTTGGGTCTCGTTCCACTTGGTGAGGCTGGCCAGAGATGATAGCCACACATTACAGGGAAGGTTGCAGGTTTCTGGAGGACAATGAGTGCACTGGGACCCCGAGGCTTAGCGACCTTCCTGTAACTCAGGTCCAGGTCTCTGCTCCTCTGTTCTGCTGCTCTTGGCGCTATGAGCTGGCCTCCCCCTGCACCCTGTAAACAGGGCTGCACCCCCACCCGCTCTGACCGTGGGGGAGGAGGCCTCCTTTAGCCCTTGGGGCTTCTGTGGTGGGAGGCTGAAGTCGTGGCCCTATGTCAGCAGGGTTTTTTGTGGTTGTGGTCACCCTTCATGGTGCCGCCCTAGCAGTTCTGAGAAGTGGGCGGATCTGAACAGGACGCGGTTCAACAAGGACAAGTGCAGGGTGCTGCACCTGGGGAGAGGGAACCAGCATGATGGTTATAGGTTAGGGGCTGCCCCTCTCGGCAGCACAGAGGCAGAGAGGGATCTTGGCGTCAGGATTGACTCCAGGATCAATAGGAGCCGCCAATGCGACAAAGCAATAGGCAGAGCCAACCGCACCCTGTCCTGCATCAGCAGGGGCATGGCTAACAGGTCCAAGGAGGTGATCCTCCCCCTCTGTGCGGCACTGGTCAGGCCGCAGCTGGAGGACTGCGTCCAGCTCTGGGCGTCACACTTCAGGAGGAACGTGGAGAACCCGGAGAGGGTCCAGAGGAGGCCACTCGCATGGTCGGGGGCCTCCGTGGCCAGCCCTATGGGTAAAGGCTGAGGGACCCGACTCTCTTCAGTCTCTGCAAGAGGAGACTGAGGGGGATCTTGTGGCTGCCTACAGCCTTATCAGGGGCCAGCAGCAGGGACTCGGGGACAGTCTGTTCCCCAGGGCCCCCCTTGGGGTCACCGGGAACAATGGCCACAAGCTGAGGGAGGACAGGTTTAGGCTAGATATTAGGAAGAACTACTTCACGGCAAGGGTGGCCAGAGCCTGGAATAGGCTTCCCAGAGAGGCGGTGCTCTCACTGTCCCTGGGGATCTTCACGAGGAGCCTGGACAGCTACCTGGCTGGGGTCTTATGACCCCTCTCACCCCCCCGTGCTCATTCCTGCCCATGGCGGGGGGTCGGACTCGATGATGGGTCTAGGGCCCTCCCGACTCAGTGATTTCTATGACTATGTGCACAATCAAACAATAAACAGGCTAAGAAACTTCA
>NW_017728935.1:5907931-5912471 GCF_001723895.1 Crocodylus porosus | reverse complement strand
TAGTGTCTGGCAGCGGGGAGCCCGTGTCGGCTCCAGGGCTGAAAGCTTCCGTGCGGGGCGCGCTGGGCAACGGCGGGTTTGTTCCCGTCTCTTTACAGGAGAGCAACCCGGGGCCGCCGCCCACCGCGCGGGCAGACGGGCTGTGACGTTATGGGCACCCACCGCGGCAGGAAGGAGAGCGGCTCAGTGCTGCCCTCCCGTGGCGCGCTCCGGCCCTGCAGCCCCGGGGAGCGGCCCCGCGGAGGCGAGACGAGCCGGCTGCTCGGTGCCGCCGCCCCGCGTCTTGAAGCATGCCCGCAGTGCTGCCCTCCGGTGGCTCGCCCTGCGCATCGCAGCCAGGAGAGAAGGGCGGCGGAGGAGGGAAAGGGCCGGGGCCGGGGCCGCCGGCGCGTTTCTAACGGGGCTTCGCGGCCTGGGGCTCCCGGCACGTAACAAAAGGGGCCCCGTGCCGCGCTCCGGAGCTTCGCGCTGGGCCCGGCAGCCAGGAACTTCAGCCGCGGAAATCAAAACAGGCGCGGTGCTGCCGTGTCGTGCCGTGCCGCACAGCGGGCATGGCCGCCGGGCGACGAGGGCCGAGCGAGAGCAAGCAGGCCGGTGCCGGCGGGCTGCGGGTCCTGCAACACATCGCAGGCGCAGAGAGAGCGGGAAACACGGCCTCGCTCGCCCGGGACGGGACCGGAGCCGCGGCCCCCTTTTCATTGGCCACCTTGAGGCACGAGGAGATTGGGTGGAGCGTCGGCATGGGCGGGGTCAGGGCCGCTCCGCCCTTCTTCACTCTGATTGGCTTTGGCACGAGGAGGCGGGCCCAAAAGCACGTCCCCCTCCCATGGCATCCTGATTGGGTGCCAGAGAATAATAGTGGGCGCTGTGCACGCTTCTGTGTTCCGATTGGTCCGACTCCGATCCCCCGCGGCCCCGCCCAGCTGGTCGTCTGCCCGCTGCCGGGCCTGGTGTGTCCGGAGCCCGCGTCCCGCTGCACCCCGAACACCCGGGCGGTGCCGAGAGCTGCGGGGGGATGTTCTGGCGACCTGGGCGTGTCGTGCGGGACACTGCGGTCCCAGGGCGCGGGGCCTGCCGGGCTCTGTTCTGCCCTGGGTGTTGGAGCTTGAAGCTGTTTGTCTGTGCCGGGGCCCCTTTCCTCCCGCCCGCCGCCCGGGGGGCCTCCCTGTCTCCTGCATGTGCTTGTGTGGGCCTTTAAACCCCGCCTGCTCCGCGCGGGGAGGGCGGCACGAGCCGGCTTTGTTCCGCGTCGCTGTCCCCGGGCTGCAAGCCCCGCTCCAGCCCCAGGCGGGCAGCGCGGAGCCGCCCGCGTCTCCCCGCCGCAATGCCCGGCGCGGCCACAGGAGGGCGGCTCTGAGCAGGGCTCGGAGTCCGTCCTAGTGGAAGACAAAGCCGGCTCAGTGCTGCCCTCCGGCGGTGCGCCGCCAGCACTGCAGCCACGAAGAGCCGCGCCGCGGCGGGGAGAGAAACCCGCTGCTCGGTGCTGCCCTCCGGTGGCCGCGTCCGGACAGCTCTGCTCGGTGTGAAATAGTATAAAACCGAGAACAGGGAGCGGAAGTGACGCCGTTATTCCGTGCGTACTTACCTTGGAAAACTTGCCTTGTGCAGAGATGTGTCCAGTGCGGCTGTGTGTGTACGCCGACGTCCAGACAGAGAGTGTGTGTGTGTGCGCGTGCAATACACACCGTTATTAACACAGTTCTCTCTCTCTCTCTCTGCGGCGATACTGATACAGCTGTTCAACTATCATCTTTGCATGTCACCGCACACGAGTGTCTGTAGTTAGTGCCGGCATCACACGTGTCATCGGGGATCCACACTTAGTGTGAAGACAAACCCGGCTCAGCGCTGCCCTCGTGTGGTGCGCTCCCCGCACTGCAGCCCGAGGAGCGCCGCCGCGGCGGGGAGACGAGCGCGCTGCTCGGTGCTGCCCTCCGGTGGCCGCGCCGGGCATGGCCGCAGCCCGTGCCGGCCGGGGAGGAGCCCTGCTCAGACCGCCCTGCAACTCGGGTCCAGCGCTCTGCTCCCCTCTTCTGCTGCTCCCGGCGCTGAGACGCCCCCTGCACACAGGGCTGCGCCCCCCGCCCCGGGGACGAGGCCTCCTTCAGCCCTCTGGGCTCTGGGGCTTCCGCGGCGGGAGGCGGACGTCGTGGCCCCCACGTCCTGTCCGGCCCTTCTGGCCACGGGGCAGCTTGGCCCCCGATCGAGACCGCCTGGGGCACCTGTCAGCTGGCATTCAGCACTTCGCAGGCTGTCTCCGGCTTCATGGCTCAGCAGCGACCTTCGGTGGTACCGGCCTCAGCTCCTCTGCTGGGCGTGTGGGATGTTACCTAGGGATCACGGGGAGGGCTGAAGGCTTCTAGAGGAGCCTGAGTGTGTTGGAAACCCTTCGCATCAGGGCTGAAAAGGGCGAAGATGCAGCCACTTGGTGTGTGCTCAGGCTGCATTGACTTGCAACCGGTCTCAGTCTTTCTTCTTTGCAGTCCTCAGCAGCGCCGGTGGCGAAGGGATGAGGCGGGAGGAAAGCCAGCCAGGGAAAAGGGTGCGAAGGAAAGGGACTCGGGACTCGGGACACAGTGGCTGCCCTGCCCTTAGGTCTCGGTCACGTAAGAGCCAAAATGTGGCTGAGAAAGCCTTGGAGCAGTGGGACCTCCCTGTAAGCAGGAAGCGGGTCTTGGCTCTGGAGGCGGTTGCTCCTGCAGAGCTGCCAGGTGAAAGGAGGACTGCCCTGTAAGCAGGACGCCGCCGTCCGTCACCTCCGCTTCGATTCTGAGGTTTCGTCACTGGCTGGCCACGATCGCGCAGCGTGGCTGCCCTGTAGCCAGGGCCGGGGCCTGCTGCTGCAGCCGGCTGCTGATGGAGCAGCCAGGCTGTTACAAGGCTGCCTGCTGCTTCCTGCCCAGAGGCGAGAGAGCCATGGGGCGCCGTGTACGTTGTAGCTGCCCCATAGGAAGTGTGTGAGAGCTCTGCCACAGCTGGCTGCTGGGGGAGAGGCGGGCGCGTGCCTCTCTTTCCCTGTGTTTGTGCTGCACAGGGGACGCTGGCTCCTTGAGGGCCGTGACCTTCCTGCAACTTGGGCTCAGGTGTCCAGACTCCTCTTTTCCGCTCTTCAGAAGCTTCCCAGCCCCCGCCTTTCTCCCCTGTAAGAGGGGTTGGTCACCCCAGTCCTTGGCTTGGGGCAGGAGGCCCGTTTAGTCCTTTGGGTGCTGTGGCTCCTTTGTCTTTTTACTGGGGTGTGGGGTTCATTGCCAGCCAACTCCAGTTCTGTTTCGTGTACTCTGGCAGGCCCTTGAAGGGCTGATGGAGAAGAAGGAACGGAAGTAGCGGAAGAAAGGTCGGGAACAAGAAGCGTGGGTTGGGGTGGGCAGGAGGGAGGGGAATGTTTAACATCTGCTTAGATGAGTACAGCTGGAGACTGTTGAGTGCATCTCTACGCTTTCCAACACCCATTCGGAGCAACCAGCCGCACGCTTCAAGTTGCACCGTGCACTCGGTCTTGGGTTGGCCCCAATTGTGTGCAGGGAGGTTGAGGCTTTGTGCTACTTGTGCATTTTGATATGCAGCAGTCAAGGGTTTGCAGGTTGTCTGGCTTGGCTAGTTACGCAGTGGATCAGAATAGATGCAAATGAAGGCAGCGTATAAGGTGTTGTCAACCGGTTCTTGGCCTTAGTGTAGAAATGCAGGTTTGTGCTGTTCTGTTTGTGGTTTGGCTGCAGCTTGCTTAGGCTGTAGCTTGCAGGGCCAATTTGAGGCTCTTTGTGGTGCAATTTATTTGCATCTGTACTTTAAGTCTTCAGGGTGTTCGTAAGTGTTTAACCTCCAGCTCCACAGGGACAAAGATCTTGTCCTGTGTCCAAACGGTTGTAAAGGTAGTCGGCGTGGTCACCATCAAACCGGCAGGAGCAAACGGGCCTAAGATGTGCACAGTTGAACAATAAACAGTCTAAGAAACTTTGCCTCGTGGCTGGTGCTTTTCTACGCTGAAAAGAGTTGGCCACGGGCCTTTCCTGTTGACAACTGGCTGAAGGATGAACTTTTTCATCCGGTCTGCCGATCCGAGCTGCGGTCTTACTTGTGCAAGGCAAATATTTCCCCTTCTGATGGACCAGTGGTGAAAGAGTGTGTAACACGTGGTTCCTGGTCATTGGTTTACAATGGCTACTGTACTGTGGGAAATCAGTCCTGATTTATTTGAGGTAAAGTACAGTGAAGTTGTGGTGCTTTGGTACAATCTCTTGAAGTTCAGCTGCTCCTTGTCTCAAAAGGAATACATGGTCCCAATAAAATTCTCAGGAGACTTGTGAGCTTTTCCGTGTTTCTTTTTTTAGTTCAGGTGTTTCAGATCTTCTCTGAACAGCTTTAGTACAAGTCTTGCTATTTGTAATGGCAGGCTGGGAGCTTTTTCTCTAAGGGCTGGGCCCCGGCCGTGGGAAGCCGCATTGTCACCGTTGCAAGGAGACCGACTGCGTGGGTCCCCAGCTGCCGCCAGGTTTTCGTGAGCCCCTTCAGCCCAGCCGTGGTCCTGCCCCCCTTGCCTGCT
>NW_017728935.1:5906267-5907486 GCF_001723895.1 Crocodylus porosus | reverse complement strand
CAGGCCAGCAGGCCCCGGGCATGTGAAATGATGCCCCGGAAGGGTCAGCTCCAAGGACCAGGCCTTAGGCAAGAGTCACCCAGGCGTGAGGCAGCGAGCGAGGTGCGAGCCAGGGACACAGCGCCCCTTCTCTGCAGGGCTCCCAGGGCCAGGGCATTGCACCTGCTGTCTCAGCAAGGGAACAAAGCCCTTTCACCCTGGTCCCCTCCCTCCTCCTGTGAACCTCCTGGCTGCTGCCAGCGCCTGGCAGCTCAAGAGGCAAGCTGCACGTGTCCTGCTACAGGCTGGAGGCCAGAGAGCTGCAGGCGGGTCTGCCGTGTGTGGCCGTGATCCAGCGCAGGGCTGGGGACCTGTCCAGAGGGCAGAGGAGCTTGCGTGCAGCCCCCGGGCTCAGAGGCCCCCGCACAGCCGAAGCAAGGCTCGCCTCCCGGTGGAGGGCGTCCCACAGCGGGGGCCCCGGCCTGCCCCTCGCGCAGCTCCTGCGCGTCTTCGCAGGGCGCAAGCTCGTTGGGGCGGTGAGTGGCGTCCTGGGCACAGCGCGGTGACCCCTGTACGAGGCAGCAGCAAGTAGGGGAAAGCAGGACTGGGGGAAGAAAAGGGTGGGGGGGGGGTGCAACAGCAGCAGCAGATGAAGGGTAAGAGAAGGAAAGGGCTCTTTTTTCCTACTTGTGCAGCAGAAGAAACAGCTTTTCATTTCCCTCTTCCTACTGCTTTTCACCCCCCCCCCTTGCATTTCCCACCCCAGCCCCAGCCCCACTTCTCACTCCCACAATCCACCTTACAACCTCCTTGTGTGCACATGGCCACAGTCACTCAGGGGGCTTGAACCTACCACCTTTGCCACCTAGGGTAGCACCCTCCCCACTGGGGAGAGCTGAAAGCAAATCTGGGCCTGGGCCCCTTGACACACACCCGCCGGGCCCCTCCGTTGCAAGAGGAAGGCGCCTCCCCACAAAAGGGGAGAGACCTGGACTTGAACCCAGGCCCCCAGCATCCATGGGGTGAGGCCCTGCACCATGCACCACAGGACAGGGCTGGCTCAGCCCCTCACTTCTGGGCCCCTTGACACGCCCGGGCTGGGCCGAGCCAAGCCCTTCTATTCCAGGAGGACGGCACCCCCCCCGCAAAAGGGGAGAGACGCGGACCTGACCCAAGTCCATGGGGAGAGGCCCTGCACCGCGCCCCCGTGCACTGGCTGCTGTGGGGGTGGGCTGCACCA
>NW_017728935.1:5890724-5905421 GCF_001723895.1 Crocodylus porosus | reverse complement strand
GGCAGTGGGAGAGGGGAGGCCAGGCCAGGCCGCCGTAGGGTGAAGAGGGATGTGTAAAGGCCATGTCCGAGGGATGTGGCAGAAAAGAAGCCAGCGCAGTGGAGCTCCGTGGTCCGTTGCACTGCCCCCGGGCCTGAAAGCAAGGAGGTCTCAACTACCCCAGGGCTCCTTTGTTGTGGGCCCAGTGCAGGGTGCCCCCGAGGGTCAGGGGGCCAGGAGGAGAGGGGCTGCCCTTGTTTAACAGCCAGAGGGGATTTGGAGCTGTAGCCCACTTGGATCTGTCCCATAAACGCCCGGCAGTGGTCTGAGTTCTTGTTTGGCACCATTTTAGTATGCCGTGGCAGAAAACTGATGTGCAAGGTGCAAGACAAAATGCTGCTGCTTAACTAGGGACACAGATGCCCAGGGGGGCTGCCCTTCCCACACACGGAGCAACCGACGCCAGGGACTCACTGTGGAACAAGGGGCCCGGGGGCTGCAGCTAGGCCAGGGCTTGAACCCACCACCTTCGCCACCCTTACCACCCCAATAATGGGGGAGGCTGAGAGCTGCTCCTGCTGCCCTGGGGCCCCTGAGGCGCAGTGGCCAGGCCCCCTCCACTGAAAGAGGAAGGCACCTGGTGGGGAAAACAAGGGGTATCAGCCATGGAGGAACCCAGGTGTCCAGGTCCCTGGCCCCACGACATCCCTGCCTGAGCTGGGAGAGAACTCGGGAGTCCTGCCCCCCTCCCCTAGACGGGCCCCAGGTGTCTGGCGCCCTGCGGACCTTGCTGGCCACTGTCACAGTAGATGAAGGCCCAGTTGTCCAGCATGAGGAGCTGGAAGTGGGTGAAGACAGTATCCACCAGGTGCCCAAAACACCCGGGGTCGGAGTGCACGAACAGGTCATGCAGCAGCACCGAGAAGATGAGTGGGGGGGGGGAAGGTCAAGGCAACCATACAGGCATCTTGCCCATAGCCCCCGGGACCCTCCCCAGCGCCTGGCAGATACAGAGGCACGTGAACATGAGCAACAGGATGGCACCGTTGGAGCGATCCAAGACCGCAAAGGTGCCAGCCAGCTCCTAGAGGCTCTCCCACGCCCTGTGTGGACAGTGACCCCTGGGAAGTGGGAAGGGTCAGCCAAGTCAGAGGTCAGCATGTGCCTGTGGGGGGCATGGAATCAGTGCAAAGTCAGGAGAGGAGGGGTCTGCATGAGGGGCCAGGGCACTGTGGGAGAGGTCAGGGGTCGGGTTCGACCGGAGGCTGGACGATCAGCAGGTGCACAAGGCAAAAGGTGCAGACGCCCTTGAAGATATGCAGCGGCCACAGCAGGGCCACGGCCTTCTTGAACCAGACGTCTCCCGGCAGCACGACCAGCGGCAGCACAAAGTCCAGCAGCATCAGCCCCATCCCCAGGAAGTCACGGCGGGGGAGAAGCCAGGCAGTGACATCTGATCCCCTCCCTCCAGTCAGAGGCCTGGGGGAAACTGGGACTAGTCCCAGGGTTGGAGGTGGGGGGCTTACCACTGTCATTCTCGGAAGTAGTCCACGCAGCGGTCCATGAGCTAGGCCAGCACCTTGACCACGTAGACGCAGAGGACCATGGCGTCCAGCACCAAGGAAAGCTACTCTGCAGGTGGGGGGCAGGTGGGCCCAGACCCCTGGGTGCTCTCCAGCTCTGGGAAGGGAGTGGGGGCTGGGTGGCCTACGCCAGCGATAAGGCAAGAATGTTGTAAACAGAGTGATTGAAAAGCAACACTTAAGGACAACGATGCATGAGCCTGTCAGGCATCGACTTGTCAGGACGGAAAATTACTGAGATTTTAGACAAAGAAGCTGCATAGTCAGGAAAGGCAGACCAGTCACCCAACACCAACTTGATAGCCCCTATAAAGGAAAGAGACACTGAGTACAGTACCAAACTCAGAAACTTAGCACCATTGAAATTCCTTTCCCTTCAAGTACCCATCCAAATGCTATTTTTTCTGATCGTTTGCATTGTGACCTGATTTAGTGCCTTATCTGTTTGTGATTCCTCCTTTCCAGAGAACCTGTATCCGTACTTACTGTGTAAGATGACTTAGCAATGTGGCCTTGGAGTGCTAAGCAACATATGGAGGTACTGGATGTAAATGTTTATATATTGTACAGCACCTTTATATATACTCCTGAGGTTCTGACTAGAGAGACCTGTAAATCGCTCATTATTTTTTATATAGATAGTAAAAAGAAACTCCAGCTCATGGCCTGCTGGTTCTTGCCCTGTATGATGCGTGTTTGTTGACTTTCGGCAGTGGTGGTATTTTTCAGATGACAAGGTAATGTTCAGTGAAAATGTGTTTCTCTCTTGTTTTAATTCACAACTGACTGCAGTCCTACAAAAAAGATGGCAAGACATCATCTGATGATCGTTTGCTTCTGTAGATTTATTTGTACCTAAACACAGACATTTTGTTAACTACTGTCACTTGCTTTTCCCTCTGGCAGCCTCTCGTGGTACAGACAAGAGTTTTGCAGAAATGATTTATTACAAAAAGGGACCTTAGGATGCGAGCGGGAAGAAGGATGTTGTGAAAAGGGATCCCTTTGTTCTGGCAGAACATGAGCTCCGTGACCGACTTCAACCTTAATATATTAGAAACTAGCCGGCGTACCGCAAGGAAGGGAGAATGTGAGCTGCACCTCACAATGTAGCTGTGCCTCTGAGGGAGGCTTCTTCACAAGTAACACGTGAAGAGAAACAAAGGAGCAGCCGTGGTGCCCATCAGCCTGCCCTTTGGTTTTGTCACTCAGGCTCTGGGCCTTACCCTTCTGAGGCAGGCCTGTCTATAGAGTAAGGCACTGTGAAGTGGAAAGCTTTAAGACTTAGCAGATGGCCTTGACCCACCTCCTGCAACCCACTGTCATGAAGGTGTATACGTGCACCCCGCATCGACAGTAGGTAGCTGCTGAACTGCCCCTGGAGTGCGTTCAGGTGCATCACACACGGATGCAGTCACGTTTGCTTGTTCTGCTAAGGCCTGCGGGTTGGTGTCCTGCATTAGTGTTCGTGAAACTATCCTCTCTCCCGGTGGGAAACAGCCCTCCTCGTGTAAACAGCATGAATCTGCTATGCAGCTGATGGCTCAAGTACGTTCATTTTGCAGCCCTGAATTTCACTGCATCACTCAGTAGTGGGTTGCGGGTTGGCTTCACCAGTTTATTCTGCAGGTGATGAAATAAGCTGTGGGTGACCCTTTGACACAAACCAAACCTCCAGGTAAGAAATACTGGTGAAAGATCTGCCGGAGGTTGCAAGCACTCCGCAGCCAGCCACCGTCCCTCTTCTCTCCGCTCCGCCCCTCTGCCTGGAAGGCAAGTGCCGAGTTGCAGCGTGTGGTCAGTTCACGGTTTGATCTTCCATAACTAGAAAGAGACGTTGGAGAGACGGGTGTGAAAGCAACCAGATCAGAGCGTACCAGCAGTCCCATTCCAAACCCCTCAGGTTAGTGGGCTGTGATGCTTGGGGCCTCAGTGCTAAGTGTTGTCAGGCACATGGCAGCAGTGACAAGAGCTGGCCACCACCTAACAGGGGCAGAGTCAGGAAAAGGCTCAGCTGTTCCACCAGCCCAGCGCAGTGACCACCAGAATATGCCCTGGGCCATCTCAGCTGCCCTTACTCTGATGTTGAATCCCAGAAGATCACTTATAACACCTGAAACAGCCGACAGGATCACAACACGCGTGATGTTGTAGATCAAAGGGTTCATGGTCAGACCGTACAGTCTAAAGGGCGTGTCTAGCTCCTGCAATGAGAAAAATGGACAAGAGTGGATGTGGAGTTACTAGTGGCCTAAGCAGTGTGGATACAAGCAGGCTCCTGCTTCTCCCCTCCCAAGTGTACCTGTCCTTCAGCCCCCACTGGCCGTAGGGCAGCTCTCTGCCCCTGCTATTGCACTTCACAGCTAGTGGCTGAATGGCTGGACACAGCAGGCTGGCAGAGCCACGAGCCTGCCAGTTTATGCTCCTTCTGGCTGCACATACTTGCTTTTCTTGGCATGGCTCAAGTCAGCTGTGTAGTACCATGCCTGCAGGGGAGATCCCTAAAGTTTGGCCCTGTAGCAAGCAGGCCCACTGTGGCGGGGAGGGAGGGAGGAGAAGCTGTGCAAACCAAAAAGATGGGGTCTGCTTCAAAGGGCTTATGAGGCACGAGACAGCAGCTGGGCCCAGACAGCAGTGCCTAAAGAAATACTAGGTGGGTGTGAGAGTCCGGGGTCTCTCCACACCAGCATCCTAGCCCGTCCAGTTTCTGTGAGCCTAGAGGAGGCTTGTACAGCTGGGAACTCACCTTCAGGAGTTTTGTAGACAGCTTTAGCACGTTGTTCACCAGTGAGAGCTGCTCCTTCTTGTTTGGCTTCTTTTCCATCTTCAAATACAGGTTTATCTGTGACAGAAACATGTATTACAGAGCAGAGCAGCAGCCAGTGGTGCCAGCGTTACCCCCCAGTCACCACAGCCGCTGGAGCTGCTGCTCACTTACTGGCCTCCCAGTCTTTAATGGGACTAATGAACTTTGGTCTCAAGTGCGGGGAGCGTTCCCCTCCCCACCCTCAACACAGAAAATGAGTTCCAGCACTACTGTCTGTCTCCCTTCATTTACATCCAAGCCCTGGTCCCCTGTGTGTGTGTGTGTGTGTGTGTGTGTGTGCGCGCGCGCGCGCCCATTCCTATTACAAACAGGAAGCCCCAAGGAGGGGACCGCAGCAGAAGTACCTGCTCCGTTAGCAGGACTGAGATATTGCTGTACTTCTTGTTGGTCTCAGAGCCCAGGGACGCCAGGCGCAGTAAAAAGAGGAGGAGGGCTGCTTCCCAGATCAGAAACTCCCAGTTGTAAGCAGCGTTCAGGAATGTTTTGTGACCTTTTAGCACCTGCACAGAAAGTGACACTGAAATCGGCAACCCGCTGGAAACAGTCCACGGTACCACTAGGTGCAGCTCAAAGGTCAGATTACATCACATACCCTCTATCCCACACCAGGACCAAGGGCAATGCCCTGCCTGCTATACAAGAGCACTGGGTGATTATACAGTGGGTGGAGATGGACGTGGCCTGGCTGTAGGGGACAGGACTAGGAGCAACAGCCTCAAACTATAGCAGGGGAAATAGAGGTGAGACAGCAGGAGGGCAGGTCAAGCATTGGAATAGAAATTGTGGAGTCTGCATCCCTGGAAGTTTTTACACACAGGACGGACAGACAGACCCATCAGGGATGGTCCTGCCTTGAGCAGGGGGCTGGACTAGACGTGATGCTGGGAGGGCCCTTCCAGCCCTGCTTGCCCATGATCCCATATACTTACGGTTTGTTACGGGATCTGCCTGTGGGCCTCTCCCGTTGCATCCCCAAAACCCCTGCACTGCCCTGGAGTGTGTGAGCATGCTAGTGTGCAGCCTCAAGAGCCCTACAATTGTCACTAGCTCTGTAAGGGTCTCTCTGAAGCCTAGAGAGGATCTATAGGCCATTTACATATAGCAGCATACACTCTACTGCCAGCCTGGCCTTACTCACCGGAAACAAATGTGAACGTCTCACCTGTGCACAGCATATAAAAGCAATTGACAGAGCCAGTAAAAAGATGGAAGATACAACTACATCCACAGACCGCTGGGGCCCTCGCCTCTGTGGAAACAAATAATGACTTAAACCTTGGATCTCTCCGGAGCTGCAGCAAAATATTGACCAGAGATGGACAGCTGTCGCTACCCAGGAAAAGGAAGTGATGCCCTGAATGCCAGCTGCGGACATCAGCTAAGCAAGTCTCACCTTCAGATAGGAGCGAAGGGATAACCATATTTTAATATTTTCCACTTTCTTGAGTCTGAAGTGAGGGATTTCATACTTCCTGGCTTTCCGAGCAGATGTGATGTGGCTAAAAAGCTTGGCAAACAAAAGGCGCTGCAAAGACAAATACACATGGGTAGAAGCTGTGCTGCTTGGGGTTGTCTAACAGGAACAGCTCCCCTACTGCAGCACTGGATCGGGGGGGCTACGCGATTAGGCTGTTGCTTATCGACATGGGCAAGCCGGGTTAGTTACAGATTAGCTACTAAGCAGCGCCACGGTTACTGGAGCGAGGGAAAGGACACACTGATGGAGGGGAAGGGCACAACTAGACAAACCTGTTTGTAGGTTCTCTCAGCAACGCACATCATGAAGAAGAACATCCAGGTTAGGCACAGCCGCTCAAGAAAGTTAATCACAGCCAGGATGATGACAGGGGTAATGGTAGGTGCCCCACAGAAGACATGCAGCAGGTCCTTCACAGAAATGGAGCATAGCTGCTCCAGGTTCTTGGTATGGAAGAGCCGGTAGAGGAAGGGAAGAAACGCCAGCCCGACAGTGATGGTGTTGCCCAGCATCTGGTAGCCCACTCCCTGCTGATAGGCATTAACCTGGAGAGCAGAGACAGGGCAGTAGTGTGATGTGGCTACCCCCCATTCCCTCGTGACCCCCTGAGGTGCATGCAGTGGCAGGAGCTGCCCCTCATGCCCTCTTGATGAGCCACAGCTCCATCACATGCCCACCCTGCCCTGGCTGGGTAGCGCCTACCCCAGCCCCTGCCCCACTCCCTCCCTCACCGTGGAGGGCATTGATCTACGCCCCCACGTCCCTTCCCTTCCCCCTTCCTTTCCACCACAACAGACTTACCAGTTGCATGCAGCTCTCCAAGCTGCTGGGCTGCACGCCTCACTACCAACGTGGTATTTGTTGACCAAATTATCGGCAACATCAGGCCAATTTCCAATACAATCGGGTTTTTTTATATCCAATTGGTGGTGATCCAATATTGGATCGATGTATCGGTGCACCTCTAAACACAGCTCCTTACATCTCTCTAACGAGCTACTTCAGAGCATGCCAGACCCTCCTGGCTGTGCCAGATTTACTCCGAAGTGCTTGATTCGTACAGCCTGCATGCATCACGTTTCCCATCAAACACCATCATGCTCCTCTTACCCTGCTCATGATAATGCCACTGATCTCCAGTACTGACATGTCCAGCTTCTTGCACTCATTCCCTTCCCAGATTAGGGCACTCACTCTTGCAGATGCAGGGCTGGTATTCTGTAGCCAGAACAAATGGTTCTAAGGAAGACAATGCAATGTTGTACAGAAGATACAAACCATTTCAAAAGAGGCAACATTTTCACTGACAGTGTTTGGCTGCAAGCTAACTCTTCCAGGCAAATAAATGTGTGTATTCAGCCACTCCTAGCACAAGGCCCTAATCCAGACAGGGCTTCTGGTCACTATGAATGTTGCAGGCATCCTACAGTAACAGTGAAGACTGAAACAGTATATCCACTGAGCAAAGCGCTGTCATCAGGACACACATACACCCCTGAACTGAGAAGAAAGAAATACTTCACAAAGTTTTAGAGGCTGTGGCAGTACTCCACACAGTTCAGGGAAAGGGAAAGGGGCTGGAAGAGGTGGTGCTGCAGGCAGGTCTGCCTTCAGGCCGCGGCCACGTGTGGTCATGATCCAGCACAGGGCAGGGGATCTGTCAGGAGGGCAGAGGAGCTTCTGTGCAGCCCCAAGTGGGAAGCACCAGTCCCCCGGGCTCAGAGGTCCCCCCACAGCCAGAGCAAGGCTCTGCCTCCCCGTGCTGGGCAGAGGAGGGTGTCCAGCACCAGCTGCTGGCCTGCCCCTTGTGCAGCTCCTGCGCCTTCACATGGCAGAAGATCACTGGGGTGGTGAGCAGCCTTCTGGGCACAGCCCACAAGGACAGCCGCCACAGGGTGCTGGTCCGGGTTTTGCCAAGTGGCCGCCTGGCTCGTGGCCCCTTTACCTTTTGAAACCCCAGAGGCAGCTCTGCAGCTTGACCTTGGTCTAGACCAGGCCCCGGGGGAAAATGTTTGGGCAGGCAGCCTTCCCTGGGTCCGCACCTATCCGAGCTCTGCAGGACATGGCCGTTCAGTTCCCAGAGGGCAGCCCAAGGCTGCCGCTGGCCCCCAGCCCCAGGTCTCCCCGAGAGCCAGGGGGCCGGGGCACGTTGCCGCGAAGTGCGAGTTGGGGGGTCCAGATTCCCCTGTGGCTGGAGGCTTCCGAGCCCCTCTTCTCTGCACCCCCGGGAGCTGGGACCCCACAGTGGCCCCTGCTGAGCAGCTAGAGAAGACCAGTCCCCACAGCCCAGGGGAATGTGGCTTTCCTAGGTGCCTAAGTCCCTGGTTGAAGATGGGGGGAGGGGGGGATGGTCTGCACTTTGAACATCAGGGTTTTTCTGCCACTGTGCCCCAAAACAGTGCCAAAAAAACCCTGGCCAGTGCTGGGTGGCTCAGGACAGATCCAAGTGGGCTAGGGCAGCGGCACCCTTCTGCGCGCTGCACAGGCGCCACTCAGCTAGCCGGATGCTGATGCGGGGAGCTCACACATGGCCGCCAGCACCACTAACCACATCACGCTGTTGTCCTCTGCGTGCAGCTGCTGCCACCATGCCACCCCCGCCATTTGCATCTGGCCACTGGAGCTACACTTATTACAAAATGTTGATAATCCCTAGGCTAGAAACTAACACGAGAAGACTACTGCATATTCTCCTTCTAATTCAGGGGTGGGCAATTATTTTGGGTGGAGGGTCGCTTTCTGAGTTTTGGCAAGCCATCAAGGCAGCCACGGGCAGATAAATATTAGTTTTTTTAAGGGCCCCACGGGCCAGGTAAAACGGCCTGGCAGGCTGCCTTTGGCCCGCGGGCCGCATTTTGCCCACCCCGTTCTAATTTGTTGCAAGTGGTTCAACAGACCTGCTGGAAAACATCCTCTTTCAGATCCCGTTTACTTCCCCTCATGGTAGCTTCTTCGCTGTCACTGGTATAGGAGGAGCGGCACTCTGGCCCATGGAGCAGGTCATCCCAAAGCATGTCCTCCGTCTCTGAATCGTGGCGGGTGCTCTCCGAGTCCCTCCGGGAGATGCTGCAGCTCCGGGACCCAGCACTAAAACAAGACCTGGATTCCTTCAAAGAAGAAAGAAGGCTTATCGGAAATCTTCAATCAAGGCACAGAAACTGGCTTTGCAGCTTAAAGCTACATGGTCACAATCACAGCCACTCCTCAAGCCATGCTGACAAGCTAGAACTCTACTAAGGACAGTTCTACACAGGGATGCTTTTGCAGCAGGCAGCCTTTGAACATGAACTCACAGCAAAAAGTCATCAGTGTTTTCCCACCTTCAGAATAACTTACACAAGATTCATGAAAACTAAACGGAGCCAGAATTTATAGTGCATTTTATTAGCTTCTTCTTCAGTGTGGGAAAGAGTTTAGTGAGGATTTATACAGCAGGCTGGGAGGGTATTCTTGATTTCTATGAAACAGAATTGTTTTTTTTAGAATAAAGCTTGATGATCACCCCAACACAAATGTCATCCTTCCGAGAGATGAGTTCCTAAGAAACAGTGATCG
Source organism: Crocodylus porosus (assembly GCF_001723895.1). Taxonomy (NCBI): domain Eukaryota; kingdom Metazoa; phylum Chordata; order Crocodylia; family Crocodylidae; genus Crocodylus; species Crocodylus porosus. The sequence goes on along the minus strand of NW_017728935.1, from coordinate 5,896,000 downwards.
CAGGCCACACCAAGCATATGGCTGCTGCCAAGAGATGATTCACCAGAAGGCACATTGTTAACTGCTTCAAAATTCACTACAAGGATTGAGGACAATAATGGAGGGCTTTTTTAACAGTGTCAGTTACAAAGCCTTCTACCTGGAGAACAAAATCTTCACCTCGTGGCTCTCCTACTTTAGCAGGCTATACAACATGTACATAATGGGAGAGCTATGGAATCTCTTGCTTGTTGATAACTAAACTGCTTGAAGCAACTAGTCTGCCTTACAGACTATGTGTGGAGCAAAGGATTCAAAGAAAGAGCTTAGCATTGAAAATAAATTTCTTCCCCTTCCTCTTGTGCTGTGATCTATTCATGAGGATTCAGAGACAGGGACAAACACACGAAGGCTCATGGAACAGACTGGCTGTTTGGATTCTTGCTGGGATGATAAAGAATGACTGTATAAAAATGTCAGCAGGGAATGACCAGGACTGGGTAAACCAAGATAGCACTGAGAATTACAGCCATGCCACTCCGCTCGCTCCTGGCAATGCTGATGCAATCGACTCGTTTTGTAGATCTCGTACCTGACTAAAGGCTGTCGATTCGAGTTCGGAGTCTACCAGACTGTCAGAATCTCTGGTACCTTTACCAGCTTGCTTAACCTGCCATCAACAAAAAGGAGGAGACATAAGTCAAGTGCTAGTAACAGTGAACTTTGTGGAGTCTGAGGTAACCCACCAGATCTACCTGGAACACCGGCTGGTTTGGCGAAATGAGAGGACTCCTGTTCTTGTCCTCGTAGCTATTGTCACTGGAGGCCCCTTCTACACTTCTGCGTAACAAAATCCTCTGTGCCACAGCTTCAGCATCCTCGTCACTTGACAGCTCATCAGAAATGCCACCCGTGTGTATGGAGCCCTCCTGGAAGAAGAGCAACCATTCAAACCAGTGCAAGGAAACAGGGCTAACAAAACCAAGCTGACCACCAGCCCTGCCTGGGCCACGCTACCAACGCAACACTGTGGCATTCTGCGGCCTCGCCTCGACATCTACAGTAGGCAGTAAGAGGGAAGTAACTTCGGAAGGCACAGGCAACCTCTGGTCTAGCCATGCCTCCCTGCAATGGAGAGAGAGGGGAAGAGACGCTTCAAGAGGAAACCTCACCCCTCCAGTAACAAACCAGAATGGGATGAAAGGTCATTGTCTGCTCCTTGCTGCAAGCAGTCAGAGGCTTCAAAGACCGGCCCTGCACACAAGGCGCTGCATTCTCCTATGTGCAAGATAGGGCTGGGTGCCTTGAGAGACATGTCTCATATGCTAAAACTCTTCCAAATGTCTCCCTTGTGTACAGCAGCCTTTGGGGAAGAAGAGCATGGCCCGTTTCAAGGTTCTTACCTAACTACCTCAAGCAGGACTGTGGTGGGGGGCCCTCACTCTGAACCCAAATCCAAAAAGAACCCAAAGCATTACCATTTTAGTGCCTGCACAGAAGAAATCAGATGTCAGCTGCTAAGATCTGCAAGTGCAGGGGCTTGAGATGGCTGCATTAGGAAGTCTGTTCATGTTTAATGGAATGCCATTACTGGTGATTTAATCATCCAGTCCTTGAACTGAGGGCTTCCCAAAAACCAAGCACTTACTTCAGTAGAAAGGACCCATATTCCTTTTGCTACAGGTTTCTGCATGTAGCACAATCAGACTGTGTCCTATCAAGTATTCAGGATGGGATTTATATTTACATCTCACAGGTAGGTGTCAGAACCAAGAATCACACAACACAGCTGAAAAGTCAGTACAGTGATAAAAACAATTTCACGTTTCTTTTAATTACCTGATGATTCTTTCCCCCATCTGCAAGTTTCTCTCTGTCTTTCAGGTGTAGTAGTCGACATTCAGATCTGGACTGTCTGTGTTTAACGCCCCTGTTCACAGAACTCGCACCATTTTCTGTTTCAGTCCCTTTTTCAGCTACCAGTTTCACCCTCCTGAATCTGGTGGAGAAAATGTGACAAAATATTTCTGATTTTGGAGCTAAATTTCTTTAACATTCTCTGTCACTTGCTTGTCTGGGTGCAAGACTAAGCAACAACAACTGGGAAGCTAAAGAATCCCCTTTTGATTTCAGGCACTTGAAATACTAACTCATCCTCCTTTCCTCCGATTTTCATTATATTGTAGCGAAATGGAAAATGGATCTGGACTGTTTAAATGAGGACGGGGATCAGTCTTTGAACTGTGCAAACAAAAAATAACAAAACAGAGAGCAAAGGGACAGCAGAACATACAAGCCCATGGAGTTGTGACAGAAAGAAAGGCCCCATCACTCTGCAACTGTGTGGGCCTAAACTAAACACCAGGAATCCTCCTGTTTCCAGGCAGAGGACAGAGTCCCAGAGCCCAAGCTTTGTGGTTGTAGCTGAAAGCATCCCATGCCCTGTGGGCATGTGCCTGTCACTCAAACACTTCCCTTAACTTCTTTAACTCCTCATTTCCCACACAGCAGCACTACAAACAGTCATACCCCGCTAGTACCACACACCTCCTTCGGAAGACCAGGCCAAGCAAACTGTTGACGAGGGACAGAAATTCTGATTGCTCTTCTCCTTTACTAGCTTTATCAGAAGAAGACAAACTGCCAGTGTCTCTGCACCCATCCCCACTGGCAGATTTCCGTAATTTTCTGTTAAAAAAGGAGGGAAATGGTTATTAAGGTTTGACAGAAGAAAAAAAATCTATAGTGCTTAAAGACAGAATTAAATGCAAACAGCCACTGTGCCAACAAGCAAATGACTTCAGTGTTTCTGTATGTAAGGAGCAGAGCACATGCTCCAAGGGCTAAATACACACCACTACAATTTAAACTGAAAAATTATGCAGCACAGAAATATAGACACAGTCTCTGCACGGAAACTAGCAGGGACAGAGTTTCCCAGCCTTCCTCTCCACCTGAAGGGCAGAATGGAGACCAGCATTCCCCAGTGCTATATTCAGTTAATGAGCTGCACAGTCCTCCAGAAACCAAAAAGAAAACATGTAAGAAACGCATGGGCGAGAGCCACACCGCTCTGCCCCTTCGGAATGTGCATCAGAAACCTCTCCGAGTTAAGGCAAAAGCACGCCCCCAGGTAAGCTCTCAAGCCCAGAAGCACAGCCTGTTCCGTGAGGTGACCTCCTGGCCACTAACGGAACCCGGACATTAAAGCTACATTCAAAGGGTAAGGGCCTTAGTGTAAACCTGGCGAAAGGGCAAGTATCCCAGGCAAACTTCTCCAAAGTTACATTTGAGCGAACCGAAGAAAGAAGGGGGAAGGCGACAGGCTAAGCATGGAAGAGCCTGGGGAACACACCATGCTAATACTCACATGCTACAGTCATACGCAACATTTACTTAAAACCACAGAGGATCTCTACCCCTTCGCTTTGACATTACACCACGTACCGCGATTGCAACAAACACACCCAGTATGTGTCTCACCTCCTCCTCCTGCTGCTGCTGTTCCCTGAGGGCTTGTTTACCTGGGTGGACACTATCTGACAGTGAACAGTTCCCATCAGTAGCATAAGGCACATTGGTCCAATGATTTCACTTGCACTCACAACAGGTACCAGGAAATATAACACAACTGCAACCACTGAAAAGGAGACACAGTATCAGATGGAAAATCTGCAGGGGAGCTCCCCACAAAGAGCATGAAGGGGACTCAGCTCAGTTTCCTGCTTCTGCCGCAATCGTTTATTTTCGCTGACAGCGTGCCCTTTTGCACCGGCCCATATTTGGGTGCCTGGCGTTGTTCTTCTTAAGTTTCTCCTGATTTTGAATGGGAGCTTTTAAACCTACTAAAACAACAGATGCAGAAGCACAGATTTATGGTCTGCTCTTTGGTGTCATACGACACTATACGACATATGAAAAGGTTACCCACCTTCAGCAGAGGCAGTTTCAGTTCCAGGAATTGCTATTACAAAGCTCAGCAGATAAAGAGGGCTGCTGAAAGATAACTCTTTGCAGCGTGAGATGAGCGGTCCCACGTTTCCCAACACAGTGTCCTCACTAAACTGCTTCCCCTACTACAGCGGGGCAGGACAGCATAGGGTTAGACAGGCCATTTATCGACCAAAAAGGAGCAGCCCGGGTAGGGGCAAAGCAGGTTTCCTCCACGCTCGGACTGTCTTCCTGACCTGAAGGATCCCCTCAAAGGAGAGCTGCAGTTGGACTGCAAAGGGGTCAACCGCATGCAAGAGTCCACAGCCACCGGGCAGACAGCATGCAGCTAATTAACGCCACAGATGTTAAGACCAGAGGGGATGATGAAGACCATCCACACTGCCCTCATGCAGAGCACAAGCCAGAGACTGTCCCTGCAATTTCTGTATCAAAGCCATAGCCTGCCACGGAGCCGTGGCACGATAGTGCGAGCGAAGCTAAAACGCTCACGTAAAGCATAAGTGACTGAAGTCATGGTACCTGTGGCAGATTCAGTGCCACATAAAGAAGGTCTGAGCCCTTCCTTCTCTAGGTGCTTACGCAGCCGCTGTTGCTGCCAGAGCCCCTCACATGCGCTGACGAATGAGCGTCCTCATCTCATTTCACCGATGGGGAACTGAAGCGCACAGGCTGTTCACCTGACCTCCCCAAGGAAAGCATCAGGCAGATCTCCCGGGCCGTGACCTAGCATCTCAATCACGAGCTGGATGCAGCGAATGCAGCACGGCGAGTCATTTAAAACCCTTAACAGGAGACGCAGAGGCGGTGCCCGGCAGCACGATATTTGGAGAACCACGTGCGGTGCCAGCAGACAGCCCTGGACATCCGCCCTCCTGCTCGGGACCGGGGGGCCGGCACGGTCCTCCGACTCCGGGCAGGGCTGGGCTGCCGTGCTGCTTACCTTGCAGGAGGTAAAGCCCCAGCAGCCAGGTGAAGATGCGCTGGGACGTGACCTGGATCCACCAGCGGCTGAAAAGCGGGAAGAAGACAACGCGCACGATCCCCTTCCCGGTCAGCGAGGTCCAGGGGATCTCAGGCTTGGCCTTGGCGAACGTGGAGCCTTAGAGACACGGAGGGGCTGACAGCAGGGGGCGGCCCCTGTCCCGCAGCCCCGCCTCGGGCCCCTCGGCACGGCCGGCGGCTCCACCCCGCCCCGGGCGGCACGAACGCGGCCCCGCGGCCTACCTCGGACCAGGTCCACGTCGATGAGGTCCGGCTGGATGCGGCCCTTCCTCTTGGGCTTGCCGCCGAAGCCCTGCGGGGAGCGGGGTCAGGGCGGCCGGGAAGGGGCCGTGGGTCGGGAC
>NW_017728935.1:5875291-5890624 GCF_001723895.1 Crocodylus porosus | reverse complement strand
CGCGGCGCGGCGCGGCGCGGCGGCGCTCGACTGCCTCTGCCTGGCAGGCTGCGCTAGCCGAGCGCCGAGCGCCCCGCACGTAGCCCGTCACAGGGACGGGCGCCGCGTCACGGGCGTGCTCGGCGGTGCGGCGTGGCGCCGGGGCAACCGGCCCGTTGTGGGCGGGGAGCCCGGGTCCCGCCGCGGGCTGTCACAGACCGGGGCACGGGGGCGTAGGCAGGCCGAAGGGGAGATCCTGCACGTCATGGAGGGGCCTGGTGCATATGACGAGTGACACGCGGCAGGGAGACCGCTTGGGCATGTGCACGCGCTCGTGAATATGCAATCAATTTAGCACCTCCATTGTGAGATACTAGAAAAGGGCACATTCGCCTATTTTAACGCACATTAGTGAAAGCACATGGGGGGGGGGGCGGCCTTAAAATAGGTGGATGTGCATTAAAGAGCATGTGCAAGAACACCCCGAGCGTCATTTTTAAATGGGTAAGTGGTTTTATGTTCTCTCGCTCTGGAAAACCGATTGCAGGTTCCTTGCCTGTACTTACAGGAGTCACTCTGTGGGAAAGTCTTAGCGCTAGAGGGGAGCTGGGGGGCAAGGGGAGCCTGTCCTACTGCTGCTCGGCTTGCTGCACTTCCAAGAGGTTTTTCGGGAAGTCCTGGGACAGAGGACAACTCTGCGTTCTAGTCTAAACTTTATCTGCATCTCGCAAGGTGTCGCCGTTTAATAACCGATGATTCAAGTAAAGGACAAAAAAAATCAGACTTTGTTTATTAAAAAAATACTTTACAGGAAAAAATTCTATGCATTCCATTGTACTATTTTACAAAGAATTAGCTCAACAATTTTAACACGCTTGTACAGTCAGCTACTAAAAGAAATGCACTGTTAGAGGATTATTCACATAGAAGTTTAGAATTTTTGTATCTGTTTACACTACTCATTATAAAAGCCTCTTTAAAACACTTGTTAAATGTCAATAAATATACTAAGGCCGCACAAAGCAAAAGTCTTCCAGGCAATCCTACATGTCCTCTGTAGGCAGAGACCTTAGATAAATTAAAACCACAGGAAAAAAATAATCATCTTAGCTGCCAATTAAGAACCAAATAATTAAAAAAAACAAAACAAAAAAATCACAAACATTACTACAAGTATCTTTACACATTGTACAAAGAAATTAGAAGTATATGCATTCTCTAGGCACAACTGAGAAATGCCTTAAATGACACCTTCTCGCCTACATGTGCTATTGGATCCTAAGTAGTATCGTGTATATTCATGGAAGGCCATTGCTGGGAGAAGTCTGTCAGACCAACATCATACAGTACAAGCTTCCAGGTGAAGAATGTCCCTCCTCTGGGAGTGAAGATAAGTGTTCCCTTGCCTCACGCCTTTCAAAAAAGGCGCTAATAAGACTATTAAAACATTTAGCATTTGCGGCAAATCCTGTAAATGCAGCCTTGTGAATCACAGAAGGAGCCAAATGAAGGAGTTTAATTCCTGTCCCTTCCACAGCTCTGAGTAAAATAGCAGTAGGCCAAGAGACAAGAACCAAATAGTTGACAGAGTAAGAGCCCTTTTTCTGTATGGCAAAAAATTTGTAAGGAAAAACGTGGATTACATCTCCCCTGCAAACACTTCACTGAGTGTCCCACCTTCTTGGAAGAGAACAGAAGAACTGAGCTACTTGACTTCAAAAAGTACTCTTAAAGTAGGCCAGGTACCTAGACAGAATGATCTCTTAGACACCCAAGGACAGAGGGAATTATTAAGATCTCATCTTTAGATTCGCTGTTGTACTAATTGATCTCTGGCGCAATATGGTCATTCACTTTTCCAGTAGGACTTTTTTTTCCCCCTTCTGTGCTTGGTAAAGAAATGGTCTTCTCTATTAAGAAGAGAAGCCAGGCCCATTTTCAGCTTAGTGTTTCATTTTAGAAAGATCAAATGGATCTATGTTCCTGGAGTACTGCTATTGGCACTCTCTCTCTGGTACAAGGCAGAAACTTATTTCACATTTCAACTAAATACTTAAATGTCTAACAACGTAATTAAACAACTCCCAGAGGACAGGGCAGGCCCTCTGCCAATGGAGCTACGGCCATTTACGCTGCACTGACCTTATGCATCGCTAAGTACAAATAGGCATTGCGAGGATTTCTGAGACTTTATGAAATACAGCTATATATAACATTTGGAAGCCCTCATTCTTATTAAGCTGTTGAAACAGACAACCATAGAATTGCCAGTGAAGTTGAGGATTCTGTTTGCACATTGAAATAGAAGCAAACTTAAGCTAAATTCTGATTTTTTTAGTTGTATTCTCTTTCTTTCTTTCTTTCTAACACAGAGCAAGTCGCAATCAGATATTGCACTTTTCCAGAAACTTATTTGCAAGTATTTTCACTTTTCAACCCAGAACTTTGATCTGTTGAATATAGCACTGGGTAGGCTGAACTTGTCCATCTGTCACTTGTAACTCGGGAAGGACAAAAAAGCTAAGTTATAACGTCTTTCTTTCCGATTTATTATTTGGTAAATGGCTTTCAAATCTTATGCCACTGAAGGCACAACTTCTGTTGCCATTTGTCAGCATCTGTACCATAGATACAGTGTTAACAAAGCAGGTGAACTATCAGTTTCACAAGGAATTCTCCCCGTTTACCGAGGGCTGCATCTTGGATTCCAAGTTGCACAGCAGTATGGCATTCTGAATTTTAAGAACAGTTTACATTAATATTTCTTCATAAATACCATCACTTGGCCAGGCAAAATTAAGATGAGACAATAGGTGTAATGTGTTGTGAAGTTTTACTTGAAGTACTCTTTCGTCCATTACGTTCTGCATTTATGCTGAAGAGGGCATCACTTTGACACTAGGTTTGGAGATGGCCTGTCCCTTACGAGAACTGCATGTCACCGTGGTTCCAGCCTGAATTTGTCAACTGCGCTTTCTTGCTATTTCACTAATAAGATTTTTTTTGTTTTTAAAGTAAGTGTGAAGAACTGCTGGTCTACTCGGCTTTGTAGTTTAAAAGCATAGCATTATAAGTAATTCTGAGACCTTCCAATGTGTTTACAAATGTAATGTTTCCCTTTTCATTCTGTTTCAAGTTCAAATGGAATAAAAGTGATGCAGAGAGCATCTTAACGTTAAGTTGTGTTGGCTAAAAGTTCAGTTTTGTACTTCAGGGACAATGTTTTACAAAGAGATGAACAGCTTCTTTTGATTGTAAGGTCTCTGCAGATTCAGAGATTCCTGAGCGATTGTACACAGTGCTGACTGTCAAGTGACAGTCACATTAGTCAGCAGTGACCTAGGTAGAGGGACTGATGCCACCTTTGCCAATGTGGGCCAAAGAGAATAGCACATGGGAGAAGGGAAATGGGCTCTTGGAAGACTAGCAGAATGAACAAACAAAGGATTACACAATTGTTCCTAACCATTGTGAAGATGAAGGATGGAGCTGAAAACCAATATTGCCTGTGAGGAATTTTACTTTGCACAACCCTTAAAGCTCTATGAAATTCCTCAACAAAAGTGGGAAACCCACCAGAGCAGAGATGGCCCATTTCTGACCCAGTCTCGATAATCTAGAATTTCTGCTAAGATTAAATTATACCCCTGCATGAAGTCACATTACTTTTCATAAAAGCTCTCGATTCTAACACCTTATTTACACAGATTACTAAACAAGTCACTACCACTTCAATCTGTAAATAAGTTTAATTGAAATATTTTTCTAGCTTGTTTTTGTACTGAAGATAATACATACATACACATAAGGAGTAATACAGACTAACTAAATCACTGCAGTATTTTCCAATGATTACTTTGCTATCATTTTCAAATAGTGACCTCTATTACTGAGGTGTTAATATGCATATAAGTCTACACAAAACAATATTGCACAAAGTAATATTTATAAGATTAACATATTTTTGAAGCTTCATAGAGAGAAGACTTAGTAGTTAATATTAAAAAGATGCATCCAAAAGTAACACAGCATCTTCTCTTTCACATATTCTAATAGTGTTCCAAATCTCTCCTACCCCAGCAAGGATTAGAAAAAAAATAGAGTTGTCCAGAGACAACTCAAATGCACCAAAATCACGTCTGTATCCTAGGTGGATTATGAGGGGGGGACGGGGGGACAGGGGGACAGGGACAGGACTGTTATGAACAGAAAAGTGAAAGTAGTCAAATGCAGCTTACATATTGAAATTCAGAAATGCAGATGATTACAGAAGCACTGTGTCAATGGATGACTCCTGACATTAGTTCATGACATTTTTTTCCCCCCACCAAGATACCCACATGAGCTACAAAGTGGAAACAGCAGTCCACTGGACTAACGCTTTATTGCGAAACAGCAATACAGAACTTCAGAGTTAAGAACCCATGTCAGCTATGGCCAGCCCAACAAGTATTTTAAGTGCATCAGCACCAGAAAAATGATGATTTGATCAGATGCTTATTATGACTTGATCCAAACAAAAATAAGTTACTATTTTAAGCTTTAAAGTGCTCAGATAGGTTTCCTCCACAAGAATGCCAACAATTTTGTTTGTTTGACACTAGTCTTGTTTGTGTGTTCAGGGAAGATGCATTTAGGAAGCAAAATCCTCACACCAAGTATTACAAGCAGTGCTACAGAAGTGTCACCTTATGCGATTACAGTTCAACAGGGTCAGACGTTTTCTTCAGTGAATCTCATATGCTACCTTTTTATCAACTGTCTAACCATTAAAAGTTAGTTTATCTATACACCTAGTATTTTGAGTATCAGCGAGGATTTTAAGAACAGACACGCCACAAAACAAATTGCTGATTATCCAAAAAGTGCTGTGCTTTCTCTTTCATGAGCAATTACAATCAGCTAGGAGTCACTTTCAGGTCATCCCTTTATTGTGAAGGCCAATGACAAAATACAGTAGGGAGATTAGACTGACCAAGATAGTTAGTTCAGTATTTTTTAAAGTTCCTGGAAGAATTCCATTCCGACTTGAGGAAATATTGAAAGCCTCATTACTTAACAGAAAGAAGTGGTAGACCAAGGTAACTTGTTGTACTAAGGGATTTAAATACAACTTGAACTTTGCATAATCTGTGTAAAAAAGATATGCTTGACATTTTGGAATGTCACCTTTATAGAATTATAGGCAAGATTTCTCCAATAAAACATAAGCCATTTATAAAACTATAACTTCACATCAAAATTTTAAAAAGTTGTTAAAAAATGTTTAACTATGTACATATCACACAGAAGAGCCTGCATGATCCTGTGGACTGTGTTGATCAGACTCTAGTTTAAAACCTGGAAGGGGCTGGGCCGCCAGATCTGGTCGCATAAGTCCCGATATTGATGAAATGGAGGAGGATGGTGCCACTGTTGTGAGCTGTGTTTCTACACTTGGTTCTTCAGACTCTCTTTTTACACTCACACAGTGGAGCTCACCCTCCGAGTCTGTCTGTCCAGAGACATTACTGTTCGTGTTTGAATTGCCTTCTGCATTTTGTGAAGACTCTTCCACAGGATGGTACTGTTTGAGCCGTATATGCCAGGCTAAGCTGCAGACTGCTGACACTGTTTTGAATTGATGAATGACGTTTCTAGGGATGAAGTAGATGTCATTGTCACACAACTGGATTCTAGCATAGCGAATACCTTCCCGTCTCATTTGGTTTAGCTTGGCTTCATCCACCCATTGAACACACTGAAAGGAGAAATACTGCAGAGTTAGTGATAAGCTGTATTTCAGGGCCAAAAACTTAGTCTCTGCTATAACTGGTGAATACATTTGTTCAACAGCCTATTATTATTCTTCTTCAAGTAAATACATCCTCAATTAGAACTACTTGGGGGAAGAAAAATTAAAAGTTTAACTTATATCGTGCTACACACCGCAAGGTAATAATAAGCAGTTACCACATCACTCTAGGGTCACAAATAGGGTTGAAGAATCAGAACTTCAATAAAAGACAGACACTTTGACCTGGCATTACCAGGCAGGAAAGCTGTCTTTGGTTTGTCCAGCCACTGTGAAGCATAACTATCACACTGGAAAAATGCAGATGTAAATGTATGCATAGTCCCTTACCCAGTTTAAAAAGTTATTTCTGTAGCTCTTGCTGTATGCTATAACAAAATTGCCATCTTGCAGGCAGGTGGCTGCCCAGTAGAGTTTAAAACTGTACGTGTCAGACAGGTGGGGCACCTCCAGATGAGCGTGGATGTGCTGTGTGTGGCACTGAAGACCCATCTGCAGCGCCATACATGCAGGCATTCCCCACACTACTACTTTGCAGCACCGGGGGGGGGAGGGGGGCTTCTTGACCATGGGAAATCCAGGGGTCAAAAAATAAAACAAACACAAACAAAAAAACCCCACAATTCAAACCGTGCCAAGAGCAGGGTGGTGCACATGGCAGCAGTATGCACCACCCTAAGCCTAAGCCTAGCTGGCCTGTCATACTCCGGTTGCCAGCTAGTCTCCCAGCTGCAGGAGCACTGAGACTGCAGCTTCCTGAGGCCCCTACACCCGCAAGTTAAGTCTGCTGAGGCCAGCACACTTGCTGGCCCCAGACTCTTCCACCCCACTCAGGGTAACCTGTTGAGCACCAGATTGTGGGTGGCATGGGTGCTCCTTGGGGACAAGCAGCAGTGGCACAAGGTGTACTTGTCCCCAGGGAAATGCACATTCCTGCTTGTGCACATACAGGTTTGTTCCAGAGAGTAGGAAGGGGAAGTAGAAACTGAGAACAACAAGATTCCATGACCCTACTCACTTGAATCCTTTGAAGGAAGAGAAGGAAAAGACAAACCTGAAATACTTACCCATGCCAGAAAAAATAAATACAGCAATAACAAAATCCAAAATACTCAAATGACCAGCTTATTTCTGCTGAAAAGAGCTAAAGAGAAATAGTTTTGAGCACAAGCCTAAGTTAAATCCAAGGAACTTGCTATTTCGACTTTTCAAATCTAAGTTATTCACACGTATGACATAAAAAAAAAAATCCAACCAGTGTTACTTTTCAAGCTATAACAGATACGCAGTAGAACATGGGGTATTCAGGGATAATTATGCTGAGTTGCAAGACACTATGAAATGCTGAAATGGTATTGTAGTTTCCAGCAGCAATACATTTATCTAAGGGCTGGCTGATTAAAGACTATTCTTGTAGACATTAAGAAAGCATACCTAATGCAGGTAACAAGTCTGCAATGCTTTCCTTTAAAGAAATCAGACTCTGTTATTTGACAACCGGTTAAGAGGCCTGAAAAAGAAATGCAGACTATGCAGAAATAACCCAAGTATCTGGGAGGGGTCAACCATACCAGACTTAAGACCTGACCGTACTTGTTTGTCACTTCTTATGAAGCAAAAAGGTAGTTACCGATCTTGTAAGCCAAGGATGCACATGAACCGTTTCCTGTAGTAGGAGAGGTTCTTTGCAGTGTTTCGCATTTGAACATGACTTGCTTTATGAAAGCCAGCTGGTCACTGATCAGCTTACTATTTTACCCAAGAGAAAGCAGAGCTGGACATGCCAAATCAAATTCAGACTTGAAGAAACAAATGCCATAAATCGCAAGGCAGTTGTAGCCTAAAATCCAGTCTGGAAAAGAGGGAATTATGGGTTCACACCTTTAGAAAGGAAACAGAGGGGGCTGCCTGAGGTCTTAATTCCAGGCTTTACCTGTGACACTGGAGGTTCATGCAGATCCAGCTGAAGTCTCTGCACAACATCAGTGAAGTCTTCAGCATGAAAACAAACCACATCTTTGGTTATGCGCGGTTGGTCACTCCTGGGGGGGTGGGGAAAAACCAGTTTAAGAGTCTTAGAAGGTGATGACGACTCTGGAGTGCAAAACCAGTTTCTTAAAAGGAAATATCTATTACACTTTGCCACATGCTGGTATTCCCCCTCACTATTAGCAAGCTGTAACATGCTTGCTAGATTCCACAGATTTTACCTTGCTTTCTGGTTTGTTTGTTTTTTTGTTTTAAAAGTATCTAGGTCTTCAAGCATGAAGCAAGAGCAATGGTTTTGCAGGGCTACGTTCAACTCTTAACTCTATCACAAGCCTCCTATATATCTTTGAAACAGCCATTTTTGCCCAATTTGCACATCTAAATACTTCCAAGGCCCTCGGCCAGCCCTACTTTTTCTTTATGGAACAGAATTATAGAACTTACAGGGCACTCACATGGCCTTCACCATTCTATGAAAATAAATATCGTTTATCCAAAGGATAGGAAATAAATACTGTTCATTTATCTTAATTTGAACGACACTATTGCTGTGGATACAGTAGAAAAATGAACAGTTACAGTAAGTGCTGTAGAAAACTTTAAACCCTAACCATGTAATTTCTCCTAAATCAGAACACTGTTGGTGACCAAGCCCTGAGAAGGTGGAAAAAGTGCAAGCCACATGAAGCAGCCTGCATGAGAAAGGAAAGGGCAACAGCTTACAATTGTGTAGTGTACCCTACATGCACATTGTTCTGGGTATAGTATTCAGAAGTGCAAATGTAGTTTTTGTGCCACTCAATTATGTTGACTAATTCCTATACACATTTAGATTGCACACCAGCTGGATTCAGACAAATGGCTAGCATGCCTACTTGTAGACAAGAGACTCTTTGAGCATTTGCTTCCTTTTTATTAGGAAGAAAAAAAAAGTGTCTGGAATCCCAATCAGCATGGTTACAAATTTCAGGTACTTACCATTCCCCAAACTGCACAGCCTTCAGCACCCCTACAGCAGCTGTACTCTGCCAGTCAAACCCCTGACCAACATGATCAGCATGGGCTCGTGTTCGGTCTTCAAAGAGAACCTCACGGGGCTCGCTAGTCCGAGGTAGGTACTGGAGATTTTTTATTTCATTCATTGACCTTACGAAGTAAGGCAAAGACAGAAGTTAAGAAGGTTTCTGACATTTCAGAAGAACAAAGTTCTGCTTGCCTCCAAGTATAAAATACTTTTAAAGAAACACTAATATCCTGTATGGAGACATAAATCTCCTTCAGTTATCCAATCTTTCTGGAGGTTAAGTATGTACTGAGAGACTCTTAAATAGCAACATTTATATCTAAAGTAAGCCTCATAACTCAATTTGTCTTACAAGAACACTTAAGAGTACAGTGTTTCTTGGGGAGGCAGAAAGTATCAAAGACCACTCTTAATTCTAGTCTAGGGAAAGGGCTACAGTGGAGGAAGCATACAAAGATTCCCCCCCTCCCCCCCACCGAGAAAGTTTGACAGACACCTTGAATCTCTCGTGTCAAAAGACTTTAACTAGGACGTAAAGATACAGAAAACAATGGAACAGAATCTAGAACGCACAAGCAACACGATTCAGCAGGGAACTAGGCTAGCTCTGAAAAACAAGATAAGAAGTTTAAACAAACTATTTAACCTCTGAAGAATGAGTTACAGGAATAAGGTCACAACAATTAATCTCAAGACAGACATGAAGTGCCTTAGCTATGATATTTTTAAATTTAACAGAAAGGGAAGACAGCATTACCGGCGTCGTTTAAATGGCGATTTTGGCATGTCTGCCGTTGGGATCATCTGTTCTCCTGGTCTCACCCACATTATGGGGCCATCATCACTTTGTGATCTGCACTCAAGTCTGAGGCTAGAAAGAGTGCCCCAGGGCAGTGTCATCTAAAACCAGAACACAAAACATCGCAGACTGACACAGGCAGGATTCAGCTGATATCCCATCTTTCAGTAAACGCTGGATCAGTTTAATTGCTGGAGGAGTGATAGCCAAATCAGCACAAATACTGAGAGTCAAAATGCTGCGTTTCAACCTGGGCTTAGAGCTAGCTTTAGATCAGGGGTGTCACAGATACGCCCTGTGGGCTAGATCCAGCCACCAGAGCCCGTCGTCTGACCCGCGGTGCTGTTTGTGGGTCTCAGACCAGGCCTGGGTGCTGCCTGCAGCATGCATGGCTGGTGTAGGTCTGGCCTACAGACCAGCCATGAACGCCAAATCCAGCACACAGGCCTGGTCCAGGGCATATGCTGCACACATGCAGCACCCAGATCAGACCAGCCCTGCATGCTGGTGCTGTCACATAGGGTCAGTCTGTAAACCCAATTTGGCCCTCAGACCAGCCCCGTGTCTCTCGTCTGGCCTGGCCTGCAGTGCTGGTTGATTTTGATAGCCAAAGCAAAGCACAGGGAAACACATACTGCACAAGAGTCCATAGTTTAGTAGCAAGAAATTTGGGGGGGAGGGGGGGGGATTACCATAGCTTCTAAAATTAATTACTCTTTGAACATAAAATAAGACAGTTGCTGTTGTCCTTATACGACATTCCAAAAATTCACTGCCAGAAGTACAGCAGCTTTGCCTAAACTTTTCACACTATGCAATGAAGCAAGTTTTTAAAACTTTTGATAACATTATGCTCAATAATAAGCACTAGAAACAATTACTGCAAATGTAGTACTCACCCTCAGAAATGGAGATTCTTCTAACATATCAAGAAATTCTGGGAAATAATCACCAACTTCTTCATCTACTGCTCCAACAAGACTGATCTGCCGCATTGGACCTGCTCTGTAGGTTCCACAGCAATACGTTCGATTAACCTGAGAATGGTTAGAAATCACACGCGTTTTTGTTTCATGTCAGGAATCAAAAAGGTTCATTAATTTAGTGTACCGAGCTGCAATGAAGTTTCCATTCAGTTCCAGGATTCAGCTACATCGGAAAGCAAACAATGTTTTCGTAATGTACAAAATAACTGTTCAGAATGCCAGTTTCCAAAACAACAGGGCACATTGAAGACCTTAAGTGATAAAGAAATGGACTGCAATAGTCATGCTGGTGAACTACTTCTACAACACGTTTAAAACGCTATCAAGTAACTATTTGACTTAGATTTAACCAAGGAGTTAAGTAACCATTCTCTGAACTGGATTTCTTTCCAGTATTTTATCATATGCCAGACTACTCTTTAGAGCTGAGATTTCTCCCCCCCGCTTAAATTTCACTAAGCTCTTTCAGACTCGACTTTCAGAAAAAGTCTCCTCACATAGCTGGCAACAAATGGGGTTTGTTTTCCTCCTTTCTTTACAAGGACAGAACAGTATAGAGTTGATTAGACTGTAAAGGCATTAAAGAACTGCATGTCATTAAGCCAAGTCAGTTTTTGCTTAAATTACGTATTCACTATCTATCATCATATGACTCCATAAAACATCCAAAAATAAAAATCAAAAGCATATTTTTATGGCAACACCTGAGAATATATAGCTTTATTTGAAAGGCTTCCCCCCCCCCCAATTCATTCAGTATTCTAAAAATCAGATTAAAAAATGAACCAGAGAGTAAACAGCATTTGGCATGGGATATGCAGTAAGCTTGACTGACAGAAGAAATGAACTAGAAAGGAGATAAAAAAGCAGGAATGAAAGGGAGACAGACAGCAGCAGCGTGGACTTCAGTATTAGGATCACAATGCTTGTGCTTTCCCTTTGTAGATTTCAGGCCACTCTATGGACGTTAAGACGCCTTTTTAAGCGGTAACAGATGCCGAGTGATTTAAATCTTGATCACATTTAGTCAGTGAGATGGGAGTCAATTCAACTCTCCAGGGCTACTTACATTGCACACCACATTTCCAGACAAACTAGACTGAATTCACAGCTCACACGAGCTCTCAGTGCTGACAGTTCGCGCTAAATTCAAGGTGTGAACTGCATCCTTTGCAAAGCTACAACAGCAGCACAAGGTGGTTTTTTTAGGAAAGCGTTACTGAAATGCCTGCAGCCTCTGACAACACGCATAGATAGCATATACACATCGCTACTCATGGCACCCGACCTACTGAGCACTACCATATATTTAACACACCTTGTCGATTTAAAAAATCAAAATAACAGAGGTCATTAAGAAGCAGGAGCATATACTGACATTTCAAACAGAGTGCCAAAATACGATCTAGAGAACAAAAACCAAACAGCTCGTGTCAAACTTATGCCGCAAACACTTCTAAGAAAAGGTCAATGGCAGCACACTTAAGGCATCACACCTTGAGAAGTACAAGTTGACTCATGCCAGAAGCTACCAGGGAGTTAAATGGCAGTTGGACATGATGTTAGCCATGTCCCTAAAAGAATGAAGTCATTAAAATAATTTCATTTTTGTATCAGCTCTAAAATCAACTGAGAAAAAACACCACAACACTAATACTGAAGGCCTACAGGGCAAGAAAAATAATCTGCAAACTGCCAAACTGGCAGCCAAAGGAAAATCAAAATGTTTGGAGTCCTAAACGCTGAACTAGCCAATTTCAGTAGTGCTAGCATCATCTTACACCAGGAAGACTTGTTGCTGAAGGTGCCAAAAGGGAAAAGCTTTAACCAGAAATGAAATATATTGTGGCGTTTGCAGCCTACGGAAGTACCTTTTCCATGTGATAGGCAAACCAGAAGCCCCCAGTTGAATAGTTATCATCAACAGATGTAAAAAATCACTCTGCCTACCTATGAATTTACGGCAAAAGTTACACCTGAGAATCTACATCCTGAAACAGGAGTCCTTGTATTTTACCTTCTACCTGTGGCCTGTTAAAACAATATAACAGCTTGAAGAGCGCTACGAAGTTTCAAAATTCACTAGTTT
The DNA here is from genome assembly GCF_001723895.1 of Crocodylus porosus. Taxonomy (NCBI): domain Eukaryota; kingdom Metazoa; phylum Chordata; order Crocodylia; family Crocodylidae; genus Crocodylus; species Crocodylus porosus. The sequence goes on along the minus strand of NW_017728935.1, from coordinate 5,877,964 downwards.
TCATATTAGAGAAAGCAGAAAAAAAAAGACAAAAAATTGTTTTCTTCAATTTCCCCTATCTTACATGGCGGCTTGTCTCGAGCTCTGGAAGAGTAGTTCTTGTTACCTGCCCTTACTCCAAGAGGTGAGCTAACAGCATGTTCCCCGAAACTCTTTTTCCCTGGTTCCTTCTCCACCATCTTCCTTGCAGGCCCCTGCAAGCCTGTCAAGAGAGGAATGCTCTGTTGCTGGAAAAAACCCGAGCAGGCAGAAAGCTGCCCGTCTGATCCCCCTGCGACAGCACGGGCATAGACAAAACCTCCAAGGTCACTAATGACATCAGAAATAGAAACATCACTTCACTCTGGAAGTCATTTATGCATTAAACACACCATGAAGAGTTGGGGGAGGCAGGGGGCAGAGGGGGCACCATTTAATGAAAGTGATGTTGACTGCATCTACTATAGGAAAAGAGCATTTTAAGTCTGAACATAGGACTGACCTGGGAATCCATCACATCCAGCCCTCTCCACAGACAACCATTTACCCAGGGATTTCCCCAAAAGACCACCACTTCAAACCTTCTACCCAATGAGGTTTGCCCAGATGGACAAGCCAAGACCCAGAGGGGCAAATGGCAGCCAGGGACTAGGCGACTTGTTTCTAGTGGAGCGCTAAAAGTTATTTCACAATAACATCACTTACAGGTTATTTAATGCTTGCCTTTTGGGAAACTAGTGGCTATACAGCCTTCCTCCCCTCCTCCAGAAGTTACTCATCTACTTTATTTGTTGTGAGGCTGCAGAAAAACAAAGCAAAGTAGCTGGGTGGCAGTAAGGCTTTCAGAGCACAAAGACAACAAAGCACTTCCTGTTCAGAGGCAGTTGTTTTTCTTTCTGATTTAAGAAAAAAAGTTAAAGACTTTGCTTCTCGTTTTGCCATTTCAGCACCTAACTCCAGATACCAAACAAGGTAAATGTTGAGTTTAGTTATAAATTAGTTGGCACAGCAGGTCTTGCTCTGGATTGAGGCTTAGGCAGTATTTAAGTTTGCCAAGAGGTACCAACCTCACATTTAAAAGTACCAATTTAAGAAAGTAGTATGGAATGGTGGATACTTGATGTTTCAAGACAGATGTTGCTTAAACGAAAGGTCTAAGCTCCACCACTGCCTGACTCAACCGGCCAACTTACTTTGCTCTCCTTTCATCCTGACAATAGAAAATAGATCAGATTAATAATATTTAGTAGGAAGGTTTGAGTTGTTATTTCTCACAGACTGGTGGAGCCTGGTCCTCACTCCTCCTCCCCCACGCTTCCCTTTTTCCATGTCCTGTATCGAAGTATACAGCAAAAGTTGCAAATTCACTGGAATCCAATGGGGCTACACTTCAAGAGTTTCTGTTATGGCCCTGAGCTTCCAACCTCAGGACTGTCAACCATGCATGTGCCTTAGCACCTGCGTCACCCCAGCCCACAAGCCTTCCTCCGTAACCTATATCTCTCTTCCACACCTACACATCTTTGATCCCTACCTTTGTCAGACCTTTTAGGGACACACACACACACACACGTCAACAAAGTTTCCATTAGCTGGAAAATGAGAGTTAATGCTTCCCCTTAGCTGAAAGGTAGAAGAGTCTTAAGGTATTGATGCTTACAGAAGTTAGAGTCAACCACTTGAAGAGACAGACACTACACAAGTTCAACGTTTCAAGGAAAAAAAGAAACACACGATAGCTTGGGGAGGTTTCCATTAGAATACAAAGTTTAGACATCACTCAACATAAAGAAGGGAATAACCAGCCCACGTCTTTCTAGTGTATGAATTCCAACATCCAAATAGCTACAAGAAACAAAAATGTACGTATGCTTCCAAGTAGCAGGTGACTAATAAGCATGCTCCACATGTGAGACTTCAGTAGAAAAGCTCGTTTGGGATACAGAATATTACAGCTGATTCGACATTCTGAAAACCTGCTCACTCAAGTATTTTGCTAGGAAACCGAAAGCAATACACAGCAAGCTTACCATTCAAAAGGGGGAAAGGTGGAAACAAAAACAAGGGAAATATGGTTAAATGATAGTATCGTCCGTTTTGATTCAGTCAAATAGCACGGTAGACAAAATGAAAGCAGCACTATAGAGCTTAAGTTAGCTAGCTTTTAAACAACCTAACAGGAGTCTGTTATGCAGAACACCACAACATACTTCGTTTGCAATCTGTATTTTGAAACTTTCTGTAAAAAGTTTTAAAATTGTCCCACAGAAACACAGAGAACACGCAGGAAATGTCAGTAGTTAGTTTATGGCCACGCTGGCTTTTTCAGCACCTGATGCACCGATTGAAAAAACAAGCAGTTAAGATGATGCTACAGTTGTCAGTGTATTGTAAGGGTGGGTGCATAGCAAGACCCACAGATACCATGTCCAACTGATTCTAAAAACAAATTTCCTTAAGGGTCCAGCACTGCTAATTAGTGACACTAACACTGAAGTTAGTCAGTGTTCAGTACTTTAGTTACTGCTGTGGCACTAGGACTGCAATCCCCTTAGGCAGATATGTGGGTATACACAAGCAAAAAGAACACAGGAAATGTACGTATGTTTCATAGACATTAGGGCTGGAAGGGACCTCGGGAGATCATCGAGTCCAGCCCCCTGCCCAAAGGATAGGAAGTCAGCTGGGGTCATA
>NW_017728935.1:5870225-5874116 GCF_001723895.1 Crocodylus porosus | reverse complement strand
GGATCCAATCTCCTCCCTTTCTTGAAGATCGGCACCACATTGGCCTTCTTCCAGTCTTCGGGCACTACACCAGAGCGCCAGGAGTTTTCAAAGACCTGTGCCAGGAGATACAAACTATTTTGTTCAGGGTGCATTTCAAAACAGATGCAATACCGGACAAAATATATAATACAACTTAATCGTCTATATCCATCTATATAGACGATTAATTTATATACACACAGCAAGCCTAACATGCTTAGTGAGCAAGAGGCAGATTTCTAGATGGTCTCAAAACTGGCACTGGACTACAGCCAGTTCTGACTTCAAAGTTGTACTTACAAATTCTATCATCTTCATGTAAAAAAGACCAATTAACACAATTTAGTCTACCTTAAAAATGCCTTGCTTGCTCCCCTATCAGGGACTAATTTTGCAGCACTTGTTCTTTAAGTGAGCTGAGATGCAGTGCTAAGCCAGCATACCTTATCCCCCTAAGCAGTGTTTCATTAAGGTATGGCCCAGGATACCACGTTTCTAGAAACAAGTGCAAACCTGTATAAAGCCTTCAACATAAATCTTAATTTTTTTAAAATTTTTTTATTTATTTATTTTACAGTTCATACGCATGGCCCTCAAAGACTACTGTCAACTTGATTTTGCATCAGTTTGAATATATGTTTAAACTCTGTAATCACACACTAGCAAAGAATATTCAGTAACCAAAGCACATTTCCGAACAGTCTAGTCCTCCCAGAGCAACGTTCACATTACATTAAGTTGGACAATCTGTTGCAGATGATTAAGAAACAGCTCTTCTCACTGAAGACATCAAGCCTACAGGAACACCTTCCCTGTCAAGGAAACATCAGAAAGACAAAAAACTTTTGCTGCTCACGATCTCTCTTTTGTATAAACAGGACTTCAGCCCTCACGCTAGCAGCAGAAAGCAAACCTCTACAACTGCACTTAGATGAAGCGCGTCTTCAAGATTTAGGCAAAGATGAATGCACGTGTTTTGCTTCATACTCTCTTCTTACAACCACAACATTTCTAACTATTAGCTGCTTACGCACCTATTCAGTTTTCTGGCTAACCCAAACATGCCTCACAAAGAAGTTCTAATTCAAAAGGAGATCAAGCCTGGACAGACAAGTTTATACAATACTTGGAACAAGTGACATAAAATGGACGACAGAGTTGTACCGTATACGTTACTGAATTAGAAACGCGTAAGCTTTCATGAACAGAAGCCAATTTAAAATCAGATAATATCTGCTGTGAGCTGTAGCTCATGAACTTACCCATCTCTCGTTCATTTAGTCTATAAATGGTACAACTCTACCCTGCCTGACTTCAGACTAACAGAGCTGCTTCCCTCAGAACAATTAAGTTAATTAAAATCCAAGAGCAAACAATGCTGCACTGGGTTAGGTGCCACCGTACATTCCATACAAGATGTCTCCTAGACCCTTTATTTTCGTAGGACCTACTTGTTAAGCCAACCATGCATTAGCGCCTCCCCCGCCACACTTTTTTTATGTATAACCTAACATTACATACATTTTTTTAGCTGGCAGTTTCAGTCCTTATCAGAAGCTATTAAAAAGGTACTCAAACCAAATTATTAAGCAACCAAGATAGTCAGAGGAGAAAAACAGGAAAAAAGAATGAATACATGTATTTTTCAGTCATCTGATATGCAAGGTTACTATAGGTTACATGATTTTTCTTGCAAGGAAATAATAAAGTTACATGTTGGATATACTCAGCTTCTTGCAGCTGAAAAAAACATGTGTGTTCTTCCAGCTCAAGATTAGTTAGAATTTAAACTGCATGGGCTAGTATGCCCTTTTTAGGATTACCAAAACTTGTTCAAAAAGATTACTCCGTGAAAAAAATATCCAGTTTAGGGAACTAAACAAGCCATGATTCCTCAGCTGACTTCTTGATCCTTCTTGCTTCTACCTAAACTTCAGGTCCTTGAAAAAGGATATTTTAAATTTGTCATTAGATTTGATCCAAATTATTGCCAAACCCTGAATTGCTTCTTTCCAACAAAGGATCCTCATGGTCTAGTTGCAGATGCTCATCTTGCCCGTTATAAATTAGCCTATCCAGCAACTAAACTAGAGTGTAAAAAGCTCATTTATAAAATTTACACAAGTTGGGAAGAATCACAAAAATGAAGTATTCAGTTAGATGCAGGTAAAGAATACAAACCAAGGGTTTTTTTCCTATAAGAAACACACTAGACCTACACATTTAAGTTGTTCTAGCCATTACAGTCCACATTTTGGTTTAAAAGTATGACAGCTGTAGCGGTCAGCTAGGCAGAGGAGGAGGAGTGGAGATGATGCACGCACAAAAGTGCACATAAGCATGCATGTTGTACTGTAACTGGAAATTATGTTCCAGAAGACTTTTTAATATTACTTCAAAAGCACAAGCAAAAACCTAAAAGCATGACAGGAACTCGTAATGCAAAAGCCTTCCTACGTATTTCCACGGGCTGAGGGAACCATATTCCTATAAGTTTCCAAAGGCTCCAAGTTATTCTAATATTTTTAGAGAAAGCACTTCATAGTCACCAGCAATACAGATATGAAAATATCAACAGAGTTTTGTTAGCACCAGTCAAAAGAGGTACTAGATAAAGCAGTAAGTTAGTGTGCTGCACTGACATAGATCAGTTATTTCCCTTTAATACTTCATTTGTTCACGTGGTCAGATTTACTTAGTTTTAAATGGCAACTCTAAGGTAGACTTCCAGAGATCTGTTAGCATTCTTACGCTAACATCGTAAATGCCTCTTCCCTATCCCAAAAGCAGTGGGCTAACATCTCATTTTTTATGCTGACCTTTGGCTGCAATATTTAAAAGTCCTTTGTTACAATAGAGAAAAGTGTGTTTGCTTAGCAATGTACTTCAGAAAACCAAGTCTATTTCATAAGCTTGTTTGCAGTTGAGTTCTTGCCCCTGGCAAAACCCTGGTCAACCTTCCAAGGGTAAAAATCTTCAAGGAATCAAAAACTACTATGAAAGTCAGCACTTTGGTACCTTATTGTGGTAACAATGCCAAAATCCAAGACGAGGGATGTTTTGTTTTGCGTGTTCTGCTCCGTGGGTCGCGCCATCTTGCGACCTCTCCGTATCCGCCTCGCCTGCTCTCTCTTTACTGCAGAGAGAACTTTAATTAGAAATAGTCTGAAAGGTACATGTCTAACTTGGACACTTTTCTCACTGGAAGTGGGATGGAAGCAGCAAGGAAGCCCATGTTAAAGCAGCACACAGAGATGCATTGTAGAGACAGCCATGTCACGGTACAGTCTAGTTTAAGAACAAGAATAATACGGCCTTCAATCAACAACTCTCAAATCTAGAAGAACAGGTTTGGTTAGAAGTTGTACGTGATCTAGCATCCTCCAGGAAGCAAGGAACTCTACTGAAAAAGAACTGAAGAAAATTCAATGCTTAAATCTTCACAAATTTACCCATGTAAGAGATGGACGTGAAAACTTAAATGGGAAAAAAAATCTTGATTTCATGTTTGATAATGAACTAAGCTTCAACCTAAAACCAAAGGGTTTCTATACCTTACGAACTGGAGTAAGATTTAAAGTAGGTGCCCTCACTTAGAGAGGCATTTCCAAAGGCTGCATTTGATTGCATTCTTCCCCAAAAAACCACACCAAACCAAAACAAAAAAAAAAACCCTCAGTCAAAGCCAATCCAAAATAAATCCTATATCCCCTACGCACGCTATTCAAAAGCTTCAGCAAAAGAACCGAGACTTGTGGTTGCAGAGTTAGGCCCACCAAATGATTACATGCATCTCTGGAGACAAAATGCCTACCAAAAAGATAGAATTTCAATCAGCTTATGAAGGAATAAAGCCGCGTGCGCGCGCGC
>NW_017728935.1:5860781-5870125 GCF_001723895.1 Crocodylus porosus | reverse complement strand
AATACCTTAGTAGGCTTGCAGGCATCTGTTGCAATATTGTAAGCCACACCTGCTTATCACAAGATACTGACATTTATTAATATTATGAAATGAGAGGCCAACATATTGTTGTTGAGGTGTTAAGTTGGCAGGACAGTTTTTTTTTTTTTTTGTAACCACTAACTTAAATCTAGCACTTCAAAACACAGATACCTTTGGACAATTAACACGCTCCTTCATAATGGGGAATTTAATCAGAGCTTGATAATACCCCCTCATAACAATAAGCAGCTTTGGCTAGCAAGTAAGGGCTAATTAGCCATTTCTGGAGCAGCTAACTTAGGATGTTGCTGGTCCAGCTGTGTATCCCTGTTACCGTTCTAAGTTTCATAAACAGTCACTTAGAGCCGACAAGACTTGGGTTATACTGGTTCTATTCAGATGTCAACAGAAGGGCTCCAAAGTGTTATTTTTATTTTCCTGCTTGTAAGAGAGAGCAACAGAAGAGGTAGGTACCGGATCTAGTCATTGGAATAAAGCCCAGTGAAAGAAAGACTGGGAGAAGAGTCTTCCCTCCCCCCAACCCTTCAAAGGGCCAAGAGTCAGCAGTCTTGCAGGAGTACCAGCAACGTTATCTCCCAGCTACTTGGAGGGAGGGGGCTTCAGACCTAAAAAGCACCCTTGCATCTGGTCACACCACAGCACACCCCTCCCATTTTTCTACTGTTTATCAGTACAAATCTAGCGCTTACTTGCTGACTCTCCATGCATGATAAATATATTTGCCTTACCTGAGAGTGAAAATTTGAAATGGTTGTTGTTTCAATGTCCTTCTTACCCAGAATTTCCATTTTCACTGGAGTGTTAGGAAAGTTAAAAGCAAAGTAATCCAGGAAGTCTGGCAAATAAGCAGCTGCTCCATGTACTATGGCCAACGCATAGTAAGCTGCATTTTTATCATTTTCACTGAATGACAAAGCAAGGAATTCTTCTGCAAATCTCTCCATCTCCACTGGAGACAAAAATGAGAGTTCATCCATATAGGCATGTAGAACCAAAGCGCCACCATTAGACTGATGTTCTTCATGAATGAAGTTACTAAATTTAGTGCCAGTTTTCAGGAAGCTGCTGCGAACAGAGTGTTCCTGATGAGTCATAAACGGCATCTGTACTCCCTGCGGTACCCGATATTCCTGCATACCCAGATTCAGTCGACAGAGCTGCTCATCCTTCAAATACCTGAAGGATTCCTTGTTTACTTCTAAGCTGTCGCACTGTCCTTGACTCAGGATGTCTTTGTCTATGCGAGTGAGTCCAGCACAAATGGTTTGCACTTCTTTGTTGTACATTTTCAGACGTTTCCCTCTCATATCTTCCCGGTGTTTCTTTTTCTTTTTCTTCTTCATCTTCTTCATAAAGAGCGTCTCGGATTGCTGGGATTTGCCATTTTCATCTGGAGTTTCTGGCATCAACAAGAAAAACTATTAGAGTTCTGCAGTTATAGCATATTTTTTCCAAAAAGAAAAATGCCTCACTTCCTAAAACTATCTATTCCTGGGAACTCTTAGCAAATTTCATACTGCTTGGATTTTATCAGATTAGCATGTTTGCTTTGGCTCAGTAAATTATGTGACAGAAAGCACTGTTTGACAAAAATAAGAAAAAAAAAAGAAAAAAGTATCCACTTGCACAGTGCATAACCACCCTGAATTACAGAAGACTTGAATATTAAGTTTTTATGTCTATGACTTGAAAAGCTACAAATATTTTCAACAGGAAGATACCTTACAGAATACAGTAACTTGAGCGTCTAGGAAACAAGGCACCTTAAGGAGTTTTGCCAATTAATGCAGCCAGTGGGATCCAAGACAATCAAATCAACAAGGTTGCCACCACCAGTATATCACAAAGAAGCAGAAGAAACTACACTTTTTCTTAGGGATATCATGTAAAGAATTTGTCTCCAATCTCACAAGTTGTTCTGTGTTGTTGGCAGGCCATCCATGCAGAACATGCTGACTGGGGGAACAGGAAAGGAGTAAGAGAGAGAAGGCGGCAAAAGCGGTCTAGTTTGAATGAATGCGTATCGATCTCTCATTTTCTTGCAATATGCAAAGATAACCGTTTAACAACAATTACATTTTGACTAAAGGGATCAGACAGGTTGCTACTTTTTTTTTTCCCCCCTTTAAAAAAAAGTTGTACCTTCCAAGTCAAAACAGTATGCAGAAACAATTTTTCAAGCGTCTTGCCAGATATGAAGCTGCTTGAGGGGTTTTTTTCCCCCCCCATTAAGTTTACGCACTATGGCGCTTTGCTCAAGATAGAAAATGCATGTTGAAACGTGATGGTGACCTAATGCCAAAATACAGCAGACATTTCCATAAGCCTAACAAACTTAAGTACACAATAATATCTGTTGCCAGAAAGATATAACTGGGCATGTCTGCATGTGCATTAATGAGCAGTGTTACTGCGCATTTAGTTTCGTACCTATAACAACAGGTACAAAGTGCCCAGTAGCCGGCGCTACTGCGCCAGCACACGCATTTTAGGTGACGTTACCGCACAGTTAACTAGTTCTACTGCACATTCACATGGGTTTTGCTTGTTGGGCTGCTGCACAGTAGAATTAGTCTACTGTGCTCAAAGTGTCTTGTGCAGACACATCCGCTAACAGCTCCAGGACACTGAAAATATTGTTCAAAATGCAAGTGTTTTGTTGTATCAAGTTACGCAGCAATTTTTGGTTAAATTTGCTTCAATATCAGTATTTAAAGCATCATAAAACTAGATCTAGATGCTTAACAGTCCCATTACAGAAAGAGGCTGCAAACACAATCTAATTTGAACTTGGAATCTAGCTGTAAAGCCCTGTATGCAGAAAGTGCCTGAGAAAAACGGGGCAGCAGAAGTAGCAGAATTTCCATGGTGCGCACAGCTCTTGGTCTTCGAGTGCCAATTATCGGGGTGAAAAGTGATGAAGAAGCCGAAACGCAGACTCGTTTCATGTACTGGCCAAAGCCCATTAGACTGGAACATTTTTAATCCCCACTAAGCTTGCTTAATTCAAACTGGTGAAAAGCTCCAAGTCATTAGCAATGCTGAAGCATCCAGTACTGCCATAAAAGGTCTCCTACTGAAACTTCTGTGCCCTGAACCATGCCCTAGGTACTAAGTTAAAGAGGGAGTCCTATAGGTATAATTATATGAAGACAAGAACACCGAAGTAGCAATAATTTTGGCACTTCCTATCCATACAGACTTGATTCAGCTCTCTTGTTCACTTATACAGACTTTAAATCACATATCCTGTACTCGCATGGCTTAAAGCATCTGACCACAGAGCTTTCACATCTATAGGACATAGGATTTTTCCACTTCAGCTAGTTTCCCACATTATATTTTGCCTGTTTATTACAGTTAGCATAAAGGTCGATACAGCTGGTTCAGAGCAGAGGTTTATCGTACCATCTAAAATAGTCTAGTTAATACACAATAGCTTTAATTCTTCCCATGTTATGCTTTGTACTGATCAGTGTTTCAAGTCTTGTATGACTGCTTCAAATAAAGTCGTACATAAAAATGTAACTAACAGCAGTGGTAATCTATATTGTTTGTAAGAATAAAAGGGAGCAATCAGAACACTGAAAGATTTAACTACCAGAATTCAGGGAATTCCTGAAATTAATCATTTATGTCCATCCCGTAATGAAACAGGATGGTTGCTTAATTGGATTGTAACTCTGATCTGCTACTGAAATAGATACATGGCTGGAAGATGCTATAGCTAACATATTCCATATTACCAAAAGCATAAGGCTTTACATTTATAAACCAGCAACACCCTCTCTGTTGATTTGCAGCACTGGAAGTTAAAGAACAAAATAATAAATAACTTCTACTGTTACTATCATAACCATCAAGAAAGCAACCATAAATCAAAAAAAAAAAAAACAAAAAAAACAAACCAACAACCCTATCTTAACAAAAACTTGAATACGCTGACTGCTCTAAGTATTTCAAAATCCTTATGAAGCCCACCATCATGCAGTATGCAGCATGTATTCCAACGATTCTTTACAGAAAGCAAAGAATTAAATCTCAAGTGTAATATTAACCGTCTGTAACTTTGAAATATTAGTCTTTCATCATAACATTGATGAAGATGTTATGTTAAGAATAAATACAAACAGCAAGTATCACTGTTCCTGTGTTACAGCTGGGAAGAAGCCAAGGCAAAGATTAAAGAAAGGGTCTAAGAGTCAAACCAGTCAGAATCCAGTTTTGTTCCATTTTTAATTCCTAGCCCACCACAACCACGAGATCGTGCTGCCAACTTCCCCATAGGCCCTCACGGATTAGAATTTGTACTTAAAAGCCAATCCAAAAAGCTAAGCCAACACCTATTGTCTTTGTAGACATTCAAGTCATAACAGCGCTCTCTCAAAGCTAAAAGGCATAGACATGGTGGATGATCTAGTATCTACAACAAACTCAAGTACTGAATTACATTAAATCACTAGATGCAGAGGTAGTAGCAAACATAGATTTCCTGGACTTTCAGAAGGCCTTCGACACCGTCTCTCACCCCCTTCTCATTTAGAAACTGGAGGACTGTGGTGTCGACACCCACACAGTCAAACGGGTCACCAACTGGCTGCAGGGCCACACCCAGAGAGCGGTAGTAGATGGGTCATTTTCGACCTGGAGGGATGTGGGCAGTGGGGTTCTGCAGGGCTCGGTCCTTGGGCCCGCACCGTTCAACATCTTCATCAGTGACTTGGACGAGGGGGTAAAAAGCACCCTGATCAAATCTGCTGATGACACCAGGATGTGGGGGGATGCGGGCATGTTAGAAGGAAGGAACAGGCTACAACTGGACCTAGACAGGTTACAGGGGTCAGCAGATGAGAACAGGATGGGATTCAACACCGACAAGTGCAAGGTTGTCCACCTGGGGAGGAAGAACCAGCACTATACCTACAGGCTGGGGAACTCCCTTCTCATCAGTGCAGAGGCCGAAAAGGATCTTGGAGTCATCATTGATGCCAAGATGAATATGGGCAGGCAGTGTGGGGATGCAGTCAGGAAGGCCAACCGCACCTTGTCATGCATTCACAGATGCATCTCAAGCAGGTCCAAAGAGGTGATCCTCCCCCTGTATGTGGCACTGGTAAGGCCACAGCTGGAGTACCGCATCCAGTTCTGGGCGGCGCACTTCACGAGGGATGTGGACACCATGGAGAGGGTCCAGAGGAGGGCCACTCGCATGATCAGGGGGCAGCAGGGCAGGCTCTACGAGCACAGGCTACGGGACCCAAACCTGTTCAGCCTCCGTAAGAGAAGGCTGAGGTGGGGATCTAGTGGCCTGTTACAAACTAGTCCGAGGGGACCAGCAGGCACTGGGGGAGTCCCTGTTCCCCCCGAGCACTGCCAGGAGTGACTAGAAATAATGGTCACAAGCTGGCAAAGGGTAAATTCAGATTAGACATTAAGGAGGCACTACTTCACTGTCAGGGCAGCCAGGATCTGGAACCAACTTCCAAGCAAAGTGGTGCTGGCTCCTACCCTGGGGGTCCTTAAGACAAGGCTTGACAATCACCTTGCTGGGGTCATTTGATCCCAGTACTCTTTCCTGCCATGGCAAGGGGTCCAACTTGATGATTTGCTCAGGTCCCTTCCGACCCTACTAACTACGAAACTAAAATAAAGAAGGGCAGGAATCTAGCTTGCTTTCTGACTCTGTCATACATTTTTGTTACTGCTGTGCATCCACTGTCCATAACTGAAGTAGAGATAATATCAGAGAGAGACTGAAGATGGCAGAAAACTTAAGACACGTCCTTAGATAAAAAAAAAAGATATTATTTTTGGTAAATTCTAAGTATTTTAAGTTTGAGAAATAATAAAATTAAAAAACTGTTCTTTCTTACACAGCAGGGTAAAAATGTTTGCTCCTGGATGAAGTAGAGATTGACAAATTCAACCAAAAGTCAGTCTGGCGATTTTCACTCTTGATATTGATTAGTTTGCTTTACACGCTGCCTTCCCCCCCAAAAAGACTCTGAGTGGCTCAAAATAAATCACAAAAAACAGATACAGATATCAAAATAAAACAGTAAATAATAAAAATAGATGACAACTTTATCCTGGCATGAAATCAACACTTTAATACTCCTAAAATTATAATATAGTATTCCTCATTTTAAGCCGACTGTTCAAAGCAAGGCTGGCTGATGTTTAGGGGTTTTATCATTAGCTGGATGCCAGTTGCTTTCTCCAGGCATAGTTTTGTTGCACAACAGAGTTTCTTAATGTGGCATGAAGTCTGTGCAATACACGCTTAGTATACTGTTTACATTTAAGAATTTCCACTGAATACAACAGCAGCATATCCACAGCAGCTGAGGGCAGCCTGATGGTTTTGAAGCGTTTTGACAATCGCATAAAAAGCCAAGTCCAGAGTTAGCAAAGGCTGACTATTCCACAAGCAGTACTCAAAGGTTGGCTTCTGAAATGGCAAGAAATCAGAGATTTGGGATTGCTCTCCCCAGTTCAGTAAGAACGTGAGCACTGCTGAAAAACCTTACAGATTCAAGTGATTAAACAAGACAGTTTGTATTTGGCCACTAACAAAACAGCCAAAGCAAGACTTGTTTGCTGGTAGTTTGGATAATCAGTTAAATCAGCTTCACTTTAAACTAAATTGAAAATACTAAAAACAGAAGGAAACAGAAAGCTGAAGCAAGCCACACATGAAAACAGAAACTAGTTTATGCAAGGTAATCCAAACTGTTGCTGCATCTGCGTGCACACAGAACAAAAATCTCCACGCCCTCAGCAAGAAAGACGCTTTTCCTGGCAAACATGGGTTGCAGTCAGCATAAATACTAACAAACGTATTTCCATGCAAGGTGGGGAGGAAGCCTCTAGCCCTTGTGGCTCTAAACAAGAATGGATGCACAGTTGTCTTCCTGGTTCTCCGCAGAGACAGCGCCAGTGCTTCTGAAACTCCTCAGAGCTTTGCCAAGCCACGTGTTTAAGTAAAGGCTCTGGTTTGTTTCATAACCCGAGTCAAACCTCGAGGGCTCTGCAATAGCCCAGCCATAGCAAGAAAGGTTGTCAGCCCGATCCTTTAGAGACGCAGATGCACAGAAAGTACATCTGTTAAATGATGCATTTGCCATCGCTTTACTAAACCTAACACTGAAGACCTGTTAGGTCTGTTATAATTTTTATATAAATGCCTCACCTAATTTATTATAAAATGGTTTCTTCTTACTACTAGAATCTCTCAACTTTTCCTCACGTAAAAAAACAAAACACACACACACAACAACACATTCCTAGGCTCCTGCTAGTAAAAAGAAAACACACTGGACGAGGAAACAAAGTTACACATTCCCAAGTCTTAGTTTGATGCTTCATTTTAATTTGGCCTCAATCACAACTACTCCATCATCAGAATTAGATGGAGAACAAGAGAATGAAGTGATCTAATGTTTCTCTTGCAGTTTGTGAAAATGTCAAAGAAGTACTTGGTGTAATACTCTCAGCTGGACTACTTGTATCTCACATACAAAGTTCTGCCTGACCTCTAAGACCACCTTTCTCCTTACTTCCATTTATAAACCTTTAATATATGATATACACGTATATTGTGTGCACCTACACACAGATATACACACTTACACAGAGTCAATGAGAAGTAAGGCTGGAAAGGACCTCCAAAGGTCATCTAGTCCAACCCCCATATACACTTGTGCATGTGTATGTATAATTACACCGCCTCCCACATACCTGCGTGGCATATTATATACAATCACACACAACTATATAGAATATATCTTTTGATTAGGCAGTATTTCCGCATTGCAAATCAATCTCTTTAGACCACGGGTTCCCAACCGCTGGGCCATGTCCCAGTACCAGGCCGCGAAGGGTTGGCTGCCAGACCAGAAGCGATCGCTGACTGGCAAACTGTGGACTGGAAGTGACCACCATACTGCAGAATGGCAGCCAACCGCAGGATGCCTGCCTGCAGTCTGCCAGTCACTGCTGGTCCGCAGTTTGCCGATCCACGGTCCCTTCTGGTCCTCAGCATAAAAAGGTTGAGACCCACCCCGTGGAGCTCCGACTAACAAAATGGTATTGCTACACTAGCTTTTATAGCGTAAGTAAAATAACCAGGAGCCTCCCCAACAAAATTTTGTTCTCGGCACTGTAATAATAAAATCTGATCTCGCTACTCGTGTGTCCATTCAATGCCGTCTCAAGATGTTTTATTAGCTAAGGTTTCCTTCTTTTCAAAATCCTATTCGTAACCTGTAACGGTTCTTTTAGGATACTGGCCAGAAACTTCATAAATTCAACATGTAGTTTCTCAGTTTCCAAAAAACTGAAATATTCTAAGACTTCTGGCTGGTATCAGCTCATTAAGAGAACACGATCACCGTCTTAAAGTGACTTGTCTGGGAAACAGTTTCCCTAACCAAGCCCGTCAAAATGGATGCTTATTTTGTTGGGGCAATCCAAGCCCTGCTGACTTCCTGCCCCACAGGCAAGGGGCTGGACTCGGTGATGGCGCAAGGTCCCTTCCAGCCCTGATGTCTATGAAATCTATAGATAAAAGTGTTATACACCTGCTATAAGAAATATCGCTTCTCCGCTACACAGGCCTGTCCTTCTAGAGCAGCGGTTCCCAATCTGTGGTACGGGTATGCAGACACCCTGTCGGTGGTACACAACAACAGATTTATTATAATTACTTTGTATGATATCAATGTGCTGGTGGTACTTAAAGTTGTATTGTTTTAAAATAAATAAATAAATAAGCTGTGGTGCGCAATCTGTCAGTTTGGGAACCACTGCTCTCGAGGCCAGAACCATCACCCCTGCCACTGCCCTATCTGGAATGCCCCAGGGCTCCTGCACTTTGAAGGTCTGCGGCAACTTCTCCTAGCCGCTCCAGAGGTGCAAGGCCAGTCACGAGACGACAAACCAGAAGCCCTTGCTGGGCAGAGTGAAGTTCTTCTGGCTAACAGCTTCCTCTCCAGCACCTGCGCTGCGACGCTCAGATAAACAGCTTGGTCGGGGATGGAGAACAGCGAGCTCGTAGACGAGGGTCACTCTGCGAGCTGCCGCTGCCTTGTCAGTTCGTCCTGGGGCTGACGGGTCATGGGGCCCAGCCGATGCACTCGGGCAGAAAACGTGCTTTACTTTTAGCCCCAGCCAAGACAACCCTGCGCGTGGGGCTCAGAAGCCCGGCCGTGTCCCGTGCGGCAGCACCCGCCTCAGCCCGACCTGACCCGCCCCGCGGCTGCGCCCCGGCGAGCGGAGGGGGCCAGCGGGGGGGGGAGGTC
>NW_017728935.1:5856197-5860528 GCF_001723895.1 Crocodylus porosus | reverse complement strand
CCGCGACACGGCGCGCACCGCAGCGACCTGCGCAGCCATTTCGCAGGCTCCCTCACACACATTTAAATGGCCCGAGCGTCCGGCGCCAGCGCGCACGCGCCGCGCGCCGCTTGCTGGGGGCTGTAGTCCGCTCCCGAGACCTGCGCCGCTCGCGCATGCGCCGCCGCACGGCCCGCCGGGAAACCGAGTCCGTCCCGCCCCTGCGACCGGCGCCAGGAGCGTGCACCCAGGCACGCAGGCCGGAGCCGTCACGTGGGCACCCCTCCCCTCCCAACGGTCGTAACGGTCGTCAGCCTGCGCGCTCGCGTGGAGGCGTTGGGCGCGCAGCAAGCACGTGTGTTCGCGCATGGCGCGTCATCGCGAAACGTGCAACAACAACATGTGCAACAAAATGTGCAATAATAACAACACAATGTTTAATAGTAAAAATGACAATCCAGAACAACAGCACTGCATAAATAATACATTTATTCCATGAAGCATCTCACAGGCAGGGAAAAATGCTTCACAGAGTCGGTCCAGGACATGTCAGTTCTTTACAGGTCTAATTAGACCTCGGATCCTTGTCGGATGACCTTGAGGCTGCTCTAATTTACACAGGGGGCAGCCCCCAGGTGTCCTAGAGCAACGAGCATGAGGATCCCAAATAGCCACTTTTGCTGCACTCCCCTCAGGGCTTGCCTCCAGCTCAGGACCAGCACGAAGGGGAGTGAAACCAAAGAGCCTCCGCTTCCTTTAGCATCACAGGCACTCGCGCACACAGCCCGGGAATCCAACAAAACCCCTCTTCTCCCGCGACGGACCTCAGCCAGGGACAGGGGGACAGGACAAAAGGATTGCATTCGTTTCATCAATATTCATTCTTTGGCAATAACTAAGGAAGGAACACCTACAATTAGTAAATATGTGAGAGAATTCATTTCAATAGTTTTTTGCAATGCTAGAAAACAGCTGACTTGGAAGCAAAACAGTCCGTGCACTTTCAGGGGTCACGTATCCCCGTATTCATCATCATCAAGTTCTTCCATGAGCCAAACGGCGCATCGGGCCCTGAAACGACCTGCATAGTTTGCATTTCCCAAGTCAGCATTTTTCTAGAAGAGAGCAAAACACGTTGAACAGTTTGTAAAACATCTACGTTTTTCCTTGGATATGAATAGCAAGAAAATAAGCTTTCAGATTTTAGGAAACTTATCTTCTAAGTGTCTGCATCAAATGGTTCAGGCAAGTTAAAGACCTTTGAAAGTCACAGCATAAAGGCCAAAACTAGATACATGGA
The DNA here is from genome assembly GCF_001723895.1 of Crocodylus porosus. Taxonomy (NCBI): domain Eukaryota; kingdom Metazoa; phylum Chordata; order Crocodylia; family Crocodylidae; genus Crocodylus; species Crocodylus porosus. Next base: position 5,859,249 of record NW_017728935.1, on the reverse strand, counting down.
CACTTTCATTCACGGGAACGTTTTTCAGTAGACTATGCAGCGTGTTTCCACGCAGGCTTGGTTCCTATGTGAACAGTCATCATTATAAACGTACTTTTCGGACAGAAGCGTAGAGAAAATGACCCAATTAATCTGAATGGAAATCACCACCATGTTAACATACTTTGCCAAATACCTGAATTCTAAAATCTGAAAGGCTTTTTCTCCCTTAGCCCTCTATCCTGGAAACAGAGAAGCATGTGCCTAACTCAGATTGCCATAGAACTATTTACGTAGGTAAAGTTGCGCAGAGGCTGAAGCATTTGGAAGATTACGGCCATCAATCACATCACTGAGGTATCACACCCAGGTGACACTACTGGGACAGGAAAATCAGACCCATTATCTTACGGTAAATTACACTTCAAAGTTAGAGGAACTGACCCTGCTTGTTTAAAAATGAGAACGCCCAGGCTCCAAAATAATTCAGTTTGCTTTCAGACACCAAGTTTCATATTTGTTTTTAGTTTCCAGCCTGATGTACAAGAATGTTTCGGAAACTAAAGGCAAAATAGCTACCCACACTGTGTGTCTGCAACAAAGTGGGAAGCTAGGCAGCAGCAGGGAACACTGATGGTGGCCGTTGGATGCAGCCAGTGTTCGTGCTGCTAGTAAGCTTGTAAACAAGAAGGCTGTGCAGCTATCAGTGTGCAAAGAAGAACAGCGTTCTGTCACTGTCTTTGTGGGCCACAGGAGTGCCACCTCGGTGAATTCACCGTATCGCTCGGTCTATGAGTGGGTGGAGAAGTTAAAAAATGGCCACACGTCCCTAATGGATGAAGCCCAGGACACCTGCAACAGCCGCCACAGAGCACGGTGTTGCCAAGGTCACACATTAACTACAAGTGCCAGGCAGCTGCTACTCATTTGTGCATCCCTCTTTATATTACAACTGATTAGGTGATAAAAGCAGATGTTTGCATTATGCCCTGGTTACAGATACTGCACAACACGGGCATTTTTCCTTTTTATATTTTGATGGTGATCCATCTCGAAGAGCATTTGAGATGTCAGAGGGATATGGCAAATCTACAGTACCACGTCCACAACGTTGATTTAAACATTCCATGATGGTGGAGGATTTCTTGGTCCTTTAGGTTTTGAAAATCGTTTTGCAAAGCCTGGAAGTAAGAACAAAGTATATTTTTTCTTAAGGATTGTAAACACACCATATGATTTTCACATTGCTCTCATATTCTATATGTTCAGAGTATTTAAGAAGACTTGAGCTTTAAATACACTATGTGCTGTATTAATCCTAACACATCACACTATTTAACTACAATGACAGAAATACTGGTATTATGCAACATGATCACATTTATCCATGTGCAGGGCCCATTAAAGCAGTTTAAAAACCTAAAAATTGTAGCAGGCTTGATGTTTAAAGGTCCATAATGCTAAGTTCATTCAAATACTGCCATGAGGCCAATAATGTATCCAAACTCAGTGTCTGACCAACTTCAGGAGTTTTTGAAGAAGCATTAATGCGTGAAATCTTGCAGTAATATACTTGAAGGGACCTTGGCTGGGGTATCAGCGTATGAAGCATCAGGGTGGATAACTTTCATGTTGAACCCCGCTCCTGTGATTATGGGTACTGTTTTCACAGGAATGTTTTATTCTCTCCGTCTTAAAAATCTGTTTGGTTTAATACTCTGCAACCGTGAGATCCCCAGGTTAGCTATAGGTAACTCTGGCACTAAATAATCAAATACAATTGTGCTGTAGCAGAATGTCTGCCAGCAAACACAATCATAACAAGAATATCAAGAACGTATCAACAAGGTTCTGTGCCTCTTATTTAATATACAACTACTCCCTTAAATCAGCATTTTAAATGACATACAGCTTCTCTCCCACGATTTACACAGGGTCAGGCTGTAGCTACTCAGTCTTTCAGTGCAAATGTGTAACCATTCAATACTGTTGTTGTTTTCTGCAGCCCCTTGCCACATTCAGGCCATATCCTGTCACAAGCAGCCACATGTCTGTCGTTTGTGCAACTTGCATGTGTTGACAAGCACTGTGCAGTCTGACATAGCTAGGGACTGCGACAAGGCTACCCACCCCAGCATACACTTACTCAAACGTCCTGTAAACAATTAATGCAGCTTAAGTATGCGGTGTGGCAGTGCTGTGGCATTAGCAGCCCTGACTGCCCAGCTCCCCCTCATTTTCCAGCCTGCAAACACGGTGGCACTAAGCACCCTGTATCTGAGGACTGTTTACAGCACCCTTGGCGCTGCCTATCTAGAAGCAGTCTTGAAACTAACCAGCTCCGGTCATTTGCAATACTTCTAATAGCAGCCTTTTTTGGCAGCTGCTTCCCCTTCACTGTTTCTATAGGGAGGGCTATACAAATTTTACAAAGTAGAGAGTTACAGACAGTATGTAGCTAACAAAATACAATTAAGTCACAAAAACAGCGGGGCTGAAAGAGCCTATTCACTTAAACAGTAAGCAATTAGCCAAGGTTTGTTATGTTATAAGCATCAGGCAACAAATCCGGACTGGTTTGGTGTTATGTAGGGAAGTGAACGATGTGCCTACAAATCAGAATATGTCCTATTGTCTCAGTGTGCATTACAGAGGGGAGAGGGTCCAGGGGAGGGCCACTCGTATGACTGGGGGCCTCCGTGGCTAGCCCTGTGAGGAGAGGCTGAGGGACCCGCATCTCTTCAGTCTCCGCAAGAGGAGACCGAGGGGGATCTTGTGGCTGCCTACAGCCTTATCAGGGGCCAGCAGCAGGGACTCGGGGGAAGTCTGTTCCCCAGGGCCCCCCTTGGGGTCACCGGGAACAATGGCCACGAGCTGAGGGAGGACAGGTTTAGGTTAGATATTAGGAAGAACTACTTCACGGTAAGGGTGGCCAGAGCCTGGAACAGGCTTCCCAGGGTGGTGGTGCTCTCACCTTCCCTGGAAATCTTCAAGAGGAGCCTGGACAGGCACCTGGCTGGGGCCTTATGACCCCTCTCACCCCCCGTGCTCATTCCTGCCCATGGCGGGGGGT
>NW_017728935.1:5830044-5856097 GCF_001723895.1 Crocodylus porosus | reverse complement strand
CCACCCCCAGTGCTCCTTCCTGCCCATGGCGGGGGGTCGGACTAGATGATCTGTCTAGGGCCCTCCCGACTCACTGATTCTATGAGTTTCTATTGTGAATATTCGACCCTTATATGTAGGTCATACATAGCTCATCAATAAACTCTCAAGTGTTACACAAGCACACAAACAAAAAAACAGCTTTGTTAAAATTATTAAGCTATAAGGCCACTGGCAGCTTTAAATAAATTCAAGCCTCTAATTCTTTTGTGTATTCATGAGCTAAACAATTACACAGAAGAGTAGGCAATTGCTGCAGTGAAAAGTGTTCAGTCACAGATGCTTCTGATCTATGTAGACACTTATGTGAAGAGTTCCGTCACCTTCCTCGCACTAGCCAAGAGCCAGCTACAATGTCCTGCATTTAGCCTTTTAAAAGTCTATAGTCAATGTTCCAAAAATCCAAAGAGAAAGGGAAGATGGGGGAAAAAAAAAACATACCAAAATTGAGAAAAGAGGTGGAGTGGTTTGGCTGGGTAGGCTCCCGTGGCTTTGCCAGTGCAGATGGGCTGCAGATACCTAGAAAGAAACAGAAGGGCTTTCTTTAGCAGGCAGTGACCATTTGAATGACCTAAAGATGCAAGTTGAATGCCAGCGCAGTGACACAAGTAAACATGCCACGTTCTTTAGAGGGAGGCTTTGTGCAGAGGTAGGGCAGGTTAATTCAGAGACATACTCTTCATAGCATCTAAGCCAACGGTTCCCACCTGGGGTGATGCTTTCATTAAAATATATCAAATGGAGAAGCGACAAAGACAAGGCTAATTCTATTCTGTACATTTTGCTCCATGGAAACACTTGGCTGACTTCATTAAATCAACTCATTTGTTTCAGAGCATGTTTTTGCTGTGACTTCCAAAGAAGATGGATGAGAAGTTAGGATGCCTACAGCTTTAAACAATATCATCTGGGAATGGATAGGGTAGGCTGGGGAAAACAAGCCGAAACATTGATTCATTTCTGTGTACAGAACCTGAGATGGGAGGTCGGTATACATTTCACATATACACTTAGAGTCCTGTTAGCAATGGCAGCTTTTCAGAGAAATACAGATCTTGCATTCATGTGTGCTAAGTGCTTGGAGAGGTCCTAACAGAAGAGGCCAACAGATCATCAGCCATCTAGCGAGGTGCTGAGTCCCTCAGCTCCCTGGGTCAGAGAGGTATACAGGTATACAGACCTGCGTGTTGCAGGTCTGGCCCCCCAAAGAAGTACAGTTCTGTAGGCTTCACACATTCACACGGCCAATGGGGTAACTAGCTGACACTCAAGATACTTACTCTTTTTCACGTTGCGTAAAATTTTCAAGCTCTGTAAAAACAAAAAATGAGAATGATGATGAAAGAAGCAATATAGCAAGCAGAATATCCCCAACTGATGAAGAGACTGCTTTGCTCAACAGCCATGATAAGCAGCATGCAAACATCATGCCCACAAGATATACAACGCCTACTCTCAAAAACCACATGATATTTGGGGCAGGGGCGCAGAAGCCTGTCATTTCTTTATCTTTTCCTTCTTTCCCAGCCAAAGCAAAATCAACTCAGTGGTCATCAGTAATGCTGTTAAAGCTACTCTCAGTAGAAATTCTGTGCAAGAGTGACATTCAAAGGCTAGGACAGACGTAGCTGTGTTAGTCTGACATCAGCCAAAGGAGCAGGGAGCACAACTTCCTCAGGCAGCAGCTGAAATCAGGATTGTTTAGGAGGGGAGTCTGTTCTATCTGGGAGTTGGAAAATTGGTCGTCATTCCTGAGAGGTGTTGGCCCAGTCAATGGAGAGGAGATCACAGGTACATAGAGGTACATAAGCCAGTCCCAGAGATAGGCAGAGGTAACTCTTGTCTCTGCTGCAGGGCTCTGGTCCCTTTCTTCTTTCCACCAGTTCTGCTTGCAGTGTCACTACCACCACACAATATTGTGCTTGAGCTTTTCTCGCCTTAAGTATGAGAGCTCTCAAACCAGACCTCTGCTCTCCTACTGTCTTTGTAGGATTATGACAAGACGACAACAGCCACAGCTACCGCTGGATAGATGACCCTTCTCTCGGATTTCCTTACTTTGCTCCTCCTGAAGCATTTTGCAGGCTCCTGCGGTAGCTCCTCAGAAGCTTTATTCCCTGAGTCCCCAAGGCTGCTAGTAGAATTCCTCACAGGAGGCTGAAGACCTGGGAACACACACCACAACATTTCAAAAGGTCAAGTGTAGATCCTCCTGTTTCTTTTCTGAATATTTTTGGGTGCAGAATTAAGTGGAAGACTCTCTTATGTTTACCTTTTATGTAGCAGTTTGGGGAGGGGGAGGCAGTATTTTGCCTGTCACCCTTGCAGCCACTCTGGCTGCGTTCGTTATTTTACATCCATGGTGTTCTCCCACAGAAAGCAGGGACTCACCTGGAAGCTTTACAACCAGCCTGGGCTGAGTGCGAGATGGAGTATGGGGCCTGATCACCAGGAAATCCAACTCTCTCTCAGCTCTGGGATCCCGTTTACTCAGACTGCCACCAGTTGGGGTAAATGGGGAGAGGAGCTTGGACACAGTTTTGCTTGCTTGGACACATGAGCTTTGTGTTGGCTTCAGCTAAGCCCGCAACTAATGGAGAGATGCTGTACCTCTCTTACAGAAGATTACAGGTAAAAAAAGAACACTGCCACTTACTGTCCTCACTGGCAAGAACAAACGATTCGGGAGTTCTTTCAGGGAGTGGAGGAGGAGAAGAAGAGTGGTCCCGGTGTGTCTCTACAGCGATAAGGACAAAGACATGAAACCCTTCAGCTTTTAAAAGACTAGTATCCCCAGATCAGTGCCCGACATCCTTTGTGATGACCAAAGCAATGCAACGCAGCAAGCATTAATCTCCAGTCCTTCCGAAAACAGCATGCAAGTGCTGTACTATATAATAATTATTATTATTGATGATGACAATGACGACGATATTTTAGTGTGATGCTTGTCATTAGAGAACAACACAAAGGAGTCAGTCAGTCATCCCTATTTTAGGGATGGGGAAACAGAAGCACAAGGTGATGCATAGCCTTAGCCAAGGTCAAGCAGCAAGCTAGGGCAGAGCCAGAAACAGAGTCTAGGTTCCAAGCCCCGGGCTACCTTTCAGACTGCCTGGCTGTGCTACCTCTCCACAAGAGAAAGGTAAAGAATCCCCAGGGCCACACAGTCCGAGAAGGGTACTTCCTCGGCCCAGTGAGACTGGAAGGAACAGCAGCACAAAGTGATACCAGCTGCTTCAGGGGCCGGTTAGGAGACATAAGCCTGCTGCTTTGCTTGGTTAGGGAACTGGCTAGTTACCAGCACAACGAAGCTGTTGCACAGCATATAAAGCCCAGAGATGCTTACAAAGGAGTTCCAGTAAGCTGCTGGGTTCAGCACAAAATAGGTAGTTGGACAGACCAGTTGCCTACAACATCAAAAAAAGCCTGTACCTGATCCGGAACTCCGGAGCTTCACACTCTGGAAACAAACAACAGGAAAATATTTGAAATTCCCACAGTCAAATGCAACTCTCTCGCATCGCAAGCGAGCTAGTGAAACACAGGAAATGATGCCACAGGCACTCAGCCCCCTCCCACACACACCTCCCTGCAAGTGTAATGGAAGATTGGTTCTGCCCTCCACACAGCCAACTCATCCAGTGGATCTTTTCAAGGCTGGCACTCTGGTGGGTTGGAGTGGGCCTGGGAGTTCAGTTCTTGGCTCTTCTGCAAACTCCCTGGGTGATCCTGGGCAAATCTGACTCTCTCTCAGGTCCCTAGCCCTAAAATCCAGACAATATCCAATAGCTTTTTCCTATCTGACATGGGAGTTGCAATGACAAGTTAATTCGTGTTTGGAAGGAACTATTATGCAGCAGTGAATGGCGAATCATGTAAATGCAGAGACAAGTGTCAGATCAAGGCTCTGTTCACTTGTGATGAATAAAGAGTCCCCAGCACCCTCTCCTAGGGCATGAATTGCAGAGGCCCAGTGAGACTTCAACTCTCAATTTCATTCCACTTCCCCAAATTTCTCTTCCAGTTGCAGGTGAAAAAATTCCTCTTTATTTGTCCCTCCGTAGTGTTTGTGGAGAATGACTATCCCGTTCCACACCAGAACAAGCTGCATTTCAGTGGTGGGTTAGCAGTATTCCTCTAGTGCAGGTCAGCTTGAATTATCTAACCCAAATCAACTATCACAAGCTAAAATCCTACAAGGCAGAATGTAGCCCTCTCAAAAGTCAGGGAAGGTCCAGGTAAAGACTGCTGGAGTCCAGGGTTTATCTTGACCTTCTATTTCATGTGAAAACAATGTGTGCCTTCTCTTCACAGAGTCCCACCTGGCTTGAGATCAAGTTAGGAGCACACTTCTTCCTAGTGAAGACTCAACCTTGCAGACAACTTTGGGAAAAATGGTGCTGCAGGAATAGGCACATTTTAAAGAGCACAGCAAGTACATTTGTGCTTGCAGTACAGAAACCCAGTCCCCCAATACCTGGTCCTCATTTCCTGATATTCCTTTCTTGCCACTTCCCCAGCAATTTGTGACCAGTTTTGCGCTTAGCATCTTTCTCTCAGATACATCTGTCCAGCACTCCAGTTCAGTGCTTTCACACCCATAGGATGGACCAGAAAGCACTGAGCATACTCCCTCTCCTATCGCTGCACTCCATCATATCCCCATTGCTACTGAAACGTGAGGATGTACTTCTGTCCTTCAGATTACAGGCATTAGTGTCATGACTGGTAGATTCCCATCTTCTCTTAAATGACACTGGTTGCTACTGCAATACAGCAGCTTTGACTAAGACCACTTCCTGAGCCTGGACTCTTGAAATCAGAACTAGCTCAGGAAAAGCACACGCTACCAAACTGCTGTAGAGAAATGACACACAGTACAGAGAGCTGCATGGCCACATTGCTGGGGAAGAGACACACGCCCAAGTTCAGTTACCTTACTTGGTCTCAGTCTGACAGAGTCATCACATATTTCTGGCTGAGATACCCCACTGCATTCCAAAGAGGTTCCCACATGTATATTTTCAGGTGGAGGCTGGTAGTTTGAAGCAACTGGAGGAGACTCTTCTGGAAAAAATGAGATATAGGAGGGATTACTTCCCTTCCTGAGTGCCAGAGCAATTCTCTGTTGGATCCTGTGACCCAAGTATCACACAACAACCAGAACCAACACCTCAGCGCTTCTTAATGATCGCTGTTACTTGCACTTACCAGTTTCACCGGCCACAATAAAGGACTCTGGGGTTCGTTCAGGCAGCGGTGGGGGAATGTCATCATCTGGGTCTGGAGAAGCCACTAACCACAGACAGACAGACAGTTATTGTGGGGTGGAACTGTCCTGATAGACCCCTATCAAGCTACACAGACAACAGCAGCTGCAAAGACCCTGAAAACTCTCTCACCCACATCATTCATTCCACCCCTAGCAGCATGTAGGAACCTGTTGTTAACAGGCAACCTTCAAAAGCGAGAAAAGTCATCCTTCTTCATCCAAACCATTAGGGAACCAGGGAGCCACCCACAGGGCTTGAGAAGTGAGCCGTCCCAAGCCCTGACTGCTGCCCCCATTCAGGCACCGGGGAGTAGGATCCAAATCTTCTAAAACTTTATTTAGAAATCCAGGAATGGACCAGGGTTAGTCTTCTCTGGCCAGTGCAGTGTCACTGAAGGGACAGATTCCACCAGCGCCAACAGCAGCACCCCCACTGGGAGCAGGAGCCAGCCTGTGCATGTCAACCCGAACACTGACATTGCTAATTCTAGCTAGCTTTTATTGTGGTAGCTAGTGCAATCTGAACTGCTGCACAAACACTGCTGTGCTCAGAGCTGAAAGCCAGCAGAAAGCCATGGCATTCAGAGAATTCCTAGCGACAGCAGGTCTTTGAGGACGCTGGCCATTTGAGGCTCAGAGTCCAAGGGGGCCTGGCTTTGTCACTCTCCCCCCACTTCACCCACCCTTGCAGTTCCAAAGCGAGGGTGAAATCCTGTCCCCCTGATTGCAGCGGGAGTTCTCCCAGTGAGACAACAAGTACCAGATCCCACCCAGGACTCCTGGAAAACCCAAAGGAATCTACTGACATGGAGGGATGGCAACCTTAGCAGAGGCACTAACATCACCAGCAGCAGCTCCCTAGGGTTTTTGTCGAGTTCCCCAGCCCAAACCAACCCATTTTCTGTGGAGATCTGTCAAGCTGCAGCCCAAGTAGCACACAACAGGCATGCAAGGGGAATCCCAGCAAACACTGGGGATTTCTTTGGGAAAACACAGCAGAAGAAGTATTTGAAACCCAGTTCTGCCCTCAGCTCTGAGCCCAGGTTCCTGGTGAAGTTGAGAGGGGACACTCAGCCCCTTATCCTACGGGCTGGGCTTTGCAGTGCAGCAGGCTGCAGGATAGTCCTGGGGGAAGTCAAAGGCCCTGTGCCCCTAGGGGCACACCCCAGAACAAACCGGCGCAGCTCCCACAGCTTACTGAGTGAGGACGTCTCCATGCCATCCTGTGGGCGAATCTGCTGGGGCAGGGGCCTGCAAGCTGGAGTGCTGCCTGTGACGGGGTCCGAGGGCAGCACTGTGGGGAAGGGAGGGAAAATTGTCTCATATAGCTCTGCAGGGCGGTCGGAGGATGCCAGGGATGCTGGTTCATTCGAGGACAGTGAGGAGAAATAAGGGTCTTCAGTTGAGCAGGAGCAGGGGGGAAGGCGCTGACTGCTGGTCCCCTGCTGCCAGGGGCTGGTTACTAGCTTACTCGACTGGCTCAGCATAACGGGGCACAGCCCTACCCATGGCTGCCCCCCGAAGCCAGCAGAGCCGCAGGGTGCTGCCTGCCCTCTGCCTGGGCCCTGGCCCGCTCTCTGCAGCACTAATTCAAAAGGTGTTGATTTAGTTCGTGCCAAAGGGGTCTTAGTGTTGAGGCTCCTCTGAGGTGCCCCCGCAGATTTGGGGCTCTGCAGCAGGTCCCTGGTGCCAGCGCAGTGTAGGTCCAAGCTGCGATGCTTCTGGAGCGGTCCCCCTGCCAGCACGGCATCCCACTTCTTAGCAGCATTTCCCTCCCCGCTGCTGAAGTGCAAAGCCCCAAAAGAAACAGCTTGTCTAACGGGAGGGGCGCTGGGCTTGTGGCCATCCTGTCCTGCCACAGTGCTATAGGATGAAGCCACTGCCAGCGACGCTTCACCTGGCGCCACGTGGATTTCCCCCTCCTTTGGCCCTGAGCTGCAACAAAAAGGAATATTATAAAATCAGAGCCAGCTACTGTTCGCAAGCCTGCCTTAGCCCACGAGCAGAACCCCAGCACTCTCCACCTGACAACAGTCCTCCATAGAGCCTTGCTTTGCATCCAGACCAAGGCTCAGCCCTGGGGCGAGCCACACCAAATCCTACGCACCTCTTGCCTGGGCTACATGTTGAGGCTGGATGCAATGAATAGGCCTGTGGTGCCCTCCAAATGCACAAGTTTCACCCTTCAGCAGGTCTTTGAGACTAGCACCATAAACGAGTCCCTGATTTAACAGCAGATGCCAGAAAAGACTCCAAAAAGGTTGCAGGACCCCGTCTCTGGCTATGTCTCTCATTCACTGCAGCATGCAAGACATGTGTCCCCATATCACCTTATCTTGAAATCAGGCTGAGAGCAGCAACCACCAGCCTGCGCGGCACCAGCATCCACACACGTAGATCAGGTCAAGCCTTACCAGTTCGGTATCCTTAGAGCATAAATTTCTGTCAGCGGGTTCACATGTGGCTTGGCCATGGGACGGGTCATCTGAATCTGCCAGAAGGGAAGGTTATAGCCTGCAGCTCACGGAGGCAGGCTCGAACACAGAGCTCCTCACGGCGCTTCGTCCAGGAGATGGGCCTCACCAACTCCCCTTCGTTACAAGCTGCTTGGCAACGTAAATGCCCCAGTCGCGGGGACAGCCAGACCAGAGGGCTGTGGCCAAGTCTTCGTGCCTGGCTGTTTTGGTCCCCGCTCCTCCCATGGGTGTCTTTTTGGAAGAAGCACCCACACGTGCTCTCGCCAGCACCGAGCTCAGCCCCGATGTTTGGTGCGGCTGGCTGCGCCTCCAGGCCCCTCACGCAGCACGGCTATGGGGAAGTTGGTTTTGCTTGCGACACGCAAGCACTGTGCCCATCCCCCTCTTTCTGTAAACTGCTTTCAAAGGACAAGAGGTTGCTGCAGCCAGGAGCAGCCTTGGCCAAGAGCTGCAAAGCCACATCCGGGCTCAGAGCTTCTCACAGTGCTTCACCCTGGCCTCAACACTGCCTAAGCACAGACCGCCCTACCCTGTGCCTCCCCCCACCCAGCTCAGAGGTCCCTGAAAGCACCAAGCATCCTGTGCAAAATCAGGGTGCAGATTAAAGGCTTTAGTTTGGAAGCTGGGTGCTCCTGGGGAGTCTGGCTCTGAGCTTACTGGAGGCTTCCCACCCTCAGTCCTGTCTACATCCCCTCAAATGGGCCTTTCTCAGCCTTGGCCTGTGACCTGGTGCTAGTGGAGGGCTCCAGCAAATTGAAATTAAAAAAAGGACGGCCCGAACGAAGGAGGAGCGTCCCACTGTTTGGCACGTCATGACCCAAACGCACGCCTCTGGGCTCAGACACTATCCTCTCTCAGAAGGGGAGGGCAGTCACAGGGACATGGGTGCTTCTTTATTTATTACAATAAGCACACAAAACACCCACGTCTTGCCCTGAGAGAGGAGACAGTTTACCCTCCCCACCCAGCTTGGGACGGGCAATCCAGGGGAGAGCTCAGGACACCTGGGTCCCAACTTGCCTCTGCCACCAGTCCCCTCCATGGCCTCCTCCCGCTGCCCTGCAGGGGGGCTGCAGGTGCAAATGAAGCATGTGCAGGAGAAGCTCCCACATGCCAGTGCTGGGTGTTTGAGCCCCTAAAAGCCTGAAGACCATGGGTGCACACTGGAGAAAGCATCAGAACTAGGGTGGCAGCAATGGCCTTCGTGTTGACCAGCTTCACCTCCCAGCTGTGCAGAGAAGAGGCAGGGGCGTAAGCCTCAGCTGCCCGCCTCTGTGTGCAAAGCCACACCAGGCCCCAGGAACCTCACCTCTGCAGCAGCATAGCTCTCCTGGACAGTAAACGTATTGATATGCCTCTTAAAGAGCTCGATCACAGCATCATACACCAGTTCGTACTGCTCCTACAGTGGGACACACACGAAACTAAATGTGGGGCAGCCCGACCCCGCTCGCCCCCGCGCTCACACCCACCCACCCCTCCACTGCATATGAGCACCACTTTTCCTCTGACACACGTGGCCCACGTGCTCTTGAAGGGCTAACATTTCCAGGCCACAGCCTACACGCATTGTCAGGGGAGACTGTGGCTGCAGGACCATTTCGCATTCAGCTTCCCCTTCTATACAGCTCAGCTCAGGGCCAGACCGTGCTCCATTTCCTGGGCTGTAAAACTTGCTTCACTATACACAAGCCCCAGCACGGGAAAAGCTCTCCCACCTGTGCACAGCCAGTGTCACTTTGTCAGGCTCCTTTCTGCGCTGGGAGAACACGAGTGACCACAACCACTCGGCACAGGGCTGCCCCACAGCACAGACAGGCCAGGGTGCTACTAGTGGGTTCTCCAGAGGAGAAGCCAAGGGGCTGGTTTGGCAGCAAACCTTTTGCAGGCAGCAGGAGCTTTGCAAACATACCTTGGTCTGCACTATGGAGGGCCTCTGCGTGCGCATCTCCTGGATCAGGCTGAAAATACTGAAGTTCACAGGAACAATCTAGCAGAGGGACAAGGAGAAATGAAGGCAGGCCCTGAATCCAGCCCCCTTCCAGAAGGCAATGCTGTTCAGACCCAGCTCCAGGCTGGTAAAACACCTTGGAAGTCAGGCAGGCAAAGCACTACGCTCACGGAGTGGCTTTCTAGCGGCAGTCAGAGCACGTGACCTGCAGGCCAGGGCAGGGCAGCAAGAGGAGGGACCTGACCCGTGTGCCCTGGTTTCTCTCCAGCCTCAGGGATCAGGCACATTGGGAGGTGGAGGGAACAACAAATGGGAAGGAGAAGGAAAAGTCTGGTGGAAGGGACCACAGACCAATTTTCTGAGGCTGCCTTCCAAGGGTTGGCCCAGAGGGAGTTTGCAGGGAAGAGCTGGGGAGTGAAAGGCACTGCCAGGCGGGGAGAGAGGCACCTCTGGGCACGTGGTCCAAAAGAGAGGAGCCAGACGGGTGAAAAGGGCAAGCACTGGGCATGCAGGAAAAGACTGATCCCAAGCAGCCTTGGGACTCACCCCATCCTTCAGCAGCTTCCAGGTGTAGTCAATGGCACAGATAACTCCCGTTCTCCCACAGCCAGCACTGGGATAAAAGGCACAGAACCGGGAAGCAGAGGTTGGCCTTCCTCTCTGTTCTCACTGCATGCCCAAGCCGGACCCCTAACTCCTCTCCATCACCATCTCCGACCCTTCGCCCACACCCTGCCAGTGTTAGCCATGCTCAAGAAGCCACGTGACTAAGTCACTGCATGAAAGGGGCTGTTCCCAGGCAGCACAGACAGGCCTGGCTCTGGGACCATGGTCATCTGTATCCTACCACCACCAGCCAGGCTCGAGAACTCACACACCTGTAAGCACAGCCCTTCCAAGTCCCACCTGTGGGGCCTGCTGACACCCAGGACTCTGGCTACCACAACCGTATGCTCTGCCTGGGCAGGCAGGCAGCTAGCCACTTTCTGCAGCCACCCATCCTATGTCTTGTACACTGCTCCTGGACTGTGAACCAGATCTCCTCACGCAGGAGACTAGCCCAAGTCTCTACTGCCTGACAAGAAGCAAGCATGGGGGAGAGACTTGGGTCATGCCCCAGCCAGGGGGGCTCACCTACCTGCAGTGGACGCAGATAGGGATGCTGTCATCAGCCTGGTAGCAGCGCATCTCCCAGATGAGCTCCAGGATGGGGTTGATGGACGAGGGCACGTCATGGTCTGGCCAGTTTTTGTAGTGGAAGTGGTAAAGGGTGCGTGTTTCCTGCAGCAGGCACAAGGGGGGAAGGATGAGCCCTGGAGCTCAACCCACCACCCATCAGAAGCCACCAGCCCAGAGCCCAGAGGGGTGTGGGAGCACCGAGCTGCAGGCACATGCCCTAGATCACAGAGGCCTGAGAAGGCAGCCCTCGCTTGCCAGGAGCATGGCCCTGTGCACCACTCGGGACATGTTCTCCAGGCCTCCTGTTAGCAGGAATGTGCTACGTTACTTAGAGGGACGTCTGATCCTCGGGGCTCCCCCTCCAGCACCGCAGCTGCTACGGCAGGCAGGGGCGCTCTGGAGGCTGTGGGGAAGCTCTGCAGCTGGCCTGCCCTCAGCACCGCTTCCTCCGGACTGTGGCCGCGCAGCGAGGGCCCTCCCCGCCTTGCCTGTCCCCTACTCACATTGTCCAGTGTCACCTTCAGGGTCCGGGTCACATACTCGCTCTTCCTGTCTTCCACCTCCTGCGAGAGCAGCAAGTTAGAGCCATGCCCCTGCAGAGGTGGAGGGGAGGCGAGGGCGAGGGGCAATCTACTCACACAGGTCACGGTGAAAGGGCCGCACTGCAGGGGGGCGCCTCCCTCCTCTGCCCAGTACCGCTCGCACTTTTTCTGCAGAGAGAAGTGGACGGCTGGTTACTTAATTGCTGTGCCTCCCTCCGCTGCCTCCCATGGGCTGCTGACCTCCCGCCAGCCCCTCTCCTCCCTGGGCAGCCAGGGAAGCACAGGCCCGGCTGCTAGGGCTGGCCAACTGCCTCCTAGAGCATGAGGGGCTGAAAAGACCCTTCCCTGCAGTGGAAGGGTCACTCCAGCCCATTTTAAGAGCAGAAAACATACTCCCCCTGTAGCGGAGAGTCCCCAGGCCCAACGCACTTGCTGGCTGCTCAAGGCAGCCTGGCCGTACTGGCGAAAGCCAGCAGGGAGCCCAGTCCTCCTTCCCCCTGCAGACGGAGATGCCAGGCGTCCTGCTCAGACACACTCACCTTGCCCATCTCAAACTCCATGCAAGCCATGACCACGATCTGCAGAAACACGGCACATCAGAGAAGCGTGGGGGGAAGAGAGAAGAGGCACGTTTGTGCAGAAACATTTATCCACGGTCAGAGAGCGGCCCCGAGCCGTGCTCCACGTGCACAGGGGTCACGGCCAGGCAGAGCCCAGGAACTGTTCTCGGCAGAGGCCGGCACCGTTCGACTTACAGCTCTCTTGTAAGGAGACACAAGGCAACAGGCCTGGCCCCTGCCCTGCCGCATGCAGCAAGTAAGGAAGCCAACACACTCTGCAGTGCCCACAGAATGTGCCCCTCTCCCCTCAGCTACACAGGGTACAAACCAGCCCTCAGCAGGCCCAGCCCAGCCCTTACCAAGACTTCATATTCCCAGATCATCCTCCAGAAGTCAACCACAGTGCTGGGGAGAGGCCCCTGTGTAGCTATGTAGGCCCTCGGTCCATACACTCCCTGAAAAGAAGTGCGGAGCGCATGTGAACATGGCTGTCATCTCCCTTCTGCCTCCACCCCAGCTAAAGAGACCTGGGTAGGGGTGCCCCCTGGGTAGCTGTGCCCCAGCTTGAAATGGAGACACCTCCATGTGAGCCATCCTGCCGGCCACTCGTGCCACTGCTGAGCCCCATCACACTCAGCCCAGCTGGGTTGGTGCCTTCCCTGCTCCCATCCCTGCCCCACAGGCTCCTAGGACAAGACAGTACCTTGATAAAGTTGGCATTGATGTAATGAGAATCTGTGTCCGAGGTGATCAGGGACAGCTCCACTCTGCTGTGATCGACTGTGGGAGACAGGGAGAGCAGCACCTTTTGGCACCACGTGCACAGCAGGAGAGCTCCACCGGCCCGACCCAGCTGCCCTGAGCCTTGGCTTTCAGGAGCAGAGCAACACCTGCACCCACCCAGCAGCGCCTGCCTGTGTCACAGGGTTGAGGTCCCTGGGGCTTAGCTTCAGGCTGCTGTGCCAGGGGCCGCACAAGGAAAGGGCAGAACAGCCTGTGTCCTGAGGAGCCTGTGTGGACTCAGTGTGGCACGCAGCCCTGCCCACACTCTCCTTGACAGGATCCTGGCAGTCAGGCCACTTGTGCGTTACACTGGGGCTACCAGGAAACCACTCCCTGTAAGCAAGAATGGTTTTGGCTCTGGAGCCACCTGCAAGTCGCACCCTGCAGCTGTCTGCATGCACGCACATAGCCAAAGCCGGGTGGTCCTCGCATAAGAAGTCCTGGCTTCCACAGCCCTGTAGCTAGGTAGTGTGTAGGCATGTGTGCACGTGTCCCAGGACCCGCAGAGAGCACATAACTGATCACATGTCCTGGTATGAGCTGGGCATCTATGGGTGCGTGCAAGCTTCTGGAGTCGAGGCATGTGTAACAGACACAGGTGTGCATATGTGTACATGTGCACTGGCAGGAGAGGAGGGAAAGCTAGCCAGGAGGAAAGGCTCGGGACAGCAGGTCTTTCTTCCCAACCTACAGGGCAGGATGTCCTTGTATCTGTTTTTCTTGGCGTTCTCTGGTTTCTCCGAGGTGGCAGTTGGGTAGGTGTTATCTGACCTGTACCTGGTCGACTGTCGTTTCAACTTCTGTGGGGAGACAACGGGACCCATCAGAGCAGATGGACTATGCGTGCCAGGGACACGCTCCCCACTACACCCCAGGGACCCCCCCAGACACTGTTCTCTTGCCTCGCCAACAGCCCCAGCGGAGGCGGCAAGCTCCCCAAGGCAGGTCTGCCGGCAGGAACATCAGAACTGGCAGCTCCAGGGGCCCAAGCTTTATGGAAAAAGCCTGGGATGCGCTGGCTGAAGGGAGCGGGCACCAGCAATACAACGTGGGCACCCAGTGTCCAGCACCACACACTTCCCTGATGGGCTGCGCTGCCTTGTGAGTCATGGCACCATCACCCTGAGACGCCTGGCGAGGCCCTGTGCCAGCTCCACGTCGGAGGACAGCCCAGCTCAGGCTTTTGGCCACCTCAAGGTAACTTCGCAAGGCTGCATCGGGGCTGGGGCTGAGGAAGTGGTGGGCATGGCATGCTGGTCCACAGGCCAAGCACAGCAGCACCGCTTTGATCTGGGCAGAGTGAGTCAGTGAAGTCACAGGACGTGGCTGCGCTTCGCGCCCTGCTCACAGAAACCGGGGCAGCCACAGCGCAGCACAACACGCGTGCTGGAGCAACAGGATGTCCCCCAGGGACCCTGTCTGGGCCCCTCCGGCTCTGCTGCGCCAGGGCTTAGGGCTGGATGCATAGAGTGCCTGGCGCACAGGAGCCCCCCTCGCAGGCAGGGCTCTGCGTCGCAGACACCCCTCCCCAATCTGCATTTCCTGTCCGCGCACCTCAGCCAGTGGGCAGGTCCCTCCACATGGAGAACAGGGCACAAGCCAGGAGCTGACTCTGCACCAGCCGTGCACGCCTGGCGTGCCCAGATGCCGGCTCCCATGTGACAGAGAGGGGGTTGCCAGGGGAACAGGCACTGTGCATTTTTGTGGATTTCTGTAGCTCATGCTCGACAGCTGGAGTCACAGTTCAGCCGTTCCCAGCTTCCTCCTCGCCCTCAGGCACTTGCAGGACAGCTCAGGGCTGCCGGGGGGCCGCCCGGGCTTCGGGGAAGGCACAGCACACCTCGAGAGGAAGTGGGCCCCGCCTGTTGTCAGCCCGCACACGAGCGACCAGCCTGCTTCCCCCCATGCCAGCGCATTTTCCCCACCTGATGCCTCCGCCCCCACCCCTCCCTCGGGCACTGCCACCTCAGGGAAAGTCACCCGCCCGACACAGGGTGTTTTTTCCGTGGAACTGCAGGCTCAGACGAGTGCTGCCCTGTGACAACAGCCTCCAGGAATGGGAGAGCATCACCGAGACACTCACCTTTTCCAAGCAGACCAAGGGCGACTCCTCTGCGGGC
Organism: Crocodylus porosus; assembly: GCF_001723895.1. Lineage (NCBI taxonomy): Eukaryota > Metazoa > Chordata > Crocodylia > Crocodylidae > Crocodylus > Crocodylus porosus. The sequence continues at coordinate 5,841,171 of NW_017728935.1, read as the reverse complement.
CTACCAGAGGCCTCAGCCACGTACCCTGTCCAGGGGCAGGGAGGGGACCCAGGGACCCCGTTACGCTGAAGCTGCAGGGGTGCGGATGCCTCGAGGCTGCGCTGCCATCACGCCGTTCCAGCAGTCTCTGGCTCACAGCTCTGCCGGCAGCCCTTGCTGCCAGAGCAGCAGGGAAAAGCCCAAAGAGCCCAGCACGGCCCTGCACTCAGCACCCAGACACCATTACCTAGGTCAATCCCATCACCTTTCCTGCCGGTCCCACCCTCGCTGCGTGCGAGGCACCAGCACGCAAACAGGGGTGAGAGACGGAGCTCTGCAGGGCAGCTCGGACACCCCTGCGAGAGCACAAAGATGGCCAACTGCAGCTTGTGCTGCTGCTGACCTCAGGCACCGGGAAACTTCTCTCTGACGGGAGACAAGCGCAGGGTGTGTGCGGCTCAGGGTGCGATGCACAAGGGCAGTACAGAGCTCTGGAGAGCCCGTCGGTGTGGCCCAGAGGGACACGAGGTCCGGACGTCCAGCTCTAGCACTTCCTCCAGCATGGTGGAAAAAGGCGAGTGCCCAATGCCAACGTGGCAGGACGATTAACTCTAGTCCTTGCAGGATTTTTTGGGGTGGTTTCTCTGCAGGACGCCCCTTATTCTGGATCTGTTTGGACACCTGGGGAGATGGCTTGCTGGCATGAACTGCACTTACGGGGTGCCAAAAGGAGACGGGTTGACTGGGCATGTCCCTTCTGACCCATTTCAGCACAGTTTCCTCCAAGATGGCAGAGGGGAAACCACTCTTCCTGACCTCTAGAGACACGCTCCCTGGCAACTTTGAGGAGCCGAGGAGCTGATATCCCGGCAGCAAACTGAAACCACATCCCAACGAGTGTGTTTGCAAGCGAGGAAGCAGGAAGCACTGAATCAGGTCACGACTTAGACAACAAACACAACTGCCCTTGGGGTGCCAACAAGTGACTTGTTAGACACATTATAGTTCCCGAGTAAAAGGAAGCCTGGCATTTGCAAAACGCTCGTGCCCCGTTCCGCGCGGGTGGCAGCAGGCGAGACTCCCCCCACCCCACCACACCACACGAGCGGCTGAAGCCGAGAACGCGAGACTCACCAGGAACTCCTCTGCAAACTCCTCTTTGTTGACCTTCCTGCTTTGGGCCCGCTCCAGGTTCTGCCGCAGAATCTCTCTCTGGTCCATGCTGCGCGGCGGGGAGCGGCTGGTCCGTCGGCACCGAGGACGGACATGTCAAGTGCATGTCACAATGGAAAGCACCGGCACAGAGGCCGCCTGCTGACGGCTGTGGTTTACTGACTGCATCACAAGCCTTGAAGGAAATTAGTGCGTAAGAGGCAGTGTGGTCAAAGTCAAGCCACCTCCCAGCGCAGGGCCCTAGTTCTTCCTTCCAGCGTCTGCACGACCGCCCTCATTTCCCCACGGCACCGCACAAGGTGCTGCCTCCCCTGGCCCTCACTTTTAGCCCATTCCCTTACCGGCAAACCCCACTCTAGGATCGGCCCTCCAAAAGCTTAGAGACGGCCCAGGCATGCAGGGCAAGCCAGGCTGGGTCAGCCCGCGTCCCCAGCACTACCTGCAGCCCACTGGCCTGTCCAGCGGGCTCCGACACTGGTGGCTAGCTCGGGACAGCTGCCCTTCCTCATGGCTGGGGAGGCACTTGTGCACTGGGACAAGGGATCGATGGAGCTATCGGCAGGGTGGGGAGCGCTGAGAGCCTCTGCACCAGGGCTGCAAAGTGCCCGTGAAGCCGTTCCTCTCTCAGAAGCAAAATCCTTTGCAGCAGGTCTCATCCTGGTTGGAGGAGAGTGCTGCCTCCAGCTGCTCCCTGTCTGGGACATGCATGCTGCTGGTGCCTACATGATCCGAACACGGGCAAACAGCCTTGGCCTCAGTGCTGGATCCTCAGGCCCAGCGGGGCCTTTCAGCATGACAAAGCAATCAGCAGCTCAGCACCTTCCACCATGCACGTGCAACAAAGTGACTAACAAGAGCACAAGAGGAACTGGCTCAGGGGAGACCCTTCACGGCCCCTGCTGTCTGGGCCTCTGCTTGGTGACAAGGCCAGTCGGAGCAACAGCCTCTTTGGAGATGCAGCATTGCACCGCTAACAGAGACACAATGACTAGGAGTTTCCTAGCAGTGGGACAGCAGTGGAGCACTGCCCTGCGGGGAGGGAGGGAGCCCTCCTTGTCATACTAGAGAAGAAAGGGCAGGAACAGCATTGCTTCGGCCCTTGGGGTGAGCTCAATCAAGGCCTACTGAAATCCAACTCTGCCAGCTCTGCTACGGGGGGCTGCTCTGCGGGCTCTGCCTCTGCAGGTCACATTTCTCCAAGCAGCAGCACAGGGCAGGACAACAGCGTGATGGTAGTAACCAGTAAGCACACAGACTTCATTCAGCCCCTTAACACATCCTGTGCAGAAGCTGATTGCAGCTCAGGATGAGAGCCTGCCTTGCCCTCTGGGTCTTCCTAAGCACAGGTAAGAAAGATGCCACAAAACGGGTCATTTCCAAAAAGGGATTTGAGAAGGGGCGTTCAGCACTGAGCCCCCACATCTCCTATTAACACCTGGTAACGTCCAGGATTTTCCGCTCTGGCAGTGGACGTGCTACCCCCAAGCACAGCGACTGGCCGGAACTCCTGCAAGTTGGCTCAGCGCAGATCATAGAATCGTAGAAAACGAGGGCGGGAAGGGACCCCAGGGGGTCACACCTAGTCCGACCCCCTGCTCCAACCAGGACCAGCCCCAACTACATCATCCCAGACAACGCTTTGTCTAGCTGGGTCTTAAAAGCTTCCAAGGATGGAGAGTCCACAGCCTCTGTAGGTAACCCGTTCCAGTGTTTTACTACCTTTCTGTGATTTTTTTTTCCTAATATCTAACCTCAACTTGCCTTGCTGCAAATTGAGCCCATTGCTCCTGGTTCTGTCATCTGCCCCCACTAAGAACAAACAGTCCAGCTCCATCCTCTTTAAACCACTCTACAGAGAGTTGAAGGCTACTATTCAATCCCCGCTTGAGTCTCCTCTTCTCCAGACTAATTCAGCCCAGTTCCCTCAGCCTCTCCCCACAAGTCCTGTCCCCCAGCCCCATCACCTTTTTTGCTGTCCTCCACTGGACTCTCTCCAATGTGTCCACATCCTTTCTGCAGTGGGGGGGCCCAAAACGGGACACAGGACTCCAGATATGGCCTCCCCAGTGCTGAATAGAGGGGAAGAATCACTTCCCTGGACCTACTGGCAACACACCCACAATGCAGCCCATGATGCCGTCAGTCTTCTTGGCAACACAGGCACACTGCTGGCTCCTGTTCAGCTCCTTGCCCACTGTCACCCACGGATCCTTTTCTGCAGAGATGCCAGTCACCCCCAGCCTGCACCGGTGCTTGGGACTGTTCTGTCCTAAGTGCAGGACTTTGCACTTGTCCTTGTTCAACCTCATGAGATGGCTTTTGGCTCAATCCTCCAATTTGTCTAAGACACCCTGAATCCTAGCTCTGTCCTCCAGTACATCTACTACTCCCCATAGCTTGGTAGCATCTGCAGACTTGCTGAGGGTGAACTGCATCCTATCTTCTAGGTCGTTGATGAAAACACTGAACAAACCCGGCCTCAGGACCGACCCCTGGGGCACTCCACTTGATACTGGTTGCCAACTAGACATCAAGCCACTGATTACTGCTCTTTGAACGGGATGCTCCAGCCAGTTTTCCATCCACCTTGCAGTCCATTCATCCAACCTGTACTTAGCTTGCCTGTGAGAATATTGTGGGAGACTGTATCAAAAGCCTTGCTAAAATCAAGGTACACCGCATCCACAGAGCCAGTCATCTCATCACAGAAGGCAATCAGGTTGGTCAGGCAGGACTCGCTCCTGGTGAATTCATGCCGACTGTTCCTAATCAGCTTCTCCTCCTCCAAGTGCTTAGAAATGGGTTTCTGGAGGATCTGCTCCATGATTTTTCCAGGACTGAGGTGAGGCTGGCTGGTCTGTAGTTCTCTGGATCTTCCTTCTTCCCTTTCTTAAATACAGGCCCTATGTTTGCCTTTTTCCAACCATCTGGGACCTCTCCTGACTGCCATGAGTTTTCAAAGATAATGGCCAGGGCTCTGCAATCACATCAGTCAGCTCCCTCAGCATGCTCAGGTGCATCCCATCCAGCCCCATGGAATTGTACATGTCCAGCTTTTCTAAATACTTTCTAACCTGTTCGTTTACCGCTGAGGGCTGCTTACTTCCTCCCCAAACTGTGCTGCCTGGTACAATAGTCTGGGAGCTGACCTTGCCTGTGAAGACTGAGGGGAAAAAAGGCATTGAGCTCTTCAGCCTTTTCTGTATCCTCTGTCACAAGGTTGCCTCCCCCTTTTGGCAAAGGACCCACTTTCCCTGATCCTCTGCTTGCTACTGACATACTTGTAGAAACCCTTCTTGTTATCCTGCACATCCCTTACTAACTGTAACTCCAGTTGTGCTTTGGCCTTCCTGACTTCATCCCTGCATGCCCGAGCAACGGTCTTATATTCCTCTCTATGTATTTGTCCAAGTTTCCACTTCTTATACGTTTCCTTTTTGTGACTTAGTTCCTTTCTGTGCTAAGCCATGCTGGTCTTCTGCTATACTTGCTAGTCTTCCTGCACGTCGGGACGGTTTGTTCCTGCACTCACAGTAAGACAGATGTTACACCACCCCAGCCCAGCTCTTAGAACGGGGCATGGATCTCAGCGGTTTACTTTGCATGTTGACAGCCTTCCTGTGAAGTTTCACACCTGAAATCCAAATTGTCCACATAGATCTGGTGTAGTCTCTTCTAACACATTTGACATTGCAAGTGTCTGAAGATGGCCCATTATAGCTGCACGTTTTGGTCAATGTGCCTCAAACAACCCTGCAAATCTGCACAGCTGAGACAAGAAAGGGAACTGAGTAGCACATGGCTGCATCTCTCCAACCCGACGGAGGCAACTGTTCTGCCTTTGTCCGTCACAGCTAAAGGGTGAAGTCAGCAGGTTTGGTGAACATCTGTAGAATTGTATGGGTGGAAGGAGGAAATAACTGCATGGAGGAAGGCTGCGGGGTAGCACGCGGGAGCTGCTAAAGGACCTGACCCCCCCCCCCGTGCTACCCCGGCCCCCCAGCAATTTCCTTCTGAGAGACCCTGACACTTTGAGAAGTCTTCATGCGAATGAGCCACGGCTATGGTGAAGGCGCTGACCATGAGAGCGCACAGCGACACACATCCAAGGCTATGCTGTGCCCAAGTGAGGCTCCCACACATAAGTACACTTAACATGAAACCCTGAAAACCCAGGGCACTATATATTCCCTTTCCTCCCTACAGCCAGCCACTCACTGCAGGCTCTTGCTGCTAACAGTGACTACACATGACACATTACAGCAGCAAATCTGCCCCTGCTTTCCAATGTGCCCCATTCTATACCCAAGCATGTGGCTCCCTCAGCTCTGCCAAGGGGACAGTTTCCACGTGCTACGGTGAGAAATCGCTGTCGGATACGATAGTACGCCAGGGCACAGGAAAGGCGGAACATGCCACAGCATAAGTCGAGGTGGCATACGTGACTCAGGACAGAGCAGCAGAGAGGATGCAATCGCAGATGCCAACTCTTCCTTCCCGTGCTTTGGAGGCAGGACACATGCTACATACATGGAAACATTAAATGATAACTATAAATTTTACAAAGGAGTCTTTGGATCCAAGCTGAACAGTTGAAGCTCAAACAGAAAAATCAATGGAAAAGAAACCCTCTGAACTTAAAAACAAATTCAGAGCTGCAGAACACCTGTAGAGTCTCAAAGTGAAGTCTAGAGTGCGTGGACCTCCCTGCAGAGTCTCTGCATGGGCCCAAGGCAGCATTCACCATCTGACATTTCTTCTCTAAACAAGCAGCAGCAAGTGTAACAGGATGGACGCAGAAAGCAAAACCACAAACAGCTCCTGTGGCCATTTCCCGTCAAGGTGAGAACCAAATCAGAAAGGACGCTGCTTGGCACCCACATTCAGCAGCACAAGATGTAGCATCTTAGTTGCAATACAAAACAGCTCCACGGCCTGTCAGAACACCACGCGACAGAGCACGGTCCGGGGAGAAGCACGGGACGCAGAAGTGCTCAGGTCAGGGGTGCCTGTGCAGCAGTGGCCCTGCCCAGTCCGCGTGCTCCTCCTGCTGCGCCTGCCTCGGGGCACAGGCTGGAAGGAGCCCTGTGGGCTGGGCAGTACAGCGGGGCGGGGGATGAATTCCACAGACCGCCATGGGAAGTCCTGGGCCAGAACAAAGGCTGCCTTCTTTGCTAGCAAAGGTAGAAAACTACCTCTGTGCTAGAGTACCAGACAGCTCATGCTGCAGGTCCTGTTCTCAGAGGGCAGGCAAAGGTGGAGGTTGTACTTGACCTAGTCCCACCGTTTTGTACAATGCCACCGACAGCAGGGCTGAGAGGGCAAGAGACAAACAAAGCGACCAGGGCTCCTGGTCCTGACCTGGAATGAGCCTGCCTCCTGGAAGCAGCAGAAATGCTAAGGGGACAATTTTCTCTCTCTCTTGCAGCCTGGTGTGCATCAGATCTCTGGTCAGATAGGAAAAGGATGGCTATTGAAGGGAAAAGCACAACAATAAACTGCTACTACAACAGCAAGAGATACCTGTTTAGCAACAAGTACTGGTGCCGTGGGGCTTCCCGCTCATCCTGTGATGTCCTGGGAGACACACACAGGGTTGTGAAGAGCAAATATAAAGGCAGACTGTCCCTTGTGGATGACAGAAGTGGAACCGTGCAGGTCACCATGCATCAGCTGGCAGAAGACGACTCGGGAACGTACTGGTGCGGCATAGAAAAGCCATATGCGGACATAATGACTGCTGTGGAGCTCACAGTAACTGAAGGTAATGACTCTTTAAGTAGGAGATGTCATTTGAGGTTTGTCATTTTTACAATTTGCAGGAGAAAAAAGAGAAAGATGCTGCCTGCAGTATCCAGCTACTTGTGTTTGTGACACACTGATGAAAGCACAGCTCAGAGGCACTGAAACAAGGGCCAAGCAGCCCCTTGTGTCTCGATGCCTAGAAAGCTGAAACCACTCTGCAGACGCATGGAAGTGTTCCTTTTGATCCCTGGTGCTGCCAGGGTGGCCAAAAGCCTCGCTGAGATCAGCACCCAGGTATGCCAAGTGCAATGCATAGGGAGAGACACTTTGCTCTGGGGAATTGTCAGGGTCTGCGACAGGTAGGAGCCAAGCGTAGAATCAAGGCTGTGAGGGTGGGAAGGGACCTCGGGAGATCACATCTAGTCCAACCCCCTGCTCCAAGCAGGACCAGCCCCAACTAGATCATCCCAGCCAAAGCTTTGTCTACCCTGTCGTAAACGCCTCCAAAGATAGAGATTGCACCACCTCTCTGGGTGACCTGTTTCAGTGCTTCGCCACTCTCCTGGTGAGAAAGTTTTTTCCTAATATCTAACCTAAACTTCCCTTGCTGCAACTTGACCCCATTGCTCCTTGTTCTGTCTGGCTCCATCCTCTTTGGAACCACCCCTCGAGACTCGCGCAAGGCCATAAAAGGAGTCTGTGTCGGAGCCAGGGACTGAACAAAGTTGCAGTCCAGCACAGAGCCACCAGGAAGGCCTGTGGTTTGAAAACCATTACCCTGCATGGGTCACAGATGCAGGATGTAGCACCTTCTGAACAGCACAGGTAGGGTGTGATCGGCCTGAAGGGACAGGGAAGGACCCCACCCCCACTCCCAATAGGCCTGGGGGTTAAATCCTCCAGTGGCCACTTCAGCTGTAACCCTGCCATTATCACGGTCTCATTCAGTCAGACAAATGCAGGGGTCAGTACTGGTACATACCTGTCCCAGGATCCATCTTGCCCTTGGGCACAGGGGTCTTATGTACTTGGAGGATCAGTAGTAGCCCACTTCCCACACGCAGTCCCACTGCTGAGCTTAGAGAAACGCAATGCATCCAACTCCAACCAGCCAGGCAGCCCGAGATGCCTCCCCTTGGCACAGTGCAGGACCGCGGGGCCTAGACACTCTGCTTGAGCTAGCGAATGCAGCCTCTGCTTAGCGTGTCTCACAAGATCACTGATTTGGTTCTGTTTCAGAGCCGCCTACCACACCAATGCTTACTGTCCTCAGCCGCCCTCATGACTCGTGCCTGGGAAGACCTGCAATCATCAGGTGCCACGCTGCCACAGGCTCCCGTGTCACCTACACCCGGTACCAAGAGCACCCACCCACAGCCATCGCCATAGCACACACCAGGGACCTGGTGCTCCAATGCAAGGACCTCCTCGAGAGCCAGAGCTATTACTGCCAGGCAGCGACACGAAGAGCCACAAAATCCAGCTGGGTGGTCAGAGCCAAAGTGCTGGCACCAGCCACAGAGAACTGCTCATATCAGCTACACTTACAGGGTATGTGCTTGGTTTCATGCCTCCTTCAGGGGCTGTAAGGAATGCCTTGCCAAAAAAAAAAAAAAATCAAACCTCCACACGCACAGACATGACCAGCATGCAAACGGCAGGGATGCCAGACATCTTGCTCCAAATGCACAGCTTGTCACCCACTGGTCAAAATGAGAAGCCCCACCTGCTGCTGGAAGCAGCTAGCTGAATTTCCAGGGCAGAGACCCCTTTGTTAACTTCAAGTGCAGCACATTCCCTATGGGTCTACTGTCTGCTCTCCCTCTCCGAGGGAGAGGATGCAATGCCCAAGTGTTGCCTCTGCACAGATGTCTAAACAAACACGTTTATTTTGTGTTACAGATGGCGAACTGCCTACCTGTGCAAGAGCCACCCTGACCCCACTGGTAGAGGCTGCCACCCCCTCTGCAGCCCATTCTACGTTCACCTTGAATTCAGCAAGTCACCCAGCACTGCGCTCCAACTCCTCTCGCTCTCCTGGCACAGAAGTGTAGGTACCAGCCATCTGCGGTGTCCATAACCATTACCGGAGGGCGCTCAGAGCTCTGCTTAAGCTTTTAAAGCAGAGTGCTTATGGGCCAAGATTTGGGAACAGGCTAAAATGCACTTCACACAAGTAGAGAGAAACCCTGAACGACCAGCTTACACAATGGAAGCATTTGTGCCAAGGTACCATTCTACGTAGCACACTAACAACCTTGGAGACAAACATGAGAGAAAGGAAACCAGTGTAGACAAGTTTCCTAATGCAAGACACTGCAAACCTCAATGTCAGAGCATGGCTCCAAGATGCCATGAAGGAAAGAGTTTCTCGTGGTTTAAAAAAAAATGACATTTTTGTGGACAGGGAGAACATTCAGTTACAGCATCAGGATAAAAGCATCAGTGCACGTAGAACACCTGCTTCAGGGCACAAGGCAACAAACCACCAGGGTCAGGAAGAGATGTGCATGCTGGGTTTCTTGCACCTGCCTCGCCTGAGGTGATGGGTTACTTGGCTATACGGTCAGTTCTGGTCTAATCCATACTAGCAACTCCTATCTCTGTTTAGACTTAGTGAGGGCAACAGGGCAGCCCATCAACACCAATGGTTTTTGAAACCAGCCCACAATCAATGGCACTTGTGCTTCTCACTGTGTTAGGCATTCTTTGAACATCTTCCCACCAGCATAACGTACACTTGCTGTATCAAGCATTTGCTCAGAACATCTTTTACCTGAGGGTCCAGCGTTTCCACTGTGGCTTTTCAAAGTATTTTTTTGTTTTCTTCTTTCCTTTCAGAAGTTGGATCCTTGTTCCATGGGCTGTTCTGCGCTGGATGCTCCTAGCTATCTTGGTAACATCCTTACTTGTCATTCAGAACAATACAAAAAGTGGTGAGTGTCTTTAAACCATAAGGAACATTGTCACTCTTCTCAATGCTACAAGTAATAGAGAGCAGCAAGGCTCCAAAATTGGGTCAAGTTAAGGAAGCTTCAATGTAAGACGCTAGATCAAATATATTTGTTGTTAAACACGCAGGTCATCCAGGATGTGTTCAGAGGCAAGTGAGCAGGACTTGGACACAGCAGGATTTGGCTTTTATTCCATTTGCTCAGAATAATCGCTGTTGATTCCTAAATATTTCATTTACTGAAGGTTTTTAGATGTATAGTTCATAGAAGCACCGTCAGTGATGACAGAACAGCATCAGCTCAGGGCGTCTGCACTGCCGGAAGTCAGCAGCTCTCTGAAGACCTCTTCTGTGGCAACTGCAGATAAACTGTTGTGCTTGATACCTTTGACCTGGGACCAGGGGCTAAACTGTACCCAGTGTACACCAGTTCCCAGAAGTGCTTTAAGTGGAACATTTTAATTGCTTTTAACTTCTATTTTTGTCAACAAGCAATGTGTCTTTGGTTGGGGGGCGGAGGGGTGGAGAGACATGCTAACATTTATCTACAGAGGCTGAATCCTGCCAAGCCAATGGCATCAAATTACAGCTCCTTGCTAATGAAACCCAATACACTTGTGCTTCTGTGATGTAGCACTCACAAAACCTTACAATAGACTTCAAAAGTATTTAAGAAAACAAAAGTCAAAGGTTTAAATCTGTCCCAATTCCTTGATACTTTTTTCTGTTCACATGATTCAGTTGTGTGCTGCCAGCCAGAACCATCCCACCCATTACACACTGATTAATCTGCCACTTCAAACTGTCTTGGGAATCTTGCCAGGCCCAGAACAAAGTCAAATGTGGGAGTAGAATGGGAATCTCTTCCCACAGGACATGCTTCAGCACTTACTGAGACAAGGTGATGGATCTGGGACTCCACCACATCTCCTGTGCATTTGGTAAACTGCAAAACATAGTTTCATAGTTTCTAGGGTCGGAAGGGACCCGACTAGATCATCTAGTCCAAGCCCCTGTCATGGCAGGAAAGAGTACTGGGGTCAAACAACCCCAGCAAGGTGTATATCTAACCTCCTCTCAAAAAGACCCCCAGGGTAGGAGCCAGCACTTCCCTTGCAAGTTGGTTCCAGATCCTAGCCACCCTGACTGTGAAGACGTGCCTCCTGATATCTAACCTAAACCTGCCCTCCGCCAGCTTGCGACCGTTATTCCTGGTCACTCCTGGCGGTGCTCGGGGGAACAGGGACTCCCCCAGTGCCTGCTGATCCCCCCTGACT
>NW_017728935.1:5814532-5829944 GCF_001723895.1 Crocodylus porosus | reverse complement strand
GCAGGGGGTCGGACTCGATGATCCATTGAGGTCCCTTCCGACCCTAGCATCTATGAATCTATGAATCTGAGAGGAGTAGAATTCCCAAAAGCTGCTGGTGACTCAAATACCGTGCCAACAGTGGACAGCTCAGATCAAACACCCCGAGCAAAGGAAAGCCCCGGCAAGGTCCCAGGGTTAGCAACAGACTCACAGAAGAGAAGCAGAATTACAGAGTCCCTGGATGCACTTCCCCTTCTGTAGTTTATCACGCAGCCAGTGCAGAACAGATGCCCTTTCTTGACCCCTCCGCGTGGCACCAGGCGCCTTGCACCCCACTGTGAGAGACCCTGCTATCCATTCCAAATCATGCCCATGTGTAAACGCTGCAGACACCGAGCAACAGAAACACAAGCACAAGGACCGTGTCTCCAGAGGACGTCTCTTGCACAGCCTGAAACCCGGCTGCTGCTGCACCAAGCCTTTGCTGCAGACACACCCTTAACAGGAGCAGGACCCAGTCCGTTGTCTCAGACGAGAGAAATGCAAACACTGGCACTGGAGCAGGTTTGTGCTCCTTCCTTCTCAGCAATCAAGGGCGGGTTGGTTTTGCAGGCTGTGGACATCCCACTTTGCACACTAGCCGTTCCTCTGTAACAGGCTGCAAGAGTAATAAAAGCAACTGGCCCAGCAAAGCCAACAAGCAGACGGCTCCCCGCTCAGCTAAGCCCACACTCAGGAGAGGTTCCCACTCCCAGGGACACACAAGACCCAGATCCAGGTTAGAATCAGGCATTTAATAATTTATTACCCATGGACTCCAAGTGAAGAGATGGGCTGGGAGACACAGCAACTCACAAGCCAGGGACAGCATGATTCACAGGGTGGGAGGACAAAGACGCAGAGGGCTTGGACTGTCTTCATGCTCACAAATCAGTCTGACAGGTTTTTTATGCAGACATTCAGGCTGCCACCACCCCCACAATCGCAGGTGGGCATCAGGGCAAGGGCAAGGACCCTAACAGAGGTGTTCGGGAAGAACCCCACTCAGAGAGGCATGGTAGACTTCTCTGGGAAGAGAAGGCTGGGGCCAGGGAGGAACCCGTGTCTGTGCAGCTCTTCCAGCATGGTCTGGGGTGGGGCGACTTGGTTCAAGGCCACTCCCCACAAAGCCCAGAAAAGGACGCAGCCCCTCTGGCACTGCTGACTGCTCACACCACAGGCAGATGCAGCACAGCACCCCAAATTGTTGCCCGCAAGCTGCAGGGTCACTTAAGATGCACTGACTCCTTAGGAGCTTGTTTCAGCAAAACCAGGTGTCTCTGGCAAGGTCTAACACAGAGATCTGAACCCACCCTAAAGTTACTTGTGAATAAAGGGATTGCACATGGGAACAGGAGCCCCAGTTGGCACGGAGGACAGCCATAACACATGTAATCACAGAGCAGGTACTCCATCTTCAGGGGTGGGGAGGGAAAACCAGAGGCTGTAGGCCTGATGGCAAGGAAGAGTCATTTCTTTCTGAAAAGTGCTGGCGTCTGGGCATGGGTGGCACATCTCTGGATGCCGTGTGGCTTTTCTTGTCAGTTTTACGAGGTTTCCAAGTTCTCCTACAAGAATAAAAGAAACAATGAAGAGTGAGGCAGAAGGTGATGGGAAGGGAGGCAGGCAGCACTCCCGGCCCGTGTCCTGCATGCTGAGCCACCTCTGGTCCGAGCCAAGACATGGCATCACTTGAGCTGCAAAACGAGGTAAGACTGGCCTGGCCCACGGGGGACAGGTGCTTGTGGTGCAGCGCACACGCAGGAGCTGGAAAGATCCTTTAACAGTTAGTTTATTCCTTGGGGCCTTATCCAAGATAGAAGCAGCAGCACCCACGGCAGTGAGATGCTGCGCACAGCCTCGCTGCAGGGACGCTAGCGGGACTGCATAGGTGGGGTTAGCAGTGCCACTGCCCAATCCAAGAGGCACAACCAGAACAGCACGTTGCAGAACTGCACGGCACCAAGGGCCGGGGCTCGGCTCCCCTCTGGGAGTGCCAATGAACGGTGCTGTTGGAGTCTGCTCCCCTCAGGCTGTGGCCAGAGGAGCCTAGTGAAGGAGCAGAGCCCTCAGCTCTCGGGAACTCAGCACTCACCCATCCGCCCTGGTTCTGGATGTAGCCTCTCACTCGGCGGTTCCCGTTAATCAGCTCCACCAGCTGCTCCTTCACAGCTGGGATTTTCTGGGCGACGTACATGCCCAGCTTCACAGAGACACTCAGCAAAGCTCTCTCGTAGCCCAGCTCAGGGTTCTGGCTGCTCCAGCTCCTGCTGAGAGATTCCACTGCAGCTTGAAATGCCTCCACCTGTAGGTACCAAATCCACCATTTAAATGCAGGCTGGCCTAAGGCACACAGGGCCCCTGGGGCCTGGCTTACTTCACCCTGTACCCCCCCAGCTCAGTAGATCTGTGAACAGTGCTAGGTCTCCAGGCAGGGCCCACCTGGACGTGGGGGAGGCGTTCATGCAGAGCTGCAGTAGCGTACAGAGCAGGCAAGCAGGGCACAGGGTTGGGAGGGCCAGTTTCTAGGTCACTGGAGCTAGAGCACCATGCAGCCTCACACTGGCATGAGCAACATCGCCCGAGAAGCAGAGCCTCTCCCACACTGCCCCCTCCGTTGGGAGTGGAGGCCTAGAGGCCTGCTGGGGGTTAAACACAGCCCCTAGGAAGGGAGCCACAAGGCAGGCAAGGAGGAACCAGCCACATGGTGATGCCAGGGGATCCAGCAGGGCCCTCACAGCACTTCTCAGCCTGGAGCCTCTGTCAGTCGCCTCCAGCTGCTCACACAGACTGCTTCACACAGCTGGACTGCCACCCTCTGGCAGCAGGTACCAGCAGCCTGGCCCTGACCCCTGCAGCTCCTACTAGGGGCCAGTAGCTCAAGCCACGTGTCCCATGACCACTGCCCCCCAGTAGGACTTCTGTCCTCGTGAGGAAGCCTCAGGGTGGGGCCAGAGGAGAGGCAGGAGGTCCCCGCCAGGAGTGCATTAGAGCTCTGTGTTACCTTTCCGCTCGTCATGTCGGTGATGACCTGCTGAGCCGGTCCCTCCAGATCCTGGTTGCACATGTCCCCCAGCATCCGCAGGCGGCTGGCAATCACCACCGCGTCAAACTCGCTGGAACCTCCTAGTGCTGTTACGAGGGGAAGCAGAAAGCAAGAGGGATGATGCAGCACGCAGGCCACACGCTGGTGCTCCTAATCATCTGGATTTAGGGGGGAAAAACCTCCCTCCCCCCACCAAGGTCCATCCAGGACAACCATCAGCGGGGCTTCTGCCACAGACCCACTGCACAGGCAGCTGGTGTCAGTTAGTGGCATCACTGGAAGCAGCAACATGGGTCAGGTACAAGGTGGTGGCAGGACACGCAGGTTGCCAGCGAGCCTCACAGCTATTTCCTGAGAGCTGAAGAAGTGAGACTCGGACTCTTGGGCTCATTTCCAGGTGCAGGGTGGGGGAGGTGGGATTACCCTCTAGTAGTCATAAACTCTCCACATTTCCATCCACCAACCAGACCCCGTATCTCAGGCCCTTTGGGTGGGTCTTGGAAAGGTGGTTTCCTACCTCCTACAGCTTCATGTCCAGTCCAAGTTCGACTGCCCTCTCCAGGAGCTCACCCCAGTCCACCCTTAGCATCCCCGAGGCCTGGCTCATCATCCCTCCATTTCAGTCAGGAGGCTCCCTCTTCTGCCACACCGCCAAGCAACTGGCCAGGAAAGCAAGAAAGCAGGAGAGTCCTGCTGCCTTCTCCCACCTTGATCTCGTTGGCCATAGGCCATGAGCAAAGTCCTACCCAAATCCCTGGCATTCCCAGGATGCTGTGTGCTTGGGGCAGAGAGAATCAAGCTGCTGAGCTCTTAGTCTCTGCTGAGCAAACTGTGATTTTTTTCAAAGATTTACAGCTGGGCCTGATTGGGCAATTCTTCAGAGGGGCCGAGGAGTACTTCTCCCCAGCAAAACCCGTGGTCACGGAATCATCGTGGCCAGAAGTTCCAGCACTTCCTTTACCCTAAGTGAAACATCTCAAGAAAGCGCTGAATCAGTTTTCGTGGAAATTGTTAAAGCTTCAGCCCCGGCAGGCACCAAGCACTGGAAAGTGCCCCAAACGCCGAAGCTGTTGGCACCTGAAGACTAGGTCTGTACCAGGAAGCAGTGGACAGCCTTATCTGATGGCACTACCTAGGCGTGGAGTCGACAGCCATCTCACGCACGCACAGGCCCCATCGGCCCCTCTGGTCTCGCATCAGAACCAGAGTAGTTCGATGCTTTGCAGTGCAAAGCTCCCTCGTGTTTGGGTTTAGACCCCGCACAAACGCCACGGACTCAGCAAAAGCCCATCTGAGCTGTGGCTGTTCAAGGGCCGTTTCCATGCAACTTGAGTCAATGGAACGAGACCCATGTGTCTTGATTCACGGGGGGAAACAGGCAGCAGGAGGCGGGAGGCTTCCCCTTGGGGCCCGATGCTCGAGTCGCCTTTGAGATGCAAACCCTGCAGCTGCTCACAGCTACCCCTGCTCACACCAGCTCCAGCAGCGCCCTGGGCCTGATCTGCTTCGCCAGGGCTACAGTAGGTCATACGAGCCAGGGCACAGACCATGCCACCACTCAAGACCTGGCAGGCCAAGCTGTATCGCTGTCCTGCGAAGTGCCCCGGGGCTCCCACCCCACATTGACCAAAGCAGGTCCCTCCCTCCCACCTAAAGCTAGGGCCCAGGCAAACTTACCTGACTCTGCCCGAATTGTAGAATCTGTCTCCAGGCTGCGCCATGCAACCTCCTCCTTTCCCCCCAGGAGGTCAGAAAGCAGTGCCTCTACAACACACTCCGTTTGCTCCTCGAAGGTACTGGATCTCTTCATTTCAGCACACCTCTCTGCCGGACAAGTTGAAGCTCACGAAGAAGTCAGATGACTCCAGCAGCTACTCCTCTTCCTGTCAGTGAACGTATGCAGAACTTGAGGAGCTTCCTTCCTTCTTGGCCAGCTCCCTGCCTCTACTGGCCTCCGCAGAGCAAGTGTGGGAGAAGCTGATTCCTCCCAGAGCAGGGAAAGGTGATGGCGAAACTGCTGCATTCCCCTGGGTGTGGCAGGCTTGCTGCGTGCTAACTGCATGCCTCAAGTCTCCTGCACAACGCCTTTCCAGAAGTCAAAGTCCACTTCTGCTGCCAGCAAAGCCCTGCTGGGTGAGTCACGGACTTAAACTGGGCTGTGACTAAAGGTCACCCTGAACCACTGCCAGGACACCTGAGCTCTTTTCTTTTTTGCAAATAATTATGTAAAGCAAACATGCTCAAAATCTCCCTGCAAGAGCCAGGAGCTTGGCGCATGCTCAGAGCGCTGTGCAGGCCGGTGATAAGGGAACCTTTCTGCAACGGATGGCTACACCCAACCACAGCTAGCATGCTTGCAATTCCAGCCTGGGCTCACCTGCTGTGGCTTGTGACAGCCTGCTGCCATCCTATCGTTTCAACTGCCTTTCAGGGAACTGAACTGTGTGGACTGGGCCCATGCAAGAGCCTTGAGCTGAAAGACACAAGGATCTGACCTGCAATCGGTGCTTGGGGTTTTGCCGTTCTCTGAGGGGTCCCTGTTTATGCTGCACATGAGCCCTGTATTCTGAGCAGCTCTGACTGATTTGCTTGGTCAGAGGGAGAACCAGATGTAACAGTGAAGACCTGAAAGTTAATACAGATCCTAGCCATGGGGCCAGCTCACCTGCTACATTACACAACAGAACTGAAATGGCAAGTCCAGAGCAAGGCTCACACGAGCAGAGCCTGCTTCAGAGGGTGTCTTTAGAAATGCATGAACAGTCAGCTTCTTGCACAGCTTCAGCCTACATGCGTCCCACTGCAGGCAGCCGTGCCCAAGATTCACTCTGGTGTCTCGACCTGTTCAGTGCCTGGTGACTGTGGACGGTCACAGACGACTTCAGAGCAAGCTGTATTCTTTGCTGTTCCCAAGACCCAGGAAGGCGGTCACTGAGGTGGGAAGAGCAGCCACTTCACCAGCAGTAAGGATTTTTATTTTCTACAAGGAGGCAGTTGCTTTCCTCGCAGTGCAGGACCCAGCCCGGGCTGAGTCTCACTAGGATCCCTGGGGCTCAGTCTCCAACCTGTTCAGAACACCTGCTCGAAGCAGCCCTGCAAAAACACGCTCTGTACTGAATCATTAACTTCAGTACTTTCCACCAATGAAGGCACATAACATAATTCCAGCCGCCGTCACATTTGACAATTAGGAGATCATGTTAACGATGTGATCTCAGTCCTCGAGATCATTAAACAAGCAGGGAGTAAAAAACGAATGAGGGAGGCAGTGAAAGAGAAAGCCAGACCCTGAGATAGCTATGAATAATTTATTCTAATTTTCTTAAACTATAACAAAGACATAATCACTCAAGGATAGAGACAGATCAAACCCCACCTGCAAGGAACCTGAGAAGTAACTGCGCAACAGGAGAGCCAGCCAGTAAGAATCCACAGAAGAAAAAGAATAAAATAAACAGACCAAAAAGCAAGAATACACCCAAGCCTGATGTGAGAGGTGATGCATGACCATGAGAAATGCACAGACCTGACATCCTGCCCTCCACAGAATAAAAGAAAAGCAGCAGGGGAACAACACAATGACCAATGACAGAAGCATTAACTGGGCAGATGACAATTGCCTTGTTGAAGAGATTGTTTACTGGACATCATGGGAAAACAGGATGAGTACAAGCCAGTGCAGCTGCGCACCAAACAGTCCTCGTACCATAGCAGGTGACTGTAACGTTCAGCTGAAGCAGTCCACGTCCCCTTAGCAAAAAATTACCCACGTCAACAGCAGAGGTTGGTTTTAGCGCTGCAGTCATCGAGCCCACTGATCTGGTCGGGCAGAGATGCAGCATATGACACGTTCATTCACGTCTAGCCTCATGTGGGTTGTGGACAAGCGTAATTCTAAACCACCTCAACAGGGAGGGAGGGCTACCTCTCAGAAGCAGGTATCAGCTGAATCAATGTCTCTCTGCTGCGCTGGCATAGCAGCTGTACCACTGTAACTTTAAACCAGAGCGAACCAGGTTTAGTGCTGCTACAATTTAGCTTCCACTTAAGAGCAGAACAGACTGGAGAGTCTGAACAAACACGGCACTAAACAGCTGCCAGCACTAATTTTCAAGGGCTTCAGCTGTTCGTCTGTCCATGCCCATACGTAATTCTCGAGTTCTGCCCTCATGCCCTCTGCCCGAGTATCTAAGAGGTGAGGTGAGAATTTGTGGAGAGGCCAACTTCTGCTCTGCAGGAGCACGTTTCAGTGGGAAATGTGGCAGAAGCTGGAAGCGAGGCTGGCAGTTCTAAAAAGACGAGCGCTCCTCTGCCCTCGGCAGATCTGCAAAGCAGAGCTCCCAACCCCCCGCAGGACCAAGTCCTGTCAGACAGAGGCTGGATCTCTTCAGGTGGAACTCAAGCGCCAGGCGAGGCTCCCAGCAAGAAGCCAGCCTGCCCTTGCTGAGCTCTGCAACCCTTAATGCGACAGGAGCTCCGTCAAACCCTCAGAAGTGCTTTCAGCTGGTCACTCACCCCTTCCTCTTCCCGCCTCTGAACCTCCCATCTCCATCTCTCTCCCTTGTGACCTCCACACAGAATCCCAGGCTGACGATCCATGGGCCCCAGGCTCAGGGCAGCTGGCAACCCTGCTGGAGGTTTCCCGTGACCTATTCATCCATTATGACTAAGCAGCCCCTGAAAAGACGAACTGCGCTCCCATCGCGTGCTGGCGCCCGGGCACATTCCGCTTCCACCGGCAGCTGCACCAGGGCGGTCCAGGGCTCTGGCAGGCAGCTTAGCAGAAGCATTTGTGGGCCCCAAGCAGGCCTGCTGGGCGAGCTGACTGCAGTCAGGACCTCAGCCCTAGCACTGTCCCCATCACAGTTCTCAGCACCACCAGGAAGCTCTGTAGTGCCTCTGCCCTTGCCTCGCTCTGCTTCACCAGAACTTGCATCTCCGAATTCTCCGTCTCATGCAACAGCTCCACAAGGAAAAGACAGCCAGCATCATCCTGGGCACTGAGATAGGCTTTCCATGGCTGGGCACCAACCTTGCTCATAGCAATTGTCTGGATGTGGACAACCTGCAGTGCGGTCTGTAGGGTGTCAGGGTGAGCAGCTCCATGCCAGGGCAGGGCCTGCTTGCAGCTCACATGCAGACTCAGCCAGGTCTTCTCAAACTGCTCCGCAGACAGGTGTGCGTAGGGGATTAAGGTGAGGCTGCCAGAGTCGGGATGGACCTCAAACACTTCCTTATTGCCCTCCGAAATCAGTGGCTCTGAAATGAAACAGGCATGGGTGAGGAATGGTACAGGCAGCACTGCTTCCAGCACGACCAGGAGTGTCCAAGGGGCCCACCAGACACAGAGCCCTAAAGTCGTACCACCTCCAGTGTCCCCACAGCCTGGTGCCCAGCCAGAGCCCTAGGATCTCCCCGGGGGTAAAGCACAGCAGACATGCAACCGAAAAGGCAGCTTACCTGACGAACTTGCCGTCACTGCTCTAGAGGCCGAGGGGACGGCAGAGGGAGACCTGGCACAGCGAGGCTGTGCTGCCCAATCAGCTGTGATGACTGCCCAACGTGCCTTGCCGTAGACGGGTGCCAGCGTGTTGAAGTCCGAGGCCCACGTGTTCACAGACCGCTCAGCCTGATCCTCCAGCAGCCCCAGGGAGGGATCAGACTTGGGGCTGCACAACACCCGTTTCACCTCTTCCACCCCAGCTTGTAAGAGACGATAGTAGAACAGGCCACGGTCCCGCACGGCCATGTCTGTCTCCTCCTCTAGGGACAAGAAAGACACGATCGCAGGGGGCACCAAGGCTCACAGAAAATGCTCTGGGCCTCGACAGATGAGCCAACTGCGTCACTATCAGAGGAAACATGTCACTGCCCTTTGATGAACCCCCCTCAGTTGCCATCTGCAGACAGGGTCACCCACTCATGGGGGCTGACAGCAACAGGCATAGAAAGGTGATGAATAAGAGGAGAAGAGGCAGAAGGGAAACTTCTACACTTGATAATCTACCAGGAGACAGCCAGCCCTCGTTTTAATCCCGGTCCAGCTCTTTGGGTGGGGGTCACTGCCACCCAATTCTTACTGTTGCTGCTATACCCACGCAGGTTCTCCCCAGGACCTCTCCAGGCAGGCAGCATATGGGAGAGCTGTTGCAAGACGTGCCCACCTATACAGTAGTAGAGCAGCCTCCCCAGCATGTCCTGGCACTCAGCAGGTCGGGACAGGAAGAGCCGCACCAGCGACGTCAGCAGCTCCATCTTCACCGCTGGAAACGTCTCTGATTTCACATTCTCCACAAAGTCCTCCAGCACGTAGGGAGCATTGGGAACCTTCTCCCCGTGCACCCCCAGCAGCCAGACCAGTGCCTGCTTGCCCTGCAAAGCCAAGCACCGCCACAGAGCACTCAGGGTTGAGCCACCCCACACAGGTATCGGGGGGGATGGGAACCACCTTGCAGAGCTGGCAACCTAATGCCCGATGAATGGCCTGGCAGCAGCTGCCCACAGTCTGGCAGGGTCCTTCCTGAGTCAGCTGAAGCCCAGCCCATCCCCCAGTTGCACTGCCTGGTCCCATGCCAAACAGCACGTCCCTACACTGCTCACTCCCTCAAACAGTTCTGCACCCAGCCCAGCCAGGCACACACAGGCTCTGTTTATCACTGTGTAATGGCCAGTGCACACAGTACACTCTAACCGTCCTCAAACCAACCAGTGGCAAAAGTACTGAGGGATCAGCTAGGCCCCCAATTTCTACCCAGCCCATGGGCCGATCCGGACTGTGTGAGAGCCAGCCTACCTCGCTGTCCTGAATGATCTCCTCACAACTGGGCAGAGCTTGGCATACAGCCTCTGTGCACTGGGGACACAGCCACACCAGGTCCCGGAAAGCCTGCACCACAGCTGCAATGGAACAGCATGCTCAGCATCTCCCCGCAGCTTAAGCATCAGCAAGAAACCAACCCCCTGGGAGGCTGGGCAGCCTCAACACCAGCCAGGCTGGGGTGGAGAAAGCCACCACACCGCTCCCTCTGGGGATGTGGAGCACTTTTCTTTAAAGCCTGGTGGCACAGGCTGTGCCATGTCAAGACCCAGAATACACAGGGCTGCAGCGCTCGCATTTGCTGAGGCATCTGATGAAGTACGGTCGGGCTCAGGGAGCTTATACTATCTCTAAGAGCTGAGACCAGAAGGGCCAATGAGAGTATGTCAAGGTCATAGTTTCATAGTTAGTAGGGTCGGAAGGGACCTGAGCAGATCATCAAGTTTGACCCCCTGCCGTGGCAGGACACACTACTGGGGTCAAATGACCCCAGCAAGGTGATTGTCTAGCCTCGTCTTAAAGACCCTAGGGTAGGAGGCGGCACCACTTTGCTTGGAAGTTGGTTCCAGATCCTAGCCGCCCTGACCATGAAGTCGCACCTCCTGGTGTCCAGCCTAAACCTACCCTCTGCCAGCTTGTGACCATTATTCCTGGTCACCCCTGGCAGTGCTCGGGGGAACAGGGACTCCCCCAGTGCCTGCTGGTCCCCCTGACTAGTTTGTAACAGGCCATTAGATCCCCCCTCAGCCTGCTCTTCTGGAGGCTGAACAGGTTCGGGTCCCACAGTCTCTCCTCGTAGGGCCTGCCCTGCTGCCCTCTGATCATGCGAGCGGCCTCCTCTGGACCCTCTCCATGTTGTCCACATCCCTCCTGAAGTGCGGCGCCCAGAGCTGGACGCAGTCCTCCAGCTGCGGCCTGACCAGTGCCGCATAGAGGGGGGGGATCACCTCCCTGGACCTGCTCGAGATGCATCTGTGGATGCACGACAAGGTGCGGATGGCCTTCCTGACCGCGTCCCCACACTGCCGGCCCGTGTTCATCTTGGCACCAATGATGAAACATGGGCCGGCATGTTGACAAAACCTTCTAACCTTTCTAATATGCCTCTTTGCATCTGCTTTCCGTCTGAGTCAGCAGGGGATGGCCCAAAGGCTTAGTCCACATCACACCATGGGAGCAGCCACGACCTGTCCCCGCGACTCTCAAGGCACCTATCTAAGGAGGGAGAAGTTATGAAGCCATCCCTGCCCCCACCCTTTGAACAAGGAAATCTCTAGGGACACCTATTCTGTGTGAAACCTCAGCAAGCTGTGGCCAGCAGGACGGGGCTTTCCCAAAGCCCAGCCTAGAGGCGGAGCCATTTCCTGAAGGTGGGGGGGGGCTGGCAATCCCCTTGACACAACCAGCAGCCAGGAGTTACCTGAAGCGATGTGCTCCTGCTTGAGGCCCAGCAGCTCCGTCAGAATCCCCACGCACTGTCCCGTGTACGTCCTGGCAATGCTGCCTGGAAAAGCGCCACAGGGAACAAGCCAAGCTCTGATCAGAGACACAGCCCCCAGTGCTCAGGTTACAAGCTTCCTCTCAAGCAAAACACTTTTGGTTCTGAATGTACTTGTGCCTGACATTAGTCAGCAGGCTCTAGTCCTCACTTGGGCTAAAAAAACGCTCTGGGAGAACCCTGCACGTCTGTTCAGAACAGCTGAGAGAAAAGACAGGGATGGAAAAGGGAAGCTTCCCCTTTGTTGTCCTGAAGGCATTTTACCTTAAAACCTTCAAATGCAAAAACAGGGTCCCTGCAACCCACCCTCACCTCTGCCCCACAGCACCATCCAGAAGAACCAGACAGTAAAAGAGAAGCCCACAAGGCCACCATGCCAACTGACTGGGAATCAAGTACTTTGGGGTTGCTAATACAGTCCATCGACCACACACCTTCCAAGGTCCCCAAGCCCTGCCCAGCTTCCCAGGGTGGGGAAAGGCACGCAGGCATTCCAGGGGCGCCCCCCGTTCAGAAAGGCTCCACACAGCATGTGCTGAGGACCGTGCCCACGTTTCTGGGAGATCTGGCTCATTCTGGGTTCAGTGCTTGGACAGAGCTCCAGCACAGAGCACTCATTTGGTGCTGGCCCAGGCTCACCTCAGCTAAAGGCGACCCATCTTTCTGAGAGACTTGAGCGAGGTCTCAGCTGCTCCAGAGACAAAAGAGGACTCTCACCTATGGCAAAGATGGCCCCTTGGGCAAGTTCAACAGACACATCGGTGCAGTAGCCCTTCAGCTCCTCCAGCACCTGCTGCACGTTCTCATCGTTCACCAGTTCACACAACACCTCCATCTTCTGGCACTTGATATAGTGGGGCTCCGAGTAGGAACAGAAGAACTTCTTGTAATGGGTGCTGAAGTGACCAGGGAGGCTTCCGAGAATCTGCCGCACGTGACACAGGGCAGTGAAGCAGAGCTCCCGGCTCTCGGAAGTGCAGGCAGCCAACAGTGGCCCCTTCACCCTCACCAACACGTCCGTCTGCACGTGCGGGTACTCGCTGGCCAGCACCAGGAAGAGCTTGGTGGCTGCCATCACAACGCTGGGACTGCTGCTCTTGAGATACCCATCCAGCAAGTTGAGGATGTTGAAGAGCTCCTCATCGCTCCGGGGCCTGTAGCGCAGAAGAAAGGCCAGCACCTCACTCTGCCCCCACTGGTCTAGGTCAGCCATTCTGCCAAGGAAAGAGCACAGTAAGCAGCCTGTGGCAGATGAGGGCAGCACAGAATCATGTGAAGTCATGCAATGAAATGAGGGTCACCCCAGGACAGCAGAGGGGCTGCAACCACTGCTTCTGGGACGGTTTCAGTTCCAGTTCAGGTGCCAGAACTGCAGAAGATACTAAGTTTGTCTCTCAAAAGGAGCTAACTAACTTACACAGGTCGCAGATGAACTCCCTCCCTCCCTGTTTATTTGTTCCTTCCCCCCAGCAATGTGCCAGAAAGAAACCTCGATGGGGTCCCAGAGCAGCACAACAGGGAAGAGATGCCACTCTCTCTTTCCACTGCTAGTTTTGCAACTAGGACTCCAGGCCTGAAGTCCTGTGTGAGGATAAGCAAATTCCTTCAGGCAGCGGATATGACCTGCACCACCTTACGTGCATGGAGATGTAAATGAGACAGACAGGTTAGAATGCAGGACGTCTCAGAGATGCAGCCTGTGTGCTGTCAAGGAAAACAGAAGCTTCCTATAAAAAAATGCTGCTCTCTAGTACGACTTATAATGACCAACAGTTGGTCACAAATTTTTCCTGGACTTTGCGAGCCAAAGGTTCCCTGTGTCACTAGCATGGCAGGCCATGGTTTCAGATTTCATGTGTGACCTTAGCTTCAGCTTACCCTGGTCCCTTCTAGAACGTGCACCCATGTGCCGCTGCTCCCAGCTATCTCCCACACCGAACCTCCCCGAGCTGACAGGAACAGGGTGCACCTGTTCTCTCATGAAGCAAACGCAAGAAGATCCCACTAGGGTGAGGCTCCCAGCTCTGCACAAGTCTGAGGGAGAACAAACCTGTTGAGGAGGTGATGGGCGATGGGCTTGTTGATGACGACTCCTCCCTCCTGCCTCAGAATCTCCTCCAGGGCCCGCAGGCAGTTCACCACTACGATGGGATCTGGGTCACGAAGCAAACTGTACAGTTCGTTCACCAGCGCACCATCTGCAAGGAAGCCACAGTGAGGACAGTGGAGACCCAACCACTGGGTCCATTTGGGTGATTAGCCACAGTCCTCAGACAGAAGGGCCATAACAAAGGGCTCGGGAACGGAGAATAACAACATTTGCAACCCCATCCGGCTTTCTACTAGCATCTATATATGACGCAGCCTCGGCCTATCGAGCCCACCACCACAGAGGCAGATCACAGAGCTCATCAGGTGCCAGAGGCAGCAGGTCAGACATAACACAGAGGAAGGCAGAGGAGAAGAGCTCCAGGCTAGTAAAGAAAAAAACATGAAAGGACCGTTCCTTCAAGGAAACTCGCTCTGCCAACCTCAGCTGCAGGAAAGGCCTGAGAAGAAAAACCCTTTAAGAATTTGCCTTTGGTTCACAGATAGCTTGCCTGTCCCTCCTGGGATCTAAGGTCAAAACACAGGCCAGATGGGAGGCCCCGACTCCTTGTCCAAGGTACGTGAACAGGCTGCACATTCCTAATGGACTAAGTGCCACTCTCCCTGCCCAGCGCATCCAATGATCACGTATCACCACGAGCACTCGAGCGAGTCTGAGAGCTTCATAAGTGCGGTAAGAGCTTCCTACTTGCGTGGGTGTTTACCAAACAAAGCTGGACTGTGGTGTTGTCCAGGAACTGTTTTAGCTCAACAGTCTAGCTCCCTTTCAAGTTTTGCTCTCTTGTGACTCTCCCAGTTTTAGGTTATTTTGTTATGCAATTTTAAGCTGTTGGGGTCTTTGTCAGAAAAAGACAACACAGCCAAGAAAAAACATGCAAACAAACGGGGAGTTGAAACAAGCAAACAGGGAAACCCTCCAGGCTTACCCACTTCAGAGTCCCCTTGGAGGCTCTGCATCTTCGCGCAGCCGAGAACCGCTACCCTGCGCACGTAGGACGCTTTGTCCCGCAGGCCGTTCAGAAGGGGCTGCCGGATGTACTCCTGTATGCCGGGCACCCTGGGGACCAACGCACAACACCCTGGATCCGGCAAGCCGCTCCGGGGCACTGCGGCACGTGAGCCTGCTGGCGCGGCAGGGCCGGGGCTGCTCTCGGGGCGCCCGGCGGAGGATGCCCCTGCAGCTCACGGCACCCGTCTGCAGCCGGCGCCTCATCGCCCAGCCCCGCGCGCGCTCCCTCCGTCTTGAGCAGCCACGTGCGCAGAGCGCGCCCACCCCTGCACACAGGTGCTGCGTTACCTGGAGCACACGTAGGCACGCACACGTGTGCTCGGGGACATGCGTGAACATGCGTACGCCCAGGGCAGGCAGGAGCACATGCACACACCCATGCGCACTCAAGGACACGTGTGAACATGGCACACACCTGGGGGCACACATCCACGCACACTCAAGGACACGTATGAACACACGCACGCGCGCACCTGGGGGCATGCATGAGGACATACATACCGACGCACACTCAAGGACACATGAACACGCACACCCCCGGGGGGCACGCACAAGGACAAGCACCCACACGCACACGCGGGGGCAGGTGCGCACACGTGCACACGGCCGTGGGGAGGCGTGAGCACACACGCGCGTGAACACGCCCCGCGCACCTGAGTCCGCAGAGTCCGCGCAGCGCCAGGCCGCGCAGCAGGGGGCTGGGGTGCGCGCAGTCGGTGCGCAGCGTGTTGACGGCCAGCAGCGCGAGCTCGGGCTGCCCCTGCGCGTGGGCGCCCACGTACAGCTGCGCCAGACGCTTCTGCGCCGGGTCGGCGGCCGCGCGGGCGCGCAGCAGCTCCGGGAACAGCGGCGACACGTCCGCGCCGCGCGACATCAGCCTGCGGGACACGGGGGGTCAGCCCGCAGCGCCCC
>NW_017728935.1:5804288-5814432 GCF_001723895.1 Crocodylus porosus | reverse complement strand
CGCCTCGCCTCACCGCACGGCGCGCAGCACGGCGCCGCGGTAGCGCAGCCGATCCGCCTGCACGTGCGGGTTGGCCAGCGCCCGCTTCAGCTCGCGCACCGCCTCGTCCGAGCCCAGGTACGGCATCGCGCCGTCGTTCCGCTCCAGAGTGAACGAGCTGGCGCTGCGTCTCCCGCTCACGCGCTGCACTGCGCAGGCGCGTCCCCTCCCGCGCAGGCGCACTGCACCCGGTGCTGCGCAGGCGCACTGCACCCGGTGCTGCGCCGCCCCGCGCCGCCCCTCTCAGTGGCCTGCGCATGCGCCGCGTGGCCTTGGCGGGAAGCGGAAGCGGAAGTGGGACGCGGCCAGGCACGCGGGGCGGCTCGACGGCCATGAGTGGGACGCTGCTGTACGCGCCGCCCGTGGCCGTGGACCTATGGGGCCGCCGCAGGACGCGCGGCGCCCGCGCCTTCTTCCTCACGCACCTGCACGCGGACCATACAGCCGGGCTGACTCGCAATTGGCGCCGCCCGTTGCACTGCTCCCCCCTCACCGGCCGCCTGCTGCGCCTTCGCCTGCAGGTACCGCCCAGCCCGTCCCCCACCCCTCCGGCCCCGCCCAGCCCGGCCCTCACCGCCCCTGCCTTCCTTCCCTCCCTCCTTCCCCCCAGGTGGACGCGTGCTGGATCCGGCCGCTGGAGGTGGGGCAAAGCCATGCCGTGGCACTGGATGAGCGGGGCCGGCGCACCATGACGGTGACGCCCATCGACGCCCACCACTGCCCTGGCTCTGTCATGTTCCTCTTCGAGGGGGACTTCGGGGTCGTGCTCTACACAGGTACTGTTGGGGTCTCGGGGCCGCCCGGTCGTGCCCCAGCGTCTCCCTCACACCCACCGCCGAGGGCCTGGGAGACGGCAGGGACTATAGCCACACCCCTTCACACGTCCTCCATGTCCCTGCACCTCTCAGGGAAGGTGGAAGGACTGGGGCGGGGCGGGGCGGCGAGCAGAGGAGCGGCCGGGGGCCTTCCACATGAGGAGATGGTCAAGGCTCAGTGTAGGGAGGAGGGCAGGAGAAAGGTTTATGATGCAGAAAATGGCAAAGAGAAAGTCCACAGGGGTTGGTCATCGACTCTCTCCCCAGGAGGAGGGGCTGCCGCATGAAACAAGCCAAGCCGGTCATCCATTTAAAGCCAATCCCAGGAAGCTCCTTTTTACGCAGCGTGTTGTGAAAGGCCAGATGTAGTCTGAGGAGGCTGCGCCGCTCGGTCACCTGCTCAATGGCCGCTGAGGCCCCTTTCCTCCAAGGTGTCCAGCCTCTTTGTGAACCTGGCTGCACAGTCAGCTTTTATTACACCTGGCGGCCACAAGTCCCGTTCCCCCCCCCCCCCCCCAAGACACTTCCTGCCTTTGCTGCACGCTCCAGGCCTGCACTTTTGCCAGTGGCTGCTAGGCCTGACACCACTGTCCCTTGTAGAAATGTGAGTCGCTCACCAGGAGTTCAACCCACATCGCTTCGGTGATGTCCCAGAAAAAAGCACCCAAGCAATTGGACTTCTGCTTCCGGGCCTGGAAGCTGGGGACCTCTTCTGAGTTTCGGAACCTGCAATGTGGAGCAGTAACCGCTAGGTGGGCCCCTGTTGCTCCTGGCGTCCCCAGATCTTGTGTTTCTGCCCTGCAAACTAGTGCTGCTTTGCTTCTTGCCAGGTGATTTTCGCTACACTCCGGCTATGCTGAAGGAACCAGTCCTAATGAACCAAAAACAAATTGATGTTCTTTACTTGGACAACACAAACTGTGACCCAGCGCTGGTCCTACCTTCCAGGGAGCAGGCCACCGAGCAGATAAAAGAGCTGATCAAGGCCCACCCTAAGTACCAAGTCAAGATTGGTGAGCCAGACTTTTTGGTAGCTTGGCATATGGCAGGGTGTGAGCTGCAGCCAGTGCCTCAGTTAGAGTTGTGGCGAATGCCTGACCAGGACCAGATGATATTGTGTGAGGGGTAGCTGGGTTGTGCCCTTCGCTGTGTCTGGCTTGTGCATTCATTGGCCTGGATGATGCAAACCATGTGTATTTCTGCTAATCAGAGTGCAGATTTGAGTCTGCTTCGCTTCTGGTGTCTGAAGTGCTGCAGGTGTGGGGCCGTGGCATAATCTTGAGGTTTTTGGAGGGGCAGAGAGCAATTGTTTTTCTTCCTCTTCACACAAAGTACACTTCAGTTCTTCAGGACATTGCCTGTGTTGTCTTGTGCGCTGTCTCTGTCTAATTTCCCCTTGTGGGTAGGCACCTTTCTCTGGAGTCTTACAGCTATTTTGTCCCTGCCCCAGTCACCTTCCCCAGGCACTGTCTTTGCCTTGCCAAAGTACTTCTAAGTCTCTGAAAGTTGCTAAGCTGTTCTGTTTGTTCTTTGCCAGGTATCTACACTCTGGGGAAGGAATCACTCCTAACTGAGTTGTCCCTGAAGTTTAACACATGGATCGTGGTGAGCCCCGAGAGGCTGACTGTGTTGGAGCTGTTGGATAAACACCATCCATTCACCACTTGGGAAGATTCTGGCTGGATCCATGTGGTGGAGCCCTCGGAAATCCACTGGAAGACTCTGTGCTACTGGAACCAGCAGCGCCCCACGATTGCCATTCTCCCCACTGGGCGCCCGCTGAAGAAAACCCATCCCAATATGCACATTATTCCCTATTCTGACCACTCATCCTTCTCAGAGCTGTGTGAATTTGTCCAGTGGCTGAAACCCTGCTCGATTATCCCGATAGTCAAGAGCCATGCCTGTCAAGCTTACTTGGAGAAGTACCTGAACCCTAACTGCGAGGTGTTTCCTGTCCCTAGCATCCCAGAGCTTTGGCAGGATGTCACGCCACTGACAAATAGCAGGAGAGAGGAAAGATTTAGGCAGCTGCTGAAAATGACCGTACCTACACGGCAACCTGGGCCGCGAGGGGTCATCTTCAAGTCCCTAAAGGAATGCCCTGACACATCCAAGAGCTCAGGAGCTGTGCAGAATCATAAGTTGAAGACTTCTGGGGATATGGAAGTTTACCAGCAAAATTCTGAGCCAATTGGGAGGTCTGCTGCAGGTTGTCTGGGAGATTGCATTTGCTACCCTTGGTGCTGCACGGAAAGAAAGGAAATGGAAGAGACTTGCAGCAGTGACGGTGCCCAGGGACAGCTTCTCTCAGCACAGTCTCCTACATCAGCACCTGCCAAAGAACAGCTGGTAAGACGATTGGGCAGTCGTGTCAAAGAAGGGAAATCAGGCTTAGTAGAGTCACATGGGAGTCCTTTATTCAAGAACACTGAGACTGAGGGGATTTGGTTGAACAAGGAGCCTGATGCTCCTTTGTGCCGTGATACCCCATGCCCACGTAGGCGGGTATACTACGCCCCTTTACAGTTTGTACCTGCTCAGAAGGCAGATACTCCCTCTTGCGAGCAGAGTTCATCCTCCTCAAAGGGAGAGGAATTTCTTCCCCTGGAGGCAGCTGGTGACAGTAGCAGCCTGCCCAGCTTGTCACTTGTGTCCAGCAAACAAGTTACACACAGCCTTGCAGAAGAGTATTCGCTCGTGCCATTAAATACGCTCAAGCAATATTCCGCACAGAGTTTTTACCAGCTGGTGGAAAAATACTTCAGGAGGGGAGAAGGGCCCTAAGAAATGGCCGGCCCGTTAGCACCAGCTGTTTAGCTATGTCACATGGCATACAGAGTCCTGTCGTCATGTCTGCCTTTTGCAGTCTGCTGACAGGGTGGCTTTTGAATGTTTCGTTTCCTTTAGAAGGGTAAGGGGGCATTGAGCAGCAGTCTCTAGATACCTCATTTATGAACATGTTTATGTTGTTATTGGCCTCAGTTTTGGGGGTAGATTCTAAGTAACCGGCTGTGACCCTGTGCATCGTCCAAGGGCTCCAGATGGGTACTCAGACTAGCGCATTTGATCACAGGAACATGTTCTGTACTCATTGCACCTTCCATGCAAACCTGATGTCATTTCAGGGCAGAGGGGGTGGGAATAGTCCCTACCCGTTTTCATAGGAGCAGTAGGGGACACGAGCTGCCCAGGACAGACCTTGGTATCAGGGTTTCTGTGGGATGAGGTAAAGAATCTCCTGAGTAAAAGCAAAATGAGATGGGGGTATAAGTCCCAGATCATTATCTTGCTGCTGGTTTGAATTTCTAGCTGCTAGCCAACATCCCTCCAAGATGGCTTGGGGGGAGTTTGTCTTGGAGGGTTAAGAAGTTACTTCAAAGAAATAATGAAAATGAAGAGCTTTTAGGCCTCTGTGTGATCATGGAGGAAGCTGTGTCAGGAAACTCCTAGTGTAGCAAGCCTGTGGCAAGCTGCTTCCACTGGCCATTGAGTGGTACTTCTGCCCTCCTGCTGACAGCATGGCAATGCCAGCTGTAAATCCTTCCTACTGGGACAGCAGGAATTCTGTGAATTGCAAAGGGCAAGGCTTCCTGTGCCCTGTTCTTTGGAATCTGTGCTAATTTCTGGGGTGTTATTTCTCATTCCTTGGCTGCCAAGAGCCTCCAGCTCAGGAACAGTCAGGCATTATCATCTAGCCAGGCCACAGCCATAGGACCTGAAGGGTGCGAATTCCAGGCCCTTTGACAGGGTTAATGTACGTCAGGGAACCTGTTTCTCCTTAATTGCTATTTGCGTCGGCACTTTCCCCAATAAAGGCAAGCAGACACCAAAAAGATCATTTGGTGGCTGTTATTTTTCTGTTAAGGTGGATCATGATTAAAAGTATTGCCCACTCTGGCTTGATGGTGAGGCTAATTAGGTCTCATACTTCCCTTGACATGGGATTTAGGGAGATGCATTCACCTGACCTTAAGGTGATCCCATTTCTGTTCCCTTAACTTGGACCTGCACAAAATTCGGCCAGCTGCTGTGTTGGAGTCATGGGAGAAGGGTGGGAAATGGTGAAGTTCTGTTGGGGGTCTTAGCCCAAACAGGCTAGGGGTCAGTTCCAGGCTCTCCTTTGGGGAAGAGAGCATTACCCCTGTCCCACGTGGGCTTAGTTTAAGTCCTGTTGTTCACAAGTCTGTGTGTAATCATGGTTACAAGTAAAATTACAGTCTTCCCAAGTGGAAAATGACTGTGTTGTGAGAAGCTGTCAGAGGCACTGCACACAGCTGAGTTCTGAGGCACAAGAAGCCAGATAACTTCAGCCCGTAGTTTTGTTTGGTTGACTGTTGGCATGTACAAGGAGGCTGCAGCCTAGATGCTCCCTCCTTAATGGCCATAAACGCCGCACTTGAATTTTTATTTGCCTTCTGAAAGCGTTGTTGGTACTAAACTTAATAAAGTGTGTTCTGTTCACAAAGCAAGTTCTGCATTCCCATGCTTCTCTTATAACCAAGCGTCTCTCAGATAACCTTTGACTGTGCTGGAACGAAGAGGCACGTTGCTTTTCTTTGCGCTGGAGAGAGAAAGCAGTGCTTGTGTGTGGTGCCCCCACAGGGGTGCCCAGCACAGAGCTGTGGTCCCTGCAGTGTAGCTTACACGCCCGTGTCCATGCGCTCTAATGTGAAGCCAGAGCTTGCATTAACAGCCTCATGCTGGTTATACCTACCTCTGTCCCTTGCTGTGAGATCAGGCAGTGAGCCCAGTACAAACCCCCATGCTGCTGAAATTCACCCACAAAGGGGGAAGTGGGAAGAAGCTGTGCTTAGTGCCTGGCAAGCAGTGAGCAGAAAGGAAATCATGTGGCCAGGAGAGCTGCCGCTCCCAGACTCCTCACTGCTGCAGTGCTTTCAGCTTACTTGCACAGGGCTTCACTCCAGCCTGCAGGGCTGTGCACCCTGGCTTCCTGAGGGCATGTGAGAGAGGAGTTTCCTCAGGGCTGAGTTGTTGGGCTTTGCACAAGGTGGTGCTGTGGCTTTAATCCCACCTGCACTTGAAATGAAACCTGGCTGGATTGTAGCTGAATTATAAATCAGCAGACTTGGGTTTGTCTGCTCTTAGCAGTGTGTTTCCTACTAGGTAAGGAAACTGGTAGCAAGAGCCAGAAGTGAACAGAGCTGCCGTTTGCACACTAGAGACTCCAGGGTAGATGGGACCTGTGGCTTCAGGGGCAGATCTGCTCTGCTCTGAATTGCATGAAGAGGAGCTGTAGGCTTAAGCTGGCAGGTATCTAGGCCTTCAGTGACTGCAGTCAGCTGTTCACAGCACAGTTTTACTGTGTCTGCGTGGGTGACCATGGGCTGCTCAGGACCAGTAGTAGCAAGCCAGCAGCTCAGTGCAGACTAACCTGACTGTCCTAGATCCACAGCCTTCCTAGCAGGAAGGAAGGATTAAGCAGTGTTGTAAACCGCATTGATGCAAGCCTGACGCAAAATCACCCAGGGCAGAGGTAATGCTCTTCAGCCAAAAAGGAAACCAGTAAACCCCCACCCTGCCCTGCTCTGAGTCCTTGCTGGGATGCTGCAGTATCTCTGGCCCTGCAATCTCTGGGCCCCGGGAAGGGCCGCCTGCTCCCACACCTACCCGCAGACTACTAGGCCCTGCTGCTCGTGAGGGGGCCCAGTGAGTGGGGAAAGAGGTCCAGAAGCCCCAGCAGGTCTGTGGAACCAGCTCGCACCCCTTCTTCCATAGTTCCATGGGTCAGATGTGAGGGGGTGGCAGCAGCCACTGTATACTAGTACCAGCACTTGACACATCAGTGCAGAATGTCATGGCCTGTGTTTTTTCTAGTCTGACCCTCCCTCCCCTCTGGCATGGGTTTATCAGCAGTGAAATAGTTAAGGAGGAGGATGCTCCACCCTGATCTGAGTCACTTCTCCCCCCTGCAATGAGCAGGGCTGTCGCACCTCTCCAGCCTAGTTCCAGCAGGTCTGGGCAGATCCTTCTATGCTGCAGCACTGGTCACGCTGGTGATTTTGTGCACAGCTAGAAACTTTCTCGCCTCTGAGGGCAAGCAGCCCCCAAGCCCTGGTGCCACAGTTAACAGTGTTGTTCCGGAGTGCCAGGTTATGGCTGCAAGGTGCTCCCAGAGGCCTGGGGTCTCCTGTTTAAGCCCAAACCTGCATAGCACTGTCAGGAAATGCTGCAGTGGACAGTAAGCATCTGTTCTCCATGCAAGGGACCAAGGCCTTGAGACCAGGCAAGCCAGAGGTGACAATGGAAAGGCTGTGAAGGCTGTGGGCTGGGTCCTGAGCCTTGAGGCAGGTCAAGGCTCCAGAGGAAGCCCCAAGTCCAGCCCTGGGAACATAAAAAGGATATTTCCTGCCATTGCAGATGGAAATGACCTAAATTATGTGGGAGCAAATTTAAGGGGTTTGGCAGGCAGTGAGGCCTAGCAGGAGATCCTTGATTGACACCAGTAGGCTGGAGATCCCACATGGTGTGCCAGGCACATTCTGGCAGTTCCCAGAGGCCCAGACTGAGGTTTTGATGGTGATGCAAGTCCAGCTGCAGTGTTTACCACCACTCTACAGTGCCGGGCTAATTATGCCTGGGCTTCTGCCCCCCTGCCTGCTCAGCCCTGTGTGCTGTATAGCTGTTTGGTGTTGTGGTAGCATGGGGTCTGTTCTCTGGATACAAAGATCACATAACAGGAAGAACCTGCTTCCCTGCTCACAGAGGAACTGACTCAGGGAGTTTGAGTCCTTTCCTACACAGCCTTTCAGGGATTCCCCCTTCTCCCCCACCCCCAAGCTGAGCTAGCTGGAAACTCTTTGGGCCATTTCTGAGCCCCCGTTTCAGATCATCGCTAGACACAATGCTGAAGGTGAGACTGTCAGCAGCACTGCCAGGAGCCAGCTGTGAGCTTGGAGGGCCCTGAGGAAGTGGTGCGTATGCCCCAAGCTTGCCCAGCCAGATACTGGGATCTCTGTGGGGAGGTTTGATTCTCAAGCAGTTTTGCTTTGCAGCCGGCTAGGTGCCAGCCCCAGCACATGCCGTCACACGCTGTGCTGTGACTGGCTTGGAACAAGCCTTGCTCAGCAACGAGGCTCTTGGCCCTGTATCAGAGAGTCCAGGGCGCTATTGGAGGAGGTATGGGGAGCGTTCTCAGGCTGCGCAGGCACTCTGTTTGTGGCCGTCACAAGACACAGCGCACTGCATGGGACTGACTGGGGTTGGCTTCTCTGCCCCTTGTTGCCGGTGGGTGCAGCTTGCTGTGCCCCAGGGGATGTGGGGCTGCCTTTTTCTCTTCTGCTGGGCCAAGCTGGGGCACTCCCCATGCAGCCCCTGTGGATCCTGACAGTTACCGGGAGCAGTGAGGGACAGGGGAGGCAAGTTCCCACTGTTTTTGGCTTACGGAAAGGCCAGAACCACTGCAAGGCAAGCCTAGGCCAAGGCCCCCTGGCAAGACTCCCTCTGACAGCAGTGGGCTTTGGACCAGGGCCTAGTTCAGTGTGCCCTAGGGATTCCTGCTTCAGCACTTGGTGTGCTAGCAAAGGCAGCGAGGGCTCTAGGACTGCAGCCGCCAAGACTTCCATGCTGACATCCACCTTCGGTCTGAGTGCATCTCACCTCTGCCAGGACTAGGCTGGTTTGTGACTGTCCAAGAGGGAGAATGCAGATTGTCGTTTCCTGACTCAACCCTCGTGCGGGCGGCCTTAACCAAAGGACGCTGTCGGTCGTGTCTACGGTGGCGGACGGGTGCTGTCTCTCTGTGGGGACAGTCAGCAGTCTGGTGGGATGCATGACAGTGGTCACCAGGGTTTGGCAAGGGTAAGTGAAGGTGACATTGGATTGCCTGGGTGTGGAGGTTAAGCTGGTCTCAGCACCGTGTACACAGTGAGTATGGGCTGCACGCCAGTCTTGCCTGTTTCCAGACCCAGCAGGTAATACCCATGTTGCCGGCAGAAGTTTGGCAGGCCAAGCTCAGCAGGGGTTGGTCCCAGCTGGGATTCTTGAGCCGGCCTGTCTGGGTGCCATTGTCCCTGCGGTAACTGGTGCTTTGCAGACCATCCTGGCTCCCCACCCCCATCCTCAGCAGACCTTGTGCAGGTCTTGGGCAGGTGGCTGGATGGCAGCACCGTACATTTGTGCGAGGTCAGGCTTCCTTCCAGTGAACATAGCTCTGCCGTGGTCCCAGACACCCAGCAGCAGGGCTGCTGAGGGCACCGGTGTCTCAGCCCACAAACCCTGTGTCCAGAGGACCTGACCACCTTGTTCTTGGGCTCCAAGCAGAGCATGTGCACCTTTAGCTGTCCTGTGAGTGACAGTCTCTGTGGATTGCTCATAAGGAAGCAATAGCTTGCAGAGATGCCAACTGTCTTTAGGCAGGGCTATTAAAACCTAGTAGTGTGGTAGCTAGTAAAGACTTTCTGAACCAGCCCTTGGTGCTGCTGCAGAAGCGATGGGGCAGAGGCAGCCCCATGCTAAGGACCTCACGGAGCCCACAGCCCCGGTTTTCCCCTCTCCTCCCCTCTCAGTGTCAGAGGGGTTCCTCCTCAGCATGACCTGGGATCCTCCTGGAGACTGCAGCCCTGTATCCCGGCACTTCACCTGTGCACGTGGCTTTCGGCTGTTACAAATGGCTCCTCCTGGGGAAGGCAGTATTTCTGGACCCCAGGTCGGACAACTCCCAGCTGGCACCACACAGCCTGCCCCACGTGCTGTCGTAGAGTGCCAGTTTCAGACCCATGTCTCTGGATTTGTGCACCGTGATTAATAAAGCTGTCTCCTCACTGAGGAGCCCTGTGACTAACGACGGGACTTGCCAGGTTAGCCAGACCCCTTGCCGAGGCGGCTGGTGGACCGAGGTGACCGCTTGCGGGCGTCTGCCCGTAGGAAGGCGGAGTGGGTGTTGGAGACGATCGCCTCTTGCTGACCAGCCGTGTCCCTGGCTCTCGGCGCTGCCCTGTCAGCTCCTCCGTGCTCTGGGGCTGCCTGGCGCGGGCTGCCGCTCTTTGGGCCTTGGCCCGGGCCCGGCGTGTGACGGGCGCCTGCAGGAGAGGAAAGGCCTCGTTGGGACCGCTGAGCTGCGCCCACCCGCGCCACCCACTTGGCCCCCGGCCCTGGCACAGGAAATGGGGCGGCCAGCCCTCACCCGCCCCACACCCACAGGGGTCTCGACGGAAGCCCGAAGAGGCCGCGCCGCGCCACTTCCGCCCTGCGCGTCACGGCGGCGCCCGCTTCCGCCCGCGTGACGCTGCTGGGCGCTCGGCGCTCTGCTGGCCTGGTCTGGGGCGGCG
>NW_017728935.1:5773205-5804126 GCF_001723895.1 Crocodylus porosus | reverse complement strand
CCGTGTCGGCGCCCGGGCTGTGGCGGGGAAGGCTGTCCGCCGCGGCTGACCCGCTCTCCCTCCGCCCTGTCGCAGGTATGGCCTCACAGCTGCAGGTGTTCTCCCCGCCGTCAGTGTCGTCGAGCGCCTTCTGCAGCGCCAAGAAGCTGAAGGTGGAGCCCTCCGGCTGGGATGTTTCGGGGCAGAGCACCAGCGACAAGTATTATACCCACGGCAAAAACCTCCCGGCAGCCCCGGGGCAAGCCGGCTCCTCTCACCAGGTAGCCAACTTCAGCCTTCCCGCTTACGACCAGACCCTGCTTCTCCCGGCTCCTTCGGTTGAGCACATCGTGGTGACGGCCGCGGACAGCACAGGCAGTGGCGCAACAACGTCCTTCCAGAGCGGCCAGACCCTGGCGCACCGGAGCAACGTTTCTCTGCTGGAACCGTACCAAAAATGTGGGTTAAAAAGGAAAAGTGAAGAGGTTGACAGCAACGGCAGTGTGCAGATCATCGAGGAACATCCACCTCTCATGCTGCAAAACAGACCTGCGGTGGGTGCTGCGGCCACGACCACCACTGTAACCACCAAGAGCAGCAGTTCCAGTGGTGAGGGGGATTACCAGCTGGTCCAGCACGAGATCCTTTGCTCCATGACAAATAGCTACGAGGTCTTGGAGTTCCTGGGCCGGGGGACATTTGGGCAGGTGGCAAAATGCTGGAAGCGTAGCACGAAGGAGATCGTGGCCATCAAAATCCTGAAGAACCACCCTTCCTACGCCCGGCAGGGCCAAATAGAAGTAAGCATCCTCTCCCGCTTGAGCAGTGAGAATGCTGACGAGTACAACTTTGTTCGCTCTTATGAGTGTTTTCAACACAAGAACCACACATGCCTTGTGTTTGAGATGCTAGAACAGAA
The DNA here is from genome assembly GCF_001723895.1 of Crocodylus porosus. Classification (NCBI taxonomy): domain Eukaryota; kingdom Metazoa; phylum Chordata; order Crocodylia; family Crocodylidae; genus Crocodylus; species Crocodylus porosus. Next base: position 5,803,228 of record NW_017728935.1, on the reverse strand, counting down.
CTTATATGACTTCTTAAAACAAAACAAGTTTAGTCCTTTGCCCCTGAAATACATTCGGCCGATTCTGCAGCAGGTGGCCACTGCTTTGATGAAGCTCAAGAGCCTAGGTCTGATACATGCTGACTTGAAACCAGAAAACATCATGCTGGTGGATCCTGTGCGCCAGCCTTACAGAGTGAAGGTCATTGACTTTGGCTCGGCCAGCCACGTATCCAAAGCCGTGTGCTCCACTTATTTGCAGTCACGCTATTATAGGTAAGTACTTGTGTCTGACACTAACTCTGTACACTTGCATCTGCAACACAAAGCTGGCTTGAGGGGAGGGGAGAACAGCTTTGCCTCACCGCTTGCCAGCAAGTGAGCGCCCTGTCCTTGGTTCAGGCACAGAGACCAGATCACAGATGATGGACATCCTGTGGGACAGGCTGGGTTGTGGTCCTTTGACCACGGTGTGAACTTGGCCCTCATGCCCTGTGACCCAGAGGTCACAGGATGCCACCCATGTCAGTGGGGCAGCAGAAAGAGCTTGGTCACGTTTGAGAAAATTGGCTCAGTTTTAAGGCTACTGCAATTTTTTACTCTGTGCGTTTGTGAGCGCGTGTGCGCACGCGTGTTTGCATTTGCGTGCATGTGTGCACACTTCCTTCTCTCTCTCCTTCCTTATTTCTCTAGCTTTTCTGTGTCTGTGGTTATGTTTATGCTACAAACATCTTGCTCTCACCAAAAAGCTGTGTACGATCCTTCCCAGGCATAGCCGTGCTGCTAGAAGACCCTAGCATAGATGCAGCTAAACTGACAAAACCGCACTTTTACAGAGTTTAGCTTGCTCTGTTCTAGGTGGTGGCTTGCTGTGCTGGTCTAGTGAACAAACGTCCCTTCACCAACAAGCCTGACACAGCCTGTCTCTTTGCTCTGCAACTTGCTGGCAGGGATTTCCAGTTCCCCATGGTACACACTATGCTCCTGTCCCTCCCTGGCCCCATCTGCTAAAATGATCAATGAAACATTAATGCTGACACGTGGTGCCATAAAGCTTAAATGTTCACGTTCAGAGAGATGAGAATGGGAGTTCATTCTTTTCGACTCCTGCTTTCAGCTGTCTCTGGCCTCAAGAGGCAGCGTAGCATCAGTGATGCTGCACTCACCTTTGCTTCTTTATTGTGTCCTTTATTGTGTTTTTAAGAAGCTGCAAACTTCTTTCATCATGGCTAGGGTGGCAGAGTTGAATTGTGAGCAAGATGTTTAATCACCAAGCGTGCAGGAACAAGGGTTCAAAGAACGTACTAGACCCCTCTGCTAGCTGGAAGTCAGAGTTTGCCTAGCCATGGAGAAGAGTAGTGTCTTGAAGATGTTAGATCTCCTGACTGAGCAGCCAGCAGGTTTCCATCACCCCAGGTTCAGGCAACAGTCTGCCTGGTATGCGCCTGGCAAATGGGAAGCATGTTTAATAGCAGCTGGCAGCTGCAGTCCGGTCCAGTACCAGAACAGAGTATGACTATGATTGCTTCCCCTTTCCTCTGTAAAATGGCTTGCTTTTATAAATGAACTAGTGAACTTCCTAACCATTACCTAGATGCTAGCACAGGGCTCGTGTCAGCTATTTTTGTCCTTCTGCCAAGTCGCTTCCAGTATTGAGCACCCTGCGGGAGGTCACTGTATTGAAGCAAGCCCTGCCATGCTCCAGCATGCTTTGAAGGGCTGTGGGTTTGTAGACAGACCATGAGCCCTAAACAGCCCTTCTAAACACAACTCGGAGCCAGGTCTCTGCTTCCCCTTTGGGGTCAGCAACATCAGCAGCCCCAGCCCACATTGCTGCTCCCTGCTCGCCAGCCAAAGCTTCCATTCTCCGAGGTGTGTGGGCAATGGCTTTTCAATATCAGTGAGCCCTTTGAGTAATCAGCGTGACTGCCTGCTCCTTGCAATTCTTCTTGAGGGAGGGCCTCGCGCACAGCTCTGTCTTCGTGTTTTTGTGTTGGTTGCTGTCACTTCTGGAATGACCTTTTATGCCAGCGATCTGATCCTTGTCCGTGTTATTAAAATGACTTGCCACAGTCCATCTGTTTCTTCATGTCTAGGATTATGTTTAATTTAGCAGTATTTTCTCATATGTTCACACTGCTACTCTCAGTGGCTCAAAACAAAACCGCAGCTAGTACTGAATTCTCCCAGGCTTGGAAAACGGTTTTCAACACAGTTGTTCCCTCCTTGAATCTTTGCACTGGTTGGCAACTTTCCTGTCTGTCTGACTGCAGTTCAAGGCTCTGATCTTCTCTAGATCTGCTCTGTGTTCCTCGTTTGCCCTCTGTCCTCTCCTTTGGGTTTTCTGCCTGTGTTGGATTCATACCTTTTCCCCCCCACATTGCTTCCTAGAGCTACCTTACTGCCCTTCTCTTAACCTGCCAGCAGTAAGCTCTACTTGTCTAGACTGCCTTCTCCTTGCAGACGGGATTCTCTCTCTAATTGGAGGGTGCTGGGGTGCTGCCTGCCATGCATTCACAACACTATTTTTGTTGTGTGGAGAGGCTGGCTGCTGGCTTTGAAAATTTAGAGCAGTCATGGTCTGGAGGATGTGCAGCAGACAGGCAGAGCAGCTGTGAGCAGGCGCAAAGCACTTCCTGTCCCTGAACTCGCAGAGACGACATTTGGCTGATACAGTGGTAGTGAGGGGAGATGCCTGTTTGAAGAGTTGCTGGGAAGGAAGTGATTAGCTTCTGCCACGCATGTTTTGTTTAACTCAAAGCCACTTCCATCCCCTTGTTGCTGTTGGAAAGCCAGGATTTCTGAGATCAGGCCGAATGATGACATTGGCTCAGCTGGCCTGGAGAATGATCCTGCAGTGTGGAAGTCCAGTGTGTAGTAGTTACCTGCTGAATGAGCCTAAAATTTGCTTTCAGGACCTAAGGAAAAGGGGAGCAGAACTTTTGGGGGGAGTTGTCTCTTGTGGCTTATCCCTATTGTAGTTCCCTCTCAGGAAGAGAACTGAGGCTTCCGTTCTGTCATTATATTAAATAAGACTATTTAGAGGAATGCTGGTTTTTAATTCCACCTCTGCTATTAAAGAAACTAAACCCTTTTCTCCTGTCCCGCTTTTGCTTTTTTGTTTGTCTAATGTCAGCGTCTGTCACTTACTACACAGCCCTTCAAACTCAGCCAGGCCTCTTCTAAGGAATTTCTTACCAAGTTTTTAACACTGACCACCCAAAGTTAGGCTTCAGGATCCATCTGCAGTGAAGTTAAGTGGCTGAGCGGTTTTGGAGGAAAATCACAAGCTCTTTTACCTGTACTGTATGTGGATCTAGGAGCCACCATTTTAGCTAACTCTTTCCCAGCTGTCAGCTTAATGCCACATATGTAATAAGTCTAGTGTGAGCTCTTATACAGCACCAACATGCACACTTAACTTCCAACCATGCACACATGGGGTGGGGAGTGCAGAGCTGGCTGAACTGTGGCTTATGGCTCTGAACCTTCAGGAATTTTTCACTGCAGCTCACTGATAAGGGGTTCTGTTCCTGGGTAAGCACTTCCTGTAGGAGGGGCCCACGTGAGGAAATCATGCCAGCCCATCTGTGATCCAGCACTGGTGACAGGTGCAGGGAGGTTCCCACCCATAGACGCAGCTGGGCTAGGAGGACTTGCCTGCCAGGCCAGGTGAAGCAAGAGCAGAAAGCAGAGTCTAGAGTCTCTGGTGCCTCACGAGGGGCCTGGCAGTTGGACAGCTTCCATCTGTTTCAGGGACACTGCCAGAGCCAGCTCTGCCCCGGGCCGTGGTGTTGGCTTTGTCAAGGCGTGAGAATGTGCAGCCGCCCCCGGCAGTGGCTGTGGCGATCGCGTCTCTGGTGGGAGGGGTGGCTGGAACAGGTTGTGCTGTGCACATGGCACTGCTGGGCCTGTGACCGTGACTGCAAAGGTGGTGCTGTCCCACTGCAGCTGACAGAGGTAATCGGCATGCATTGAAATGTTGAAATGCTACCCCAGTCCCTGCTAAGGGAGGCCCATTAGAAACTGCTCCACGAAGCAGCTGGAGTTCTGCAGTAATACTGGCTTCTTCCCAGCTCCACATCTTGTCTAAGCTCCACCTGCTGCTCTGATAGCTCCTGTCAAAGCCATTGCTACCTGGGGAGAGCAAGGAAGCTTATTACACGGTTTCCTCCCTGGGCACGATGACTCCCTGGTGGCCATCCTCAGTGAGACAGCCCCATGCAGATGAGAACAATACCCGGCGACCACGGAAGTGTGCGCAGGGGTTCAGCAGTGTCTCTGCTGTTCAAGGAAACAGCTGGACTTTGCCCCATGTTGACCCCACCACTGCTGAGCCAGCCTCGTGCAACATCATCTGTTCCTCAACTCTGCCATGGGCTCTGTGCCCTGCATGTGCCCAGCCCTTGTGCAGTGGTGCACGCAGCCGTGGCCATCTCCAGTTATTGTAATGCATTTGACCAGTAACTGTAAGTTACCCTCTTCATGGCCCAGTGCAGCTGTTAGCCTGCTACCCACATCTGTTCTCCAAAGAAGAGGGATGTAGTCAGGTCTGGGTGGACCTGACATAACTCCCACACCTGATATGTTGTTGCTGGCCTTCGATTTTTCCCACTGATAGTGTGAATCTCAGTTTCCTGAGACTGTTTGGCATGTTTCCTAGAAAGGGAATCCTGTGCCCAGAGGAGGTATTTTAGTCAAGTTCTGGTTCCAGGAGCTTGCCTGAGTAAAGATCGTTTTAATCCTAGACAGGCTGCTATGAAAGCAGCAGCTGCTTGCTGTGCTGTTTCCACTCTGCTTCGTAAGGTCACTAATTATAGTACTGTAACAGCAGATGTGAAATGACCGTCTTGTAAACCTAGCCATGCCTCAAACCAGCATGAAACTGGGTGTCATGCGGGAGCCTTGTTCATTTAGTTGGCCAGGAAGTGCAGTGTACAGAGTTGGCCTACTCCCTGCGCTCAGCCCGTGTGAGGTTAAAGCTTTAGAATACAGCAGTCTCCATGCTCTGTGTGCACCCAAAGTGGCTTCCAGAAGCAGTGTACTGGGTACTGTCATTTGATTCAGGCCATGCGTGTAGCATGCAGTTCTGTTCAAGTGCAGTGTGTTTACCTAATATTAGAAGCCACTTTCTTCACCTCCTTTGGTCATTGTCTTCCTGCAACTCCTATGGACTTGAGCAGGAGTTCCATAGGTTCGGGTTTTACTTGCTAATTGGGAACACTTCCTTAACTTGGTGGAGAAGCAGGCAATAGATACAGTTCAGTGCCTTACAACAGGTTCATGATGTAGGAAGTTCTGAAAAACGTGTTTAAATGGCTACTTTGGGCTTGGTTAGCAGCTTATGGAGAGCAATACTGCTGAAGAATTGGGTATGTCTAATTCATATCACTTAATCATAGAAATCATAGAAAATTAGGGTGGAAGGGATCTCAGGAGGTCACATCTAGTCCAACCTGGTGTTCAAAGGAGGACCTGGCCCAGCTAAATCAAGCCAGCCAAAGCTTTGTCTAGCTGGGTCTTGAAAAGCTCCAGGGATGGAGCTTCCGCCACCTCTCTGGGTAATCCATTCCAACGTTTTACTACCCTCCTAGTGAGAAAATTCTTCCTAATAGCTAGCCTCAACTTCCCTTGCTGCAACTTGAGAACATCTGCTCCTTGTTCTGTCATCTGCCCCCACTGAGAACAGTCCAGCTCCATCTTCTTTGCAACCCCCTGCAGGGAGCTGAAGGCTGCTATTAAATCCCCGCTCAGTCTTCTCTCCTTCAGACTAAATAAGCCCAGTTCCTTCAGCCTCTCCCCATAAGTCCTGTCCCCCAGCCCCCTCACCAATTTTCTTGCCCTCCGCTGGACTCGCTGCAATTTGTCCACATCCTTTCTGTACAAAACTGGACACAGGACTCCAGATGTGGTCTCACAGTGCTGAATAAAGGGGAAGAATCACTTCCCTTGACCTACTGGCTACTAATGCAGCCCAGGACGCCATTAGCTTTCTTGGCAACAAGGGCACACTGCTGGCTCATATTCAGCTTATTGTTCACTGTCACCCCCAGGTCCTTTTCTGCAGAGCTGCTGCCCAGCCAGTCGGCCCCCAGCCTGCACCAACCGGTGTGGGGGATTGCTGTGTCCTAAGTGCAGGACTTTGCACTTGTCCTTTTTTAACCTTATAAGATTCCTTTTGGGCCAATCGTCCAATTCGTCGAGGTCACGCTAAATCCTAGCCCTACCCTCCAGTGTACGTACTGCTCCTCACAGCTTGGTGTCATCTGCAAACACGCCGAGGGTGTACTCTATACCATCTTCCAGGTCATTGATGAAGACATTGAACAAAACCGACCCCAAGACCGACCCCTGGGGCACGCCACTTGATACCAGCTGCCAACTGATGTCGAGCCGCTGATTATTACCCTCTGAACCTGACAGTCCAGCCAGTTTTCTATCCACCTTACAGTTCATTCATCCAGCCCATACTTCCTTAGCTTGCATATGAGAATGCTGTAGGAGACCATATCAAAAGCCTTGCTAAAACCAAGGTACATTGAATCCACCAGTCTCCCCATATCCACAGAGCTTATGAGAAGGCTGAAGACAAATCCGACTTGTGTTGGTGTAATTCCTCAAGGTTAAATAAAAATGTTTAGTCAGAAAAGCAGTATGTAGGTATGACATGTTTCACAGGTTAGCTCAGTATTTATATGTACGCATACATGATTCAAAGCCATTCCCAAAACTGCTATAGGTGGGAAGCAGGGACAGGTAACTCAGATGGTGAACACACCAAAATCTTGGGTAGTAGGTGACTGAAATGAAGCAGCCATAACAACACTAAATGGGGACAAATACAAGAAATCCTGGCTTGCTGCATTCCTCCAGTAATTAGAGGGAAAGCTACCTTGCCCCAGGTCTATTCCTACGGGCTGAACTAGTTAGGAGTGGAGGGTCTGTCTAAAACAGGTGGGCAAAATGCGGCCTGCCAGGCCATTCTATCTGGCCTGAGGGACCCCTAAAAAAATTTAGAAAGTTAATATTTATCTGCCTCTAGCTGTCTGTCATGTGGCCCTCAATGCCTTGCCAAAACTCAGTAAGTGGCCCTCTGCCTGAAATAATTGCCTGCCCCTGATCTAAAAGAATTGCTCACATTAAAGCAAGAACTTGCTTTCTCCCCGTGTCCTGCCACCTGCTAAGGAAAGACGATTACTCAGGACAGCTGTGATGGGTGCATGTGCCTTGGGGGCTGACTGCTGGAAGTCACGTGTGCTGTCACCTCAGGGACTGGGTGTGCAGCACAAGTGCTGCATCTCTCGCGAGTAGTCAGCGGTGCAGGTAGGAATTTGGAGGGAGATGGACTTGGTGTGCTGCTGCAGGGTGCAATGAGAGGATTCTGGCCATGGCACCAGTACGCTGTGCAAGTCCAGTGGTTACCGCTGTTCAGCAAGAGAAGAACCAGTTTCAGCACTGCTTTATTAAACCGTGACTGAGTATCTGGTAAACTGTTTATATGAGTTTACCATTACCTTTGTGCGTCAGGATAAACTGCCCAAGTCGTGCCCAAAGAGCCCAGGGCTTGGGACTTTTTTCTCCCCCAGCGATGGAAGTAGTTATTCATAAGGAAAACCAAGGTTTTAGTTTTTCTGTACTTTCCAAAGTAAATTCCCATGCCAGCTCACGTAGCGCTCCAGTACACTTGTGTCTTATACCACACGCAGATGCGAAGCTAGAATTCAGCGTGTAACTAGGCAGAAGTGTGTCCGCTTTGCAGCTGTGGAGTATGAGGCAAAGCAGTAGCTGTGCCTGGTGTGATGAGTCAGTGCATCTGAACAGAAAATTTCACGGAAGTCCCAGGTCAGACAGAAATAAATCTGCGCTGGCCCTGAGAGGTAGCAGCAGTGTTGCAGAATTCTGCTTACCTCTTTCATAGCCCCCTAATTAATCCAAGGGTCAGTAGATTTTGTGCTTGGAGAAAACTTGCAAAACAGTAACTGTCACAGTCTCCAGCTGTGTTCCCTTCAACTTCTGTAAACCCAAAATGCACAAACAAGCCATAATCAGTATAAACAGAGCCGCTCCGCAGAGCTCTCGGTCCTGGCTCAGCAAAACCTTTTGTTTCCCACATAAAAGCAGCCCAGCCTTGTCTACAGCCGGTTACCTGAGCTTAGGGAGCCTCACCCAACGAGGACTCAGAAAGGCCCTGTTGGAATTTAACTCTGCAATCCCCAGGCTCCTGTCTGATTTAATCCATGTAGGTCCCAGTTGGGGTGGGTGATTCAATATCTGAGGGGTCCCAAAAGCCTTGTGTTCCTTGTCCTAAATAACTAAAATGCCCCTTGGCTGTACGCTTCTCCCTGGTGAGTGGCAGCAGACTGGGTCACTGGCACTAAAACAGAAAGACCAGTACTGCCAAGTGAGAAAGGAAGGAGCACTGTCAGGGCAGGTGGGGAAAAGCTCTGGGGAGGATCTTCTGAGTTCCTCTGCCCCTTGCCAGGTGAACGCATCCAGAGAAATCCTTTGCTTTCTGTGCCGTGCTGAATAGTTTGCTCTTGTTTTGCAGAGCCCCTGAAATCATCTTGGGGTTGCCGTTCTGTGAAGCTATTGACATGTGGTCGCTGGGCTGCGTGATAGCTGAGCTGTTCTTGGGTTGGCCTCTCTACCCAGGAGCTTCAGAGTATGACCAGGTAAGAGCCTAGTGGAGTGGGGGAGATGCTAGCGAAATCATCATGATCTTCCTTTTAGACCTCGGAAATCTAACCAAATTCAACTTCTGCTTCTGTGGAGCAGACAATATGTGTGGTCTTGAACTCAGGCAGTCTTTTGCCTGTGGTGATAGAAGCCGCTTCACTGTCTCCTTCTCCCTGTGATCAGAAAGCACAGAGGCCCCTCTGCATGTCTTAAAAGTTCAGGTTAACCTCTTCTTATGACACAAACGGCAGTGGCCTTCCCATCAGAGGAGAGGTGGACCAGGTGTGTCACGGGTGGAACACATTCTGCCGTTCAGCAGCAACAGTTTTCCTACAAAAGCAGCTGCTCTCGGAGGGGGGGGGCAGCAGGCCTGTGATTCCCGTCACATTCATTCCCACAGAAACCCTGTGCTGTCATGCGGAGCGTGTCCCCAAGCAATCTCCAAACTACATGACAGGCGTCTCTCGAACGAAGGCTTCTTGCAGTATATACCTAGTATTACCTGGCTGCCCGTGAATGGGGAAACACTGCTAACCGGAACAAGGCTTTTTTGAGTATAGCTTTCCCAGCACGCTTTTTTTGTGGTGGCACCAGGTGACAAAACTCAATGTGATTTCCTCTTTTCAGTGGAAGAGACCCTTCCCAAACCATTTTGAACATGAAGTTGTGCACCTCTCCTCAACCCTGTACTTTTCCAGAGGAAATGCAGTGGTACATTAATGACACACTGAGTTAAAAAATAACTAAGGTGCAGGCTGGTGGTTTCCTTGCACAGGAAGATTCATCTGGTTCTGAGAATCTTATCATAATGTGTGGGTGGGTGGGGAGGAGATAGTTTTTCCATTGCTTAGCATACCAGATTGTGCGGTCTGTGATGGGGTGGCCTGTGTCCTGAATTCACGTAGGTGGTCTTGATGTCGGCATTGCACATGAAAGGTAGGAAACCGCATTAATGTTCCGAGAGTGTGTAGATGCAGGCCCAACCATGTCTTGGTGCTGAAGGCTCCAGAAATAAGTTAGTAGGCTTGGCCTTTTTAAGGACTGTTTGCAAAAGCAAACTTTTATCTGACCAAACAAGGAATATTCTTCTGTAAAGACAGTATAGCTCTTTGTCAAACCACTGTTTGAATGTGAAAAATACAAACCCCTTGGCATTTTGAACCCATAGTGCCAGATAAGAAAAGCTAGGCCAAAGATTCATCTCAGATCACAAGCTACATAAGTGTAGTAGCCTACTTAGTGTCCTGGGAATGTTCAGCTATTCAAGATGCATGTAATAGTAGAATTGTTAGGTCTTTGTGGGTCAGGAACAAGGTGCCTTGCCAGAACCATATGCAGTAAGTTGGACGGGGCTTAACTGCCTTTAGCTTGAATTTCCAGTCCCTCACTTTCCTGAAGGGTTACTTCACCACTGCTGTTTTTTTCCTTAAAGAACTTTTAAGACAACTAGGTTTTTTTCAAATGGAGCATCATGTTAGGTACTCTGCAGCTGGAGAGCAGGGAGCATTAGCAATCCAGACCACAGCGTTTAGGGCAGATTTGAGAAAATGTCCTGTTGCTGTTTAGAACTCTTTGTCTGTTTATAATGATTCTCTGCTTCCCTTCCTTTTAAGAATGCCTTTGTATTTCTTCACATAGGTAATTGCTCTGTAGCAGTCATTGTTTCTCAAGCACAATGTCTGTAGTTTCCTATTGGCTGATTTTACTCCATGTGCAAGTAGAGTATATTCAGGTTGTAAAAGATACAGGGGTCAGGTTACTTTATGGGTCTGATCTTGCATTCTGCAAGTCAGTAGAAGCTTTGCTATGAGGCTCTTTGCAAATAACACGTGGCTGCCTCAATCAGATATCTGCATCTCTTGTATATGCATATATTTTTCTCTCTTTTAAAAATGTCTAATCATTACCTTGGTGGCAGCAGAGAGTGGATTATCTGCCTAGGACCTTCTCTGTTTTGTTAATAGTGTCTTCTCAATCTGCCCAAAGCAGCTGTGAAGCCAAGAAAAATTCCATGGAACAGCCCAGAAAAGCAGAAGAGAGAATCAGGACCTATAATCTCTGCATATAATTAGTCTGAACAAGTTAGATATGTTTGTAAATGCTTGAGAATTGCATCTTTAGCTTTGTAGTATAAAATGTAAGTTATTCAAGCCATCGCCTTTAAAGACATGGAGTTTCAGGATTGCTCTTAGTGGCTGTTTCCGATAGCCGCTTGGTAGACACCTCACTACTTTCCTGTGATATATTTAGCTGTTAGTCCAGTTTGTTGCAGTCTTCACTCCTTGTTTATCCCATTACAGATTCGCTATATTTCGCAAACTCAAGGCCTGCCAGCGGAGTATCTTCTGAGTGCGGGAACGAAGACAAGCAGGTTTTTTAACAGAGATCCGAACTTGGGATACCCACTGTGGAGACTAAAGGTTTGTCTCATTTTTCAGCATCCTGTTCTCTTACGTTTGTTAAGGCCCAGTCCACTCCCATTGTTATGTGGTATCAGTGTGTTCTGAAAGAATCCCCGAGCTCTTGCTAAACGTTAGGTTGCAAATGTCATTCTAAAGGTGAATTGTAAATGTCCTTTTAGAACCTACATAAACTCCTAGCATGTCTCTAACAATAGCAACTCAGAGCAATAGTGACAGCAGAGAGTGGGAGTTAAAATTATTTAGATAATGGCCATTTATTATGGCCTGCATGGTCTTCGTGACAGAGATGACAGACCTCACCTTCCAAACAAGCCTGAAAGTAAAATCGAGCCTGTTCCAAGGGAGGATCTATTAGTTAAATTGATTTTTAGTTCAGAATCATGTACATGAATAGATGTAAGGTCTTTGTGTTCTTCAAAGGTGACCTTCAGCGTAAAACCAAATTGAGTTAGTGTCCTTTTTTGCTTTTTTATAAAGGGAGTGAAAAAATATTTTTACTAGTGCTTAACCTAAATAAGGAATGCCAGGTTTGACTTTCATAGTTTTCCTGAGAACTCCTTAATGGACCTAATACAGGGGCGGGCAATTAGTTTGGGCAGAGGGCCACTTACTGAGTTTTGGCAAGCCATCAAGGGCCACATGACAGGCAGCCAGGGGCAGATAAATATTAATTTTCTAAATTTTTTAGGGGCCCTGCGGGTCGGATAGAATGGCGTGGCGGGCCGCATCTTGCCCGCCCCTGACCTAATACATAATGCAACTGCAAAATCACAAGCAAGAGATAAACTTGGGCCATTCAGGGCGTGAAGCACTTTTAATTGAGCTGATAAAGGCTTTTTGGAATTGAATAGGTGTAAAAACAATCTCCTGGTGAACTTTTGGAATAAAGGGGCTCTCTTTGTGAAAGGGTCATAACACGTGTGCTCTTTCTTTTGAGGGATGAGAGATTTCCGAGTCTGATTCTTTTAACAAAAACGGGGAAGGAGAATTCTCAGTAGTACTGATGTTCTGAAAGGAATAAGCAAAGAAAACAAAAACCAGGCCTCCTTTATATCATAGGAACAGAAACATTCAGATCCCCCTGCCTTTCTGGTCCCCTTATACTTTATTTTAAGTGACTCATTCTGGCTGGTGACCAAACCCCAGATTCTCTTGCTTTGTGTGATCTTGAACACCCCTTCAGTTTCTGGCATTCATTTTGGATGCCTCCTCCTGGGATATTGGGGCAAGAGATATAACCATAGCTTATTATTGAACCAGTGGTGAAGTTTGTATGACCACATTCTCCTCTAAGACAGTGCTTCAGTTTTGCAGAGAGTGATGCCCCCCCCGCCCCCCAATTCCATACCCCTGATTCAGGGAGCAGGGATGGTGACTGGTTGCTTCTTCCTCACCTGTAAATGGTTTACTATACAACAGGCAGAATGGTAACATGGGTGACCCTTTGCTCGCTGCCTTGTGTTTTTATTTCAGTAAGATATTGGAAAGTTTCCGGTTTCCTGACAAATATTTTATTTTATAGACTCCAGAGGAACATGAGTTGGAGACGGGAATAAAATCAAAAGAAGCTCGGAAATACATATTCAACTGTTTGGATGACATGGCGCAGGTGAGCTATGAGAGCTGCTGAAGAATGAATAATGCTGCTGTGTCAGACACTGTCCTGTAAAGGGCTGGGGACACTTGAGAAGGAAACCATTGGGACCCAGAACTGCTGGCAACACTGGTCCTTTTCTCTCCCATTGTTGTGAAGAGGTGCAGCTCTGCCAGCGGCGGCACTAGAGAGAGTGCACGTGTAGCGAAAACATCTCTGATGTTTTACCTGCTCAAGTTGGTACCTTGACTACACTGGAGCTCCTGCCACAGTTGCTAGAAAAGCCTTCAGGAAAAGGCCAGTGCAGACGCAAAACAGCATCACGAATACTTGGGCTCCCATTCAGCTTCATCTGATTCTGAGTTGTGGAAGCGATTAGCCGTTGCTTGTCCTGTCTTAAGCCCTGATTCTGCAAACACAACACGTGTGCTTAGTTATAAGACTGTGTGCGTCCAGATTACAATCACTGGCTGGTAGAATTACCCACATGCAGATGTGTTCATTGGAGAGCTTAGCGGTGGTTCAGAGCAGCAGTGCTGATCAGGGCTTAGGGTGACACACCTGACTCATGGATTTAGTCAGCATTGGCAGGTGTACACTGGCATCCACTGCCTCGTTTTTGTTTCTCAGGTGAATATGTCTACAGACTTGGAAGGGACAGACATGTTGGCAGAGAAGGCTGACCGAAGGGAGTACATTGATTTGTTAAAGAAAATGTTGACGATTGATGCAGACAAGAGGATCACTCCGCTGAAGACTTTAAACCATGCATTTGTTACAATGGCCCATCTACTGGATTTCCCACATAGCAACCAGTGAGTTGATGGCACTTGCATGTTCTGTCTCGTTGGGTTGTTTCAGCAGGAAACCTTAGCGTGGTCTGGGACATCAGCTCTAGTCCCCTCCTGTCAGCTGTGCTCTAGACCTTCACCCTGATCTGCCGGTTAAACAGGAGTAAACAGGAGTAAACAGCCTCTCTTGTGCTTCCTGTTCTTTTAGGCAGCTTCTTCCAGTGCAAAAGACATAGCCACGATTTTTTTCTGTCCCACTTGTTAGGGGGCCATTTATCTAACTTTACCAAAACTGACATTCTTTGGTACCGTGATGCTAAAGGCAGACACGTTTCCATGTACAGAAGTGTTCTGGAACCAAAATCCTGTGGAAACCCCCTGCTTACTGCCAATTGTACAGTGCATCCTGTTGTGGCATGTCTCATATTTCCCATCACTCCTTCTTTTTCAGTGTGAAATCCTGCTTTCAGAACATGGAGATCTGCAAAAGGAGAGTAAATATGTATGATACAGTGAATCAAATAAAGAGCCCGTTCACAACACATGTGGCTCCTAATACAAGCACAAACCTTACAATGAGCTTCAACAACCAGCTCAATACAGTGCACAATCAGGTATGATTCCTTAGCTCTGGTATATTGATCTGAGACACAGATGAGCAATGCTTATGATGCTATAGGCCACATCCTGCTTTGCAGAGTAACTCCACTAAAGCTGGGTATTTTGCATTCACGCTTATGTAGCCGAGCAGAATTTGACCTGATATCAGTTGGGGCTGTGATGCTGCTATATGAAAACAAGTTACAGGTTTTTGGAACTAAGTGATCAGGTATGGTTGCTACATAAGAATTCTGTAGTTCCCCACACATTTTCAGTAGCGCACTTGACCTCCTAGCTTGATGTCTCAGTAAGGAACAGTTCCAGCAGGTAGAGATGTGGCCGGCCTGTCCACGTACAGCTTCTATCTCCTTGAGGGCAGCCTTGTGCAGTTACGGGTGGTGTGTCTCCTTCAAGCCAGCCTGGTTTTTGATTTGTGAAGTTTCGATCCTGAGCACCTAGGCTGGCTTTGCCGTTCTATTTTCCATGCAGCTGACAAGGCTAAATCAGCACAGAGGGTTTATTGGCTCTGTTCTTGTTGACCTGGAGTTCAGGAGCATGAAGAGTAAAACCAATAACTGGTTCAGATACAGCTTTTCCTCAAGTTCTGTTTCCTGCCTTAACTTTATTTTAACACTTGGCCTGCTGCCTGACTTTGTGATGTGGCTCTGATGACCACAGTTGTTTGTTTTTGGAAACTGAGTTATTACAGTACAAATGTCCTTATATACCCGCCTGAAATGTTTTATTTTCTAGGCCAGTGTCCTGGCTTCCAGTTCTACCGCTGCTGCTACTCTTTCCCTGGCAAACTCGGACGTCTCACTGCTAAACTACCAGTCTGCTCTGTACCCATCGTCTGCAGCTCCTGTTGCGGGAGTGACACAGCAGAGTGTTTCCTTACAGCCTGGAACCACACAGATCTGCACGCAAACTGATCCGTTCCAGCAGACGTTCATTGTTTGCCCCCCTGCTTTTCAGAGTAAGTGAAGAGGCTCATTGCTTCAGCCAGATGAAAGCGAGACCAGAGCTGGGACTGAGGCTAGGAGGAGGGACTGCAGGAGATCATTTTGTGCGTTTCTTGCATTACTGTCACACGTAGTTAGCATCTCACACATAGCGTGAAATGGTTTTAGTCAGGTGTGCCTTTTCAGTAGGTGTATGTGTGCGAACACTTGGTTCTTCTTCTCCTGAACGCTCTTGAGCAGGTACAGACAATGGATCTGCCTGGTATGCAGTCACCACTCACTTTGTTACCCAGTCTGTTTTCCCCACAATTCTTATGGGAGTGTTCCCTAGAAAACAACAAGCTCATAGGGAGTTTGATCTGTTTGCAGTAACAAAGTACTAAAAGTGCTCTCATTGCCTGGAAAACACTTATATTTTCCTGACCCAGCACCCTGTTTGGCCCTGTACAGACCCAAACTTACCAACAACCAAAAGGAATTTCTGCTGAAAAGGACATTTTTTCAGTGCTTTAAGTACCTGAAACTTGGACATGGAATAGAAATCCCTCTTTAATCCTACCCAGGAATCTGCCATTGTGGCGCTTTAATTAGGTCAACTACCTGAGTGGAGCAGAAGTGTGTTTTTAGGCTAGGATTTCTTGACATTAAGGGCATTCAGAGAGACTGAATGTTCAGAAAAGGCTTGGAGTTCACACAGGTGCTGTCAGCCAGAATTGCATCTGAACAGCAGTCGAGTCCCTCATATTTCAGGCATGGGAATCTCAGTTCACGAGTACTGACACTTGTGCAGAGTGGTGGCAGGAAGTGGAACACTGATTGCATATAGCTAAAGTTAAACAGAGCAAGAAGTACCCTGCACTGATCTTGACAGTGTCCCCATTTTAGTTTGTACCCCTGGCTTGCATTAACCTGGCAGTTACAAATGAAGCAGGAGTTCCTGATCTAGTGTTTGGGATGCAGGCTTTCAGTGGGAGGTTCACTCTTGTCCTCAGGGGATTGCAGACGTACCCAGTGCTTGTGGACAGTTCTTGTCACATGTCAGTAAGGTGTAACAGGGACAGTGCCTCTTGTGAAGGTGAAGAAATCCTCAAACAGTGAGGCCAGCCACAGGTTGTCTAGGTGGAGTGATGTATCCAGCTGATTTGAAACTGAACGTGCCACTGTTGCTGTTAACTCAACACTTCTGTTCATGAGGAAACATCAGACTTGGCAGAGCAGCACTGGAGAGCAGCGAGGCTGAATTGCAAGTGCCAGTTTTGGCACAAGCCAGGGTAGATTTGC
This sequence comes from Crocodylus porosus, assembly GCF_001723895.1. Taxonomy (NCBI): domain Eukaryota; kingdom Metazoa; phylum Chordata; order Crocodylia; family Crocodylidae; genus Crocodylus; species Crocodylus porosus. The sequence goes on along the minus strand of NW_017728935.1, from coordinate 5,786,922 downwards.
ACTTTATAGACTAACTAAGCCAGAGCTGTATAGCCCAAGCTTTTGTGAGCCTGAGCTTGCTCCATCAGTTGCTGTCAAAGGACATGCACAGACAAATGCATTAAATGGAGAGAGCGCTTGAATACAAAAGACAGGAGGAGGCGAAGGCGAAATACCTCCTTACAAGCAGTGGGCAGAGAGTAAAAAGCATGGACAAGAACATTTTAGACATCTGGATTTAAACCCTCGGAAAAAGGAAATGCAAGAGAGTATGATGAGAAGGTACCGTGCCTCTAAGACAGTGGGGTCATTTTCTCACATACCTGAACAGGTGCATTCTTTCCCTGCTACATGGCAACACCTTTCAGATACTTTTAGATCGATGTCTTCATTTGGTTGCTACTTCAATTATTTAATAAGTAGAGATAAAGCCCCTAATTTGGGAGCGGTGTGAAGGTGACACGCTTCCAAGTCCAGTACCTAGGGGTTGTGAACAAACAGAGACTTTTATATTCGTCTGCTGTCCTCCTGCTCTCGCGTAGCAGGAATTAGACTGTGAGAACTGTTTGAATAATGAGGAAGCGTGTTAACTGTAACTGGTTCTTGTTCCAAACAGCTGGACTCCAGGCAACCACAAAGCATTCTGGGTTCCCAGTACGGATGGAGAATGCCGTTCCCATTGTACCACAGGCACCTGCAGCGCAGCCATTGCAGATCCAGTCAGGAGTCCTCACGCAGGTAAAACTGGAGTTAGTTTGAATTCCGGGCGGTGGAAAACATGAGTCCAACTCTGGCCCCTGCACTGGGGTGGCGTGCAGGTCTGGGGGAAGGCGGGAACGACCCTAAGCGCATTACTAGAAATCTCAGAACACTCTGGGAGCTGCAGCCCAGGTCTTGGTGTTTTGCTGTGATCTCAGGAGTCTGAGTCTCATTTGTTACTGGGGCATTTGACATTGGTTCTCTGGAAGTGGAGCTGGCGTGTGCTAAGTGCCAGCCGTGGGGGGCTCAGAGAGGTTTGTGAGCCACTCCCAATACTGGGGTCTGAGAGAAAGGTGCCCAGCAAATCCTTAAGGGAGAAAAATCAGGGGGAGAAGTTTGAACGTTTTTAACATCCCTTGCTGACTTAGGAGTTTAGCCTTGAATGATGGGCTATATAGGCAATCCTGTTGTTCATAGCATGCTGCATTGACCTGTGTAGACTTGTCAGTACACATAAAGCAGCATATACACTGAAAACTAAGACAGCAGATTCAACAGAAAAATAATGTGTCCATTCAAATGACCTGTCACATGAGAAGAGAGATCCCAACAGACAGAAGTAGAGTTTTGAATTACAGATGCATTATTTCCATCTTTAATTCAGTGAAGTTACTTCTGCATCCTCTTTTTTGGCATAGTTGCATCCTTAGCATGAGTGGACATGTGGCACTGATAATATCTTCCCTTAAGTTATTTCTAGGGTAAAACTAGTGTGCAATAAGATGTCATAATTAATTTTGAGTGTTGGGGTTTTTGCAAGATAACAGACTATATATTTCAAACACATATGTTCTGTCATAAAAAAACAAAGTTATGCTTAGAGAAACAGCATCTATCTGTCTTGAACGTACAGTGGGTCACAGTGCTAAGCATTTTTTCATACATGTAGGTACTAAAGTATCTATAATCATCGTTATGGATAATACTATAATTCCATGTGTTTGCACAGTCACTCAGTTTCTGTTGACATTTACATAGGGAAATAGTGTGCACACGCTGTTCATTTTACTAGCTGGGAGGTCCAAGGGAAGTGGATTGCTCTGAATGATCTAGTCCCGCAGGAGCCATTTTTAGGTGATCAGTTGCAAATTTGTGTGTCCGGTTCAAAAAATGGTTGTGGCATTGGGTGGTGCCTACATTTTGTCTAGCGTAATTACACAGGTGATTATACTAAATGAAGCCTGCATGAAGCAGACCCCCCCTGCTGCTTCTCAGCGTGAAATACCAAACTAGTTCAAACATCTGTCTCTAAATACGATGGTTCATTGTCTAGTTTTGTCTCCTGGCAGTTACATCACAATCAGTGTTAATCTGAATCCAGTGTGGAGACCCAGGCACCTTTGATTATTAAAACCTTTTAGTTTAGCCTTTCCCAAGAATACTGCACATGAGAGAGCATGCTTTTTGATATACCCTTTGTATCACGTCAAGGGTTTCCCATGCACCACCATGGTCCAGGTGAGGACGTACAAAGAGAAAGTATAAAGCACAGAGCTGGAATGTGTTTCCACTTGGGGCCTATGCACAATAAGGTCTGGGACACACAACATCAGCTCACAAGAAGCCTGTTCCCACATTCCAGGACGGCCTCCCTAAAGTTGCCCAGGGTCAGCTTAGTGCACCTGAGGGGCTGAGTGTGGGTTTGGATGTGTACCGCTGAGTTCTGCAAGCCACTCAGGAGCACCAGCGGTACCAGGGGGTGAAAGCCTTTGTGGCTCTATTGCTGAACCCAGTTGACCTGCCTCGGTACGTTTGTTTCACTCACTGCCTAATCTGCGTTTCAGGGAAGCTGTACACCACTAATGGTAGCAACTCTTCATCCTCAAGTAGCCACCATCACGCCGCAGTATGCGGTCCCCTTTACTCTGAACTGCGCAGCCGGCCGGCCAGCGCTAGTAGAACAGACGGCTGCAGTACTGGTAATTGCCTCCCTTGATTGTGTTCACTAACGGAGTTTTTGTTTTAACTTAGAATTGCAGAGGGCATGGAAGCATGTGCCATCTTGTGGCTGTGTTCTTGCTACATCTTAATGTCTTGTTGTTTTCCTCCCCAACATTGCTGAAGCACTGTCTGACTCTGATGTTTAGTGTGGCTCTGTAAAGAATCCTGATCCACTGACTGTTGCTCTTTGCTAGCCTAGAGCTATCAAGCTCTTCTCCTAAGCCCTGAAGAGCTGTAATAGTACTTGTTCTTTGCTTACTGTCCTATCTTTACCTTTCAATTGTCAAGAACAAAGGAGAAGCCCTTAGCTTGACTCTGCTACAGGTACCTGACTGGCCAGAATTTGAAGCACTTGGCAAGTTAGCTGTTTGGGGTTTTCTTCGTTTGTTTTAATGTTCTAAAGCTTCTTTGCGTGTAGAAAAGTTGCAGGTGATTAAGATCAGGCTAAAACCACTAAGAATAGCAAATGCTTTTTAATTTATTGCTTCAGCAGTCAAGATCTCGTACCCCTCCTTGAACAAGAACAATCATTCTCTGGCCTTTCATTATCTAAAACCAATCCCAGGCAGCTTGCATCATCCAGATAAAGATGTTGCTCCCCACAGATGCTTTAGTTCTTACTGCATTTTGTGGTTGAAATTAAAGGTGAGCTCTAGCTTCTAAAAAGGCAACAGTTTCTCAGGCTAGTTCACATTGAGCAAAACAGTGATTTGAAAGGGTCTGTGGGGAGATGAGAGCAGCTGTTTTCTGAAACTGTACGCTTTCAAAATTGTCTCCCTCTGAATGTATCTGGTGTCTGCATCAGAGCTGACCCTGCAGGTGCCACAAGTCAATCGATGTAAAACCCCAGAATCAGATCAGTGAAGCTTATTGAAACATTGCAATGCACTTGAAGTCGTGGTGTCCTCACGTGTCTTTCAGAGCACACTCCATCTCCGACATGAACCATTTTGTCTTTTGTGGCTTTAAAGTGATACTTTATGAGTATTGTTTTTCTTCCAAGCTGGAGACCGCTTCTGGCCAGAGCCAGGCCCTGGTTGAGGCTAGTGATTAAAACTGCCTGTAAGAGCCTTTGTCACCAGCTGTAGCACAGATTGCCCCTCATTTCTGAGGATGGGCAGGCTGGGGAGTGGGTTCTGGGAAATCCCAGCTGCCTGTGCTAAAAGGCCCAAGGGATCGTGTCTCCTTCCCCCCCTTTTCGCTCTCTGCCAATGGGCTGACACCCCAGCTCTCAGAGAGGCAGCCGCCACTGCCGCAGAGCACGGGCCACCATCAGCCAGAGCGACTTGTCCAGGAGGGCCTTTGGGTTTCTGAGCCAACAGGCAGATTAGACCTGTTTTTCTGTCTTTGTGTGGAGGACCTGGCTCAACACTCCCCTGCGCAGTGGTAGGAGGCCAGAGCCATCTGTCTTCAGACTGTGAGCCTGGGTTGTGAGTTTCTCCAGAGACTTGAACGTTTCCGTGGGGCTGTCTGCAGCCTCCGCCCGAGCTGCTCACCTGTAGTGCTTCTGACACTTCTCCCCTCGCTGCTTCACCTAAGTTTGCATTAGCCATTTGCTCAGCTTTGCATATTTTTGTCCTTCCTCTGTCAAAACAGTTCGTCGCTTGGAAGGCCCGATTTCTGCCTCCCGTTGGGAATTTAGATCTTGCTCTGTATTAAACTCTCTGCTTTGTCTTGTGCAGGTGTTGGCTTTTGGAAAGACGCATGGTGTGACTTTTAACATATTTCTCTTTTTTTTTATTACTCCGCTTACGTTGGCAGAGGTGTTAGCCGTTCTCTGCTCGCAGGCTTCTTGTTTGGAACCCGTCTTGTAGCACGTGGGTCTGTTCCTTGCAGAAACGTTTTGTTTAAAGCAGCCTGTGTTTACGGTTTTGCAGTTTAAACTGCAAGAAACAGAACCATGTGTGTTCAGCACCCTGGGAGATGTTGTACTGCAGAGTGCCATTTGGCATGGACATGTCTACATGTCACCAGTGTCGAGGGAAAAGCCAGGGCCCCTGAGCTCAAAGCGTGTGCGCGTGGGGTGGGATCTGACATAAGACCAAGTGCCTTTTGCTAGGCTAGTTTTTTTTATGCAGTGACCGTTGACACCCTGCACAAGTAGTTGAATGCGAGTGGGGGCAGTGCTATATTTATAACCAAGCAGTAATTCCCGGCTCATGTCACACTGCATGGTAGCAAAATGACGATGCTTTCAAGAGAGGTTGCAGGCTCCAGGTACTCCATGGAGCCGGCCCTTTCTTTTACCGCTGTCAGTCCCAGTTTTGTTTCATTTTTTGACACGTCTTCCTCATAGTTTCTGAAAGCTTGGTCCAGCCCCTCCTTGAGATCTGGTCTGGGGGGATATGGGCTGTCCTGCCTTTCTGCCCGCTGCAGGATGGGTTATGGAGAGGGTTTTGCTTTCCTGCAGTGAGCACTGTGAAGGAGAAGCTGACTGGGCAAAGCTGCGCCCCCCCCCCCCCCCCCCCGAAGCAAAAGCCCTTCGATGCACTGCATGCAAAACTGTCCCAGGCACAGCTGTTTGGGAACAGTGGCCTCAGAGGTGCTAAGCAGAAATGATTCCTAGTATGTAGGTCAAGATCCCCTCCCCGCTTCTTGGCACCCTTTCTGCAGTACAATATGGACACCGCCCTTCTCCCCAGGTGACACCTGTGATATCTGAAGTGGACAGACGGGCTGGGGAAGCTTGTGTCTCTGGTTTTCTCGTTCCCTTCCATAGTGAGGCCCTTTGAGGAAGTGCAGTCTGTGCCTTTGTCTGCAAGTTAACACGCTGCGCAGTTGACCCTATTGTTTCGAACGAGTCTTTTCTCCCCTCTCAGTGGAGTGGAGCTTTGTGAGCCCCTTTGTCCATTTGCTGTTTTGCAGCAGGCCTGGCCTGGAGGCACCCAGCAGATCCTGCTCCCTTCCACCTGGCAGCAGCTTCCAGGAGTTGCTCTGCACAACTCCGTACAGCCCACCGCTGTGATTCCAGAAACAATCGGAAGCAACCAGCAGCTGGCAGACTGGAGGTAAGGGGCCTGGTTAATGCAGAGGCTGGTTCTGAGCCCCTGAAAGGGCTGGAATAACATTAAGGGACAAGCTTGTCCTTTGCTGCCAGCTTTCCGTGTCACCTGAGCCCGAAACCTGCCAGTGCCGCCTCTGTCAGGGGTGCGGCAGCCGCTGATGTGTGACCAAACACATTTCCCCCTGCCCTAGCAGGCTTGTTAGCAGGCGGTTGCTCTTTAGCGGATCCAGTAGAAGCTTGAGCTGCTGAACGACCACAGACCCCAACTAGAAACTCCCGCCCCACACCTCTGTACCGCACGACAGGTTCAGACGCGCACAGCCCGGGGGGCTTGCAGAGTGGCCGCAGTGCTGGAGTCTGTCTCTCTGCCCCTAGGAATGCACACTCCCATGGAAACCAGTACAGCACCATCATGCAGCAGCCCTCCTTGCTGACCAACCACGTCACCCTCGCCACGACCCAGCCTCTGAATGTCGGAGTCGCTCATGTTGTCAGGCCGCAGCAGAGCAGCAACTTGCCAGTAAAGAAGAACAAGCAGCCAGCCCAGAGCACAGCAAAGTAAGGCTTCCCCTCCGCTGCCCCCAGTCCCCTGTGAGGGGTATGCAGAAGGCACCCTGCAGCCCCTGAGTCCCATGTCAACAAAGGTGTGACCTGTACCCATTTCTAGTTTGCTACTGCTGTGTAAAAGGATATGAGCAGCTAAGGGCTGTGGGCCAAAATCCTTGTTGAGCTGCCTCAGTGCCAGGCCCTCCGCTATCTGTCTCTAAGCAGCAGTTCAGTGCATGGCAAAAAAAAGTTTCTAGGGGCTACTGTGGTATCCACTGTGACTTGGCCACTGACCCGCACTTCTGTTCATCCCCGTGGCTCCCTTTAGGCCCAGTGCGACCCTGGAGGCGATGCCATCCCAGGTGTACTCGCTGATTGGGAGCAGCCCCCTTCGCACTGCCTCTTCCTCCTCCAACACACTCGTTTCGGTGCCGGAGCAGCACCAACCTATCGTGATCCCCGACACTCCCAGCCCGCCTGTCAGTGTCATCACCATCCGCAGCGACACCGATGAGGAAGAGGACAGCAAGTACAAGCCTGCCAGGTAGTGACTTTAGCCTGGCAGCCAGTGCCCTGAGCATGGCTCAGCCAGCGCCCTCCCATCTTGGGACCTGTGGAGCACTAATGGGAGGGGATGTGCTAGGGTGGGAAGGGCCCTGCTGCTAGTCTGGCCAGGCAGCGCTGTGCAGAACCCCTGCCAGCCTTCGCTTGCTTCCACATCACCGGTAAGTAGACTAAGCAGAAAGGCTGTGCAGAAGGATGGCACAAAGCGTCTGGCTCAAGCATGCTCCCTGGATAGGCCTTGCAAGGCCGTGCAGGTGGAGTTCAACCCTTTGGTGCTTCCTCCCCTTAGCTTGGGCATGAAGCAACGCTCCAACGTCATCAGCTATGTCACTGTTAATGACTCCCCGGATTCGGACTCCTCCCTGAACAGCCCGTATACTGCAGACCCGCTCTCCACGCTCCGAAGTGCAGGAAACGCACTGGAGCTGCCCAGCAGGGGAGCAGCTGATAGCTCCAGCTCTCGCACCATCATCATGCCTCCTCTGAAGACACAGCTGAATGACTGCATTGTGGCCACCCAGGCCTCAGGTAAGTACGCTGTGCATCCAGTGCCTGCCTCTCCCTGCCGTGCTGCCAGCAACCTGCGCTATCTCCACTCCTTTCCTGCCCACTACGTCTCAGGTCATAAGCGGCTTTCCCATCGTGATGGCTGCTGCTTTTGGGCTGTGGAAACCTCAGTTCATTTTCAGTGTCTCAGAATAGACTGTTTCGACAAAGCTGTTGGCTGTATTTCCCAGGTCTCTGTAAACGTGCCCACAGGTTATTTGTTCGCCTGAGCGTGAAACTGTAACTAGAGAAGTCACCGTGTAACCCAGGAGCCTGTGCTGGTTTAAGATGCACGAGCTGGTAAAACAATTTCTTAACTGTGGCAGGGAGGAAATGGACTAAGCTGCTGGTGTTTTTCAGGCATCCTCAGCAGCACCAGTAAGACCAAGCCAGTGGCGTCGGTGAGCGGGCAAGCGTCCGGATGCTGCATAACGCCGACGGGGTACCGACCACACCGCGTGCTGAACAACGGCGTGCAGCCGCTCAACCTCAGCCAGGTGAGCAAGGGTCTGGCCCTGCCTGCTGGCTTCTCTGCTCGCGCTCGGCTGGTTCCATCGCGGCACCAAGGCTTGGCAGTGGGGAGCCCTGCTTTGGAAGTACTGCCTTGGGCCGGGTCACAGCCACGCTTTTGGGAGCTTTTGAGCCGAGCGGGGAGTCCCGTCCTAGGGCCCTTCTATATGGGACAGACCACGTTCCCTCTTCGGGGAGAGGAGTTACTGGGCGATGGGCAGCTCGTCCCATCGCCCAGCCGTTCTGCATAGGAGGACTTGGTCCAAGCCTGCTTTGCTTCACTTCTGCCCTCAGTGGCAGCTGCTGCCTTGGGTCCTCCTGACCGCCTTTCTAGTCTCAGGAAGTCAAACAAAACTCCAGCTCCCAGACTCCGTGCACTAGCATGAGCTGGGGACAAGTACACAAAGCCTGCTGCTGCCAGCACCGGTCGATCGCATGCTGCATCTCGGTCTCGCAGGCGCCGAGGGCCTGGGAGGGCTGTGCAGGAGCCCTCTCATGACTCCTACTCTCTCCCTCTGCAGAACCAGCAGACGACAGTGTTGGCCTCACAAGAGAGAAGCGGGAACCCGGCCCCACGCAGACAGCAAGCCTATGTTGCCCCACTCCCATCGACGATTTCTCAGGCTCCCTACGCCTTCCAGCACAGCAGCCCCGTGCACCCCCACCTGGCGGCAGCGACAGCCAGCACACACCTTCCCAGCCAGCCGCACATGTACACCTATGCGCCCACCACGGCTGCCACGCTGGGCTCTACCAACTCCATCGCTCATCTCTTCTCCCCTCAGGGCTCCTCGCGGCACACGACCTATGCCGCCCACCCTAGCACTCTCGTCCACCAGGTCCCGGTGAGTGTCGGCCCTAGCCTGCTGACATCTGCAAATGTCCCGCCTGCCCAGTACCAACACCAGTTTGCTACCCAGTCCTATATTGGTGCTTCCCGCGGATCTGCTATTTACACTGGATACCCGCTGAGCCCCACAAAGATCAGCCAGTACTCGTACCTGTAACCCCTGCGTTCCCTTTGGTTTGTGGGGCTCGGGTTACTGTTGCTAGCCCCCTTGGGGTACAGCTGTCCTTGGCAATAGGCCTGCCTGGCTGAAGGAGGATTTCAGGTGACATTTCTCTGGTGTTGACTGTGCTGTTGTGGTCACGCCATGCCTGGTCGTGCTTGAAAGGGTCCCTGACTGGGGGTTTGGTCACTGACCGGGCAGCACCCTTTGTTACCAGTTAAAGGGGCACTGGCTAAGATTTTAAGCTTTCACTTTTTATAGATGCTTTTAAAAGGTCCCAGTCCCACCTATTTAAAGCTATTCTGTTGTTATGCTAATCAGAGGGGAAATGGAAATCAATGTCTTTATAGGCAAATGCTGATTTTTTTTAACTCATAATTTATACAAAGACTAGCAGATTATATTTTAGCAGCTTGCACAAATCCATATTGCCACTAAAAATGTAATGCACATTTATGTCAGTATGTTGCTAGAGCAGAGTTTAAAATTGAGTGGAATATTTTGCAGTTTGTTCTGTAGCTCACTTGCTTACTAGCAGATCGCCATTCCTGCAAAGCCCTTATATGTCCTTGTTTGGCCCTACCTGGAGTTTCCGTTTATTTTCTGCTCGGTATAAGGGTACGGTAGAGGCAGCTACCTTATACTAGCACCGTAATATTCAGCAGTCAGTTTGACCCATAACATCTCTGCTTTGTTTTCCTGGAAAGGCTGTGTTTCGCTAGTGCAGCTGAGTCTTGATCACTGCCGAAGCCATTCGGCTACGTTTTTCAGTTACGTGCAAGAGCCCATGTGCTTTGCCAGAACGCGTCTTCTTCTGGTGAGAACGAGTTGCTGTGCTGCTCTGCTCTCCCAAGTTGGATTTCTCTGGTGCACCAGGCACTGCCCTAGCATGGAGCCAGATTCCTTTCCCAGAAGCACAGGGCTTTTCTCTGTTCCGGTTTTCTTTATCTTTTTCCTCGTATGATTCATTTAGGAGGGAGTTGAACAATCTGAAATACGATGAAACATCAGTGTATCAATGTGTACAGCTTTTTATACTCCTGTGAGCATATCATCCTGGGTATGCCGACAGCTAACTTCAAAGCGCTCTTATTAAGACTTGTATACAGTAAGTGCATGTAGGAATTGCAAAAAAAATCCAGATTTTAAAGTTTATTACTGAATTTCAAACTATTTTAGAAGTTTTGTATTGGTGGTGTTTTAATATTTTACATAAAAAGAAATATGTACATATTGATTAGAAAAAAATATAACAAGCAAAACTTCCTGCTAACCCCAAATGTTCTGTCTTTGTAATCAAAATGTGTAGTGATTATACTTGAACTCTGTACTTAGTGTTTGTCTAATTCTTTAAACGTTCCTGGGGATGAAATTGATGTATCCTTTGTATTTAAACCAAAATGAATTGATACATGTTGGAATGTATGTGAAATAATGCAATCGTTAGAGCTCATCACTGTAGCACTGAGAGAGAGAAGTGGAGCCTCATGAGAGACAAGGATACCTTCTGATTTGTTTTGCACAGGTATGTGTGATGAAGAGTTGTTTGGTGTGTCCCCTTATTGTAGTGCCTTAAATGATGATGTAGTGTGAATAGAGTTTACAGTGAGCTTGCCTTATGAGGGACCAGCAAGCCCCCGTCGAATTGAAGCAATTCACTAAGCTTATCACAGCAAGAATAGCAGTCTGTTGCATAGATGCAGTGTTGTCCGTTTAACGCTAACACAAACAGCGACGTTTTTGTTGAGAGTGAAGCGCCGGTTCCTTAAAGCTTTTCCTTGAAATGGCACATATACTGTTAGCCGTCTGTCGATGCATTCGCATAGGGTAGTGTCGGGACCGCCTTGGAATATTTAGTCTGATGTTGCGGAAGTGATGAAGGGTGTGCAATCACTTTTTATTAGATTCAGTGCGGCATTACCTTCCCCTGTGTGTCTAGCAGACATTCCTCGTAAAATATTGCTAGCTCGGTGATAGGATGTTTATACCAAAGAGAGCCTGCTGTAAAGCACATCGCGTAACAGGACCTTTGCAGACTTTTGTAATGCTACTGCTGCTGTTGGGAATGTGTATCAGCCGTCGCACTGGCGTGTGAGGAAGTCCTCGGTTGAGGTAACCGGTGTGGTTTTTAAATGACACTTTGTTTCCTTGACTCCCTCAAAGTAGGGTTTATTTCTTGACCTTCAGTATCTTGTCTCAATGGCTAGTAAACTGGCTTAAGCCAGTGGTCTTACTGCAGCAATAAGAGGTTTTGGCGACCTTGAAACCCAGTTTATGTTCTATCTGTATGGAAAACAGGCTAGGTCTCTTGACCGGTTTGTGACAAGGAGTTGTCCAGAGGTGCCGCTTTCAGGTCTGAAAATCCATGTTGTTGGGATAGGAAGATCTAGGGTGGCCTGGTGCTGAGCAGCTGTAGACGGCTTGGCGTTTTCTACAGGAAGAGGAGTAGGCGCTCTGGCACGACAGCAGCGGTTAGAGACCTCGCGGACCCGGAGTCCTTGTTTAGCGTCGTCGTAGTCACCGCGCTCCTGTAGATGTGAGTGAGGATAAGCGAGCGACCTGCGTGTTTCACATTGTTGGCGTTAACGATGCTTTGTTGCTGTAACACGATCAGCACGTGTTTTACTTGGTTTCCATGCGACATGGCTTGTGTGGAGTACTTTCCCTAGAGATACCTCTTGGATACAGAGTTGTGCCTTTCCATCCAAAGGCAGACTGAATCCAGCACCTGGCTGTGATGAAAACCTTTTACCCAGTGTCACAGACAGCACGCTAAGGCAGCTTAGTGACAGCCCCCAAAAAAGCTCCCCCCAAAAGAGGAAAGAGCCGCAGACCTCTAGAAGAACTGCCCAGCTGCGGGGAAACGGTGGGAGGAAGACGGGGCACGGGCCGGCCTGCGGCGCCAGCCCAGCCTGGTGCAGCTGCTTCCGCTGGCTGCTTCTGCCCTGCAGCGGTTGCCCCTGAATGAACCGGGCACGTTGCTGAGTTCCCCGCGTAGCTACTGCAGGCTGGGGGCAGGCAGACAGCACGGTCGCACCACTTTGTGCTACGCTGCGGGAAAGCCCCCCTCCTTTTAAAGGGGTCTCACCGTTTCCCTTAAACAGCTGAAGCCAAATTTATCCACTAGGTATATTCTGATCTTTTCCACAGATTCACCTGTTCCCACTGGAAAAGGAGGGGTAGATGGGAAGTGCATTGATGAGAAGTGACAGGCCCTGTTTAAAACAAGGCCTTGGCAATGGCTACATCAGATTTACACTGTGATATGCGCCATCAAAAACAAAGGCTGCTTGGGCCAGCCTGCGGCCTCCTCCCTGGGTTTCTAGGGCTGGCCCGAAGCATCCTGCCCATTCCAGCCTATCCTAGAGTTTCTGCTCTAAGGACGCGCATCCTTTCTCCCTGCGCAGATCCAGCTCGTCTGGGTGCAGATCAAGGGAAGCATTAAAGAAAGAAATCCCCTCATTCTCACAGCTGGCGTGTGCATTCTCTGTCAATGAACGTGCTGTTCCTGAATAGAAACCGAAGGCTTTCCTGACACTTTGGTTGTATTCTGGAAAGTCTGCCACAGGCGGAGCTCGGGATTCCTCTTCTGAATGTTCAGTGACTCTGGTCCCGCCTGGGTTTATCCTTTTGATTCAGACATGGTGTTACGTGGGAGTCGTCCCCACTAGCTGACTTGCGTTCACAGCCGTACTACCCACTGCAGAAGCAACTTCCGAGCTGCTTAGCCCCCAGTTGACTGATGCAGTAAGTTACCTCTGATTCAGCCATTTTTTTAGTTCACAAAACTCAATTGCTTCTAAATGACAGGATTGGCACAGCCCTGCTTTCTTTTTTATTTAAACTTACGAATGGTGCCGCATGTCTACATGGTTGTTTGTTTGTTGCTAAACTTTATATAATGTGTGATTTCAGATTCAGCTTGAAATATATCTATCTCACTACATGTAGCAGTACATTATATGTAATGTTAGTATTTCTGCTTGAATCCTTGATATTGCAATGAAATTCCTACTTTATTAAATGTATTTGATATGCTAGTTACAGTGTGAAATTTAACTTTCTTTTATGGTTGTGCTCTTCCTTTTTACAAGCCGCTAGATACAGGTCGTTTCTGACAATTACTGATCTATGTTTGTATTGCTGATGTACTTAGGGGATATGTATAAATCATTTTAACAAAAGAAATAGATATTTAAAAATTTAATACTAACTATATGGGAAAAGGGTCCATTGTGAAAACATAGTTTATCTTTGGATTCAATGTTTGTCTTTGGTTTTACAAAGTAGCTTGTATTTTAAGTATTTTCTACATAACATGGTAAAAATGTAGAACAACTGCAATGCGTCAATAAAAGGGTTAATTTTCTGTACTCTACTCAATGCCTATTCCTGACTCTCTGCAAAAAGAAAGACTTGAGCCCACCTGGGGTAGATCTGAGCAGGGCCCCTCTGAGGGCGACAGCCGAACCGAATGCTTTGCCCCCAGCACGCGTTCGGGTTGTTCCGCCCCAACCACGTTCTGAGCTACGACGTGAGCAGATCCAGGGGCGAGACCCGGGTGTGCTGTCTGAGACTAGGAGCACTGGCCAGAGAGGAGCAGGCAGGTCCTGGAGCAGTGGGATTCCCACAGATGTTGCTCTGGACTGTGCCCATGACCCGTCCTGGCCAGAACCGGCCTCCCACTCACCACCATGCGTCTGGGCCCCTCTTCTTGATTCTCCCCCTTGCCAAAGCCGTGCCAGCAGCGCCGGGGTGCCAGGCCAGCAGGCCCCGGGCATGTGAAATGATGCCCCGGAAGGGTCAGCTCCAAGGACCAGGCCTTAGGCAAGAGTCACCCAGGCGTGAGGCAGCGAGC
>NW_017728935.1:5713494-5773194 GCF_001723895.1 Crocodylus porosus | reverse complement strand
TGAGCCGGAGCGGCCGCACGGGCCAGGCACCAACGCGCCGTCACGCCTCCCCCCGTGGCCCAGGCCCGTGCAGGCGCGCACAGCTCGGCGCAGCTCGCTGGGCTCCCTCCCACCAGGCTGCGCCTGCCCTGCCAACACGCTGTGCTGAGCGGGGCCGCTGGCGCGGGGCCTGGCTGTCGAGCTGAGACCCTGGCCCACGCCAGCTCCCCTCTGTTCCCGGCGCCTCAGCCCCCCCGCCCGCTGTGTTCGCACACCTGGTTGTGTTTAGCTCCTCTCAGGGAGGCGGGGAGCTGGAAACCAGCCCGGGGAGGAACCCGCCTGCCTCTTCCTGCAAAGCCTGCGGGTGCTGGCACCTCGTCCAGGCACTGCAGGGCCCGCTGGCGATGCTGAGGGGCTGGGGCAGCCGGCCATGGGGCCAGGCCCGTCCTCATGAGGAGCCGCGCCGCACTGGCAGCCCCTGCGCCAGGGCTGGGCCTGGGGCAGCCTGGGCTCTCGGTGCTGCTTCTGACCTGTGACCTGACCCAACCGTGACCCCTCACCTCGGTCCTGTCCTGTGTCTGCCTGTGCGCAGGCCCGACTCCTTGGGCTGGGGCTGCCTGTGTGTGCACCACCCGCCCAGCACGCAGGCCCTGGCTTGGGCAGGCTTGCCGAGTACCGGAGCACCCGCCACAGCACGTGCCCTCACGGGAGCCTGAGCCCCACATGGCAACCAGCGGGCACGAACAGCCCGTCTGCTTGGGCAGCGCGGGGACGGCATCGCTCTGGAGCCACGGGTGCAGGGGCATTGGAGCCTGTGCCCAGGCTGCTCAGCAAGCCCGCAGCAGAGCTGTGGCCCATGGGGAGCACTGCACTCTGTGCCCAGCCGGTCCCCAAGCCCTGGGCACGCGCTGCAGCTGAACCCCACGGAGCTGGCCCGCTCCCCTGGGCTGCGCAGCAGCACGACCTGCCCCCGCGCCCTGAGCAGGAAGGGGTTAAGGTGCTTGGCGCTGGGCCCACGTTGGAGCCATCTGGATTTGATCAGCAAGGAAGGCGGCCGCGTCCCTCCCCCCGCGACTGTCCAAGCATTCCAGAGCGCTGAGCTGGGGCCGCGCAGACGCTGCCTGGCCCGGCCATGGCGCCCCGGCTCTGCCTGCTCCTCGGCGCGCTCCTGGCGGGCGCGCTGGATGCCCAGCAGCAGCAGTTCATGGAGTACATGGAGAGGCGGCTGGCCGTGCTAGAGGTGCGTGCCCCTGGCTGATGCCGCCCTGCCCTGCACCTGCCCGCGGACCCGGCTCCATAGCGCAGAGCACGCGCTGCAGGGCAGCTTCACGCTGCCGCGCTCCCGCCAGGACCCGGTCACAGGGGAATGCACGTGGGGGCTGCAGGGGCAGGGGGTTGCAACTCTGGTGCTGGGGGCATCACAGGGGTGCTGTGGGCAGCAGGGGTCCAACGTGTCCCCCACTGCCCCCAGGAGCGAATCGCGCAGTGGCACGACCAGAGCAGCCGCTACTCCACTGAGCTGCGTGACTTCAAGAACCAGGTGATCACCATGATGGAGAACATGGAGAAGGAGCGGGAGCGGTTGCACACCGAGGTGGAGACGACGGCGGTGCGCGTGGAGCGCCTGGAGCGCGAGGTGGACTACCTCGAGACGCAGAACCCCGCGCCGCCCTGCGTGGAGGTGGATGAGAAGCTGGTGGAGAACCAGGTGGCCACCGCCAAGCAGCGGAAGAACGAGAAGTACGACAAGCTGACAGGTGAGCCGGGCTTGGGGGCAGGCAAGCGGCTTGGGGCAGGGACTGCAGGGCCCTGATCCCTGCTGCATCATGCTGCCATCGCAGTGCTTGCCATCCGCCCCGCGCTCGGGCCTGCCTCCTGCCCACGACGCGGTATAGCGCCCAGACTGCCCCGCTGCCACGGCTCTGCCCCAAGGTCCTGCTGGCAGAGCCACTGGGAAGCGAGTGGGTGCGAGCCCCTGGTTAGCAAGCCGCTGGCGGGAGAAGCACGGGGTCCGTGGGGCCCCATGCCCGCGGCTCCTCTGCTACCACCAGCCGCTCACCCCGGCGGGCTTCCCTGCTGGGAGATGGCGGCTGCCCTCGGTGCGCATACGGGCCACGGGCAGGCCGTGCTTCAGGGCTCCCTGTGCTCTTGCAGACTGCAGCGACACCATCTCCCAGGTCAAGGCCATGAAGATCCTGAAGCGGTTCGGCAGCACCGCCGGGCTCTGGACCAAGGATCCTGTGGGGACCTCAGAGAAGATCTACGTCTTTGACGGCACGGCCAACGACACAGTCTACGTGTTCCCCCGCATGAGGGAGTTCACGCTCTTCTCCGCCACGCGCAAGGCGGCACGGATCAAGCTGCCGCACCCCTGGGTGGGCACGGGGCACCTGGTGTACGGCGGGCACCTCTACTACATCCGGCAGCACGGCACCTTCCAGGTCATCAAGTTCAACCTGGCCAACAAGACCATCGTGGACAGCTCTGTGTTCCCGGCCGAGGAGCAGATCCCCGTGTTTGGCCTCTCTGCCTTCAACTACATTGACGTGGTGGCCGACGAGGAGGGGCTCTGGGCCATCTACGCCACGAAGGAGAACGAGAAGAACATCTGCTTGGCCAAGCTGGACCCCCGCTCGCTGGACATCGAGCAGATGTGGGATACGCCGTGCCCCCGGGAGAACGCCGAGAGCGCCTTCGTGGTGTGCGGGACCCTCTACGTGGTGTACAACACGCGGCTGCCCAGCCGCTCCCGCGTGCAGTGCGTCTTCGACGTCAGCGGCACCCTGAGTTCGGAGGACGCCTCCCTGGTCTACTTCCCCAAGCGCTACGGCTCCCACTCCAGCATGAAGTACAACCCCAAGGAGAGGCACATCTACGCCTGGGACGACGGCTACCAGATCATCTACCGCATGGAGATGAAGAAGAAAACGGAGGTCTGAGGGGCTGGGCCTGGCCAGGGACCTCTGCCCACCTGCAGGCTCTGCGCTGAGTGTCGGGCGCCTCATCCCTGCCAGGATCCCGTGGTGAAACGCCCCCAGCCCCCCTGCCTTTGCCCACGTCTCCGGGGTAGTGTTGCCCCCCGCAGACGCGGCAGATGCCGAGAGCAGCCTGGCAGCGGGAAGGCTGTGCGGGGAGCGCTGCTGGAGCCGGCCTGCGGCCCCTGCCAGCCAGGGCGGCGGTGTAATAAAGGGCTTTCCGCTCCTGTAGCTCGCCCGCGTGTTCCCTGCATCCCCGGCCGGGGGCCGGGGGTCTCCTCGCTGCCCCGTGGCACGGCTGCCGGCAGCCTGGCGCAGCGCTCTGCCCGAGGGCGTTTCAGCCGCCCCCGTGGCGCAGTGCTCCAGACCGGGAGACTGAGCCCCGTGCCGCCTGGTGAGCATGGCTGGGCGCTGGGCCACCCAGACCCCTTCCCTGCGCACGTCCGGAGACGGGAGCTCCGTGTTTTGCATCGAGCCGCAGCGATGGGCGGAAGGGCCCAGCGGGGATTAGGGCCTGGGCTCGGCTCCATCAGGAAACCGGGCTTGGATGGTGGGGACGGAGGTTCACAGGGAGGCCGTGGGCAGGGGGATTGCGCAAGGCTGAGCGGGGGGGAGAGCGGGAGGCGATCCAAGCCGCAGCTCCCCCGGAGAGGCCCAGCCGGGCCTGGCTTGGAGCAGGGAGCCGTCAAGCAGGGGAACGGGCTGCGCGAGTGAGCGCGAGGGGCCAGGCTGCCAGGGGCTGCCACGCGCTGCTGCGGG
This sequence comes from Crocodylus porosus, assembly GCF_001723895.1. Taxonomy (NCBI): domain Eukaryota; kingdom Metazoa; phylum Chordata; order Crocodylia; family Crocodylidae; genus Crocodylus; species Crocodylus porosus. Next base: position 5,769,481 of record NW_017728935.1, on the reverse strand, counting down.
CTCGGGGCTCTGTCTGCACCAGGACCTGCGGCCCCTGCCCCAGGTGCAAGCGGAGGCAGGGGGAGGGCTGCGGAGCTGCACGCATGCCCGCTGCAGCCAGGGCCAGGGGCTGAGCTCTCTGACACCCGCGGGGAAGTCTCTTGCCCTTGCGGGGCCCTTACCCGAGGCGCCTGTTGCAGCCCTAGGACCACAGCCAGACAGAGCCTCGCCTGGCCCAGGTGCTGGACACGCGGTCCCATTCCCCACATGGGCAGGACCCACAGGGCTGCTCCGAGCGGGTGGCGCTGGAAATGGCCCCTCTCGTGATGGAGCGTGTCTGGGCCGTGCAGTCCCTGGCCAGGAGGCCCTGATGATGCTCAGCTCCAGCGCTCACTGCTGATGAGAGCCAGGTTTCTGATTCTCGAGAGCGTCACGCGCCAGGGCGCTGCGTACCGTGCCGGCGTCCCACGCCTCCTTGGCTTCACAGGCGACAAAGCGGCAGGATATATCTGGGGGACGGCCGCACGGTGCCCTGCAAATGGCCCGTGGGTGACGCTGGGAGGGAGCGGGTGCCCAGCTCGAGCAGCTCGCGGTGGTCGGCACTGCCCTATGTGCTGCAGCCCCCACCACGGCCCCGGTTGTGAATCTCCCTTTGCCCCCGAGCCACGAGCCCATGACGCAGGGCCGGTCCCTGGCTGCTGGAGCCACACTCCGTGCTGGAGAGGCCGAGGCTCGTGCTAAGGACACCTTCCTCCCCATGCTAAGCCAGGCAGGGCCGCGGCTCAGGTGGGCTTGTATACGGCTCCTCTCTGCTTGGCCTCTCTGCCCTTCCCACCTGACGGAGGCACGTGGCCCCTGCCTGCTCCACAGAGGGCTGGAGCCCGTGCAGCGCCTTTGACACTTGGGAGATGTGCACATCTGGAAGCACTTGTGTACACACAGGCCCGGAGAGCATCACGGGAGCACAGCTGGAAGGGGCGGCCACGACTGCGGCAGAGCAGGGCTGGGAGCATTGCTGCAGGGGGCAGACCCGGTGCACAGCCATGGCCCAGAGGATGTCCGAGCAGGGGCCAAGCACGGCGCCAGCTCTCTTCCTGCTCGGGCACGGACTTGCTGCCTGCCCCAGAGCAGCCCACCAGCCCAGAGCCAGGCACGCGGCGCCGGGTCCGGCCCAGTGCCCAGCACGACTGGGCCAGCACTACCCAGGACGGGGGAACCAACCTCCACGCACCAGTCTGCACAGCCAGAGGCCCCCCCACGGCAAGCACCTGTTTCATCCTAACCAGTCAGTTTGCACAGACTCAGCAGGCGCCTGCACACGCGTGTATCCGACCTTCGGGGTGCGCCCAGCCGCCCGGTCCAGGTAAGACGTAACTGTACGCGGGAGCCCCGGGGAACAAAGCCAGCCGCAGGCGCTGGTCTGTGGGCAAGTCGGCTCCCAGGCACGCGGAGGGAGTCGTGAGGGGCCCCCAGGCTCCTGACAGTCAAGCCTGGCTCTTCCCAGCCCCTCTCAGCCCTATGCCAGAGCCGCGGGTCATCGGCCCAGCTCTCCGCACGGTGAGGCCTCCGGGGCAGATAGTCTGACAGGCTCTGGCTGGTCGGGTGTCCGTGGTGCCCACACTTGGCCCTGCACCTCCAGCCTGCCCCCACGGTACTCAGCGCCTCTGCCCGCCTGGCCCTGGTGCTCCTCCCCCACGAGGGAGAGGCACAAAGCCAAGGGCCACTGAGCTCAGCCTGTCCAGGAGGGTGACCTGCACCGCGCCTGCCCCATAGTACGGCGCAAACCCCGGAAGGTCACCACCAAAGCCCAGGTCAAAGCGGTGCCTGAGGTCGAGGCCTCGCGCCAAGCTGCGTGGGCTTCTGCCCTCGTGCCGGTGTCGGCGCTCCCCAGCCAGCCCCTCACACGAGCCTGCGCCCTCCCGGGACAGGCGGCCGCTCGTGTCAGCACGGAGGGAGACTGCTGCTGGCGCGAGCAGGTTGTGCTGGAGCTGGAGCCCGGGAGCGCGGGCGTTCCCCGGGGACGCACGGCAGCCCAAATGGATCCTGACACTGCAAGAGGCGTCCCCGCAGCGGCTGTCGGCGCTGGTCAAGGCTGCAAACGCTGAAGCTCCTGGACAGCTGGGCCACACGGCTCCTCCAGCAAACCGTCTGGAGACCTAGTAGCTGCCCCGAGGAGCCCCGCTCTCCCTGGCCGGGGCGGGCGCTTGGTGCGTGCAGGGGAGCAGGAACAGACGCTGCCCCATCACGGGGACTCGCCTCTAGCCTCCGCCAGTGACCCCCAAGCTCGGGTCACTCATTACCCCCGGCCCCCCCACGCCCTGTTCCCAGCGTCTGCCCTCACCCCCGTCTGACCGGCGCTGCCGTGGGCGCTGCCAGCTGCGTGGCTCCCCCCCCGGGCCAGGCAGCTCCTCCGCCTGCACCGCTTCCCCAGGCCCATTCAAGGCAGCTGTTTCTGAGCGTTTGCGAGGTAGGTCCCGGGCAGCAGTCTGCCATGGCTGCGAGGACAGAGACGAGCAGCAAGGAACAAGCGACGTCCCCTTGTTTCGAAGCCTCTGCCGCGTGCACACGTGAGCTCAAGCCGCCTCCTGAGCTGCCAGCGCTTGCTCCTTGTTCCCTGGGCCTGCCTGGGTCCGGCTGGCGTGGGGCGGCGTGGCTCACGCGCTTCCCCGTGTGAGACGTCGAAGGGGCTGCAGGGCAGAGCGTGGACAGCAGTGCCGCGACGTGCCCGCGGTCTCTCCAGGTGCTGTACCTGTCCGGTTGCCATGCCAACAGAGCCCTACTACATCCCCTCATAAGCGCGTGCTGGTGTGCAACTGCCGACATGGCATTAGTGGGAATTACAGAAAATTGCTATTTTCCAGCTGAAAAACCCTCCTCAAACAGGGCTGTGGGGAGGCGGAGGCGAGGACCAGGGTGCTGCCCCAGGGTGCGGCTCTCTGCCCTGAGGACACAAGCAGCGCCTTCTCCAGCCCTGCTTGTGGGGTCGCAGGGGCGTGCTCCCGTGCTGGGAGCCCAGCGGGTCTCAGCCGGCTCCTGCCCGGTGCCTGCACGCTGGGGGAGGCGCGAAGTGGTGCCCGGGGCGTGCCCAGGGCTGAGGCATGCCCCTGCCCATCCCTTGCCCCTAACGGGCTCTTCCTGGGCTGCTGAGCCCAGCCGGCTTCCTGCACCTCGGGGCCGCTTCTGGAGCCAGTGAGGGACCGGCACGCACAGCCCAGCACAGGGCACCCAGACCCTCGCTGCGCATCCCCCAGAGCCAGAGCCAGACCGGTCGCTCGCTCGCACATTAAGTGACAAGTAACATTTGTGGGGCGCGGGGCTGGTGCTCTCCCCCAGCGCTGCCTGGAGCAGCCTCCATCACTCTCAGCCACGCAGGGAGGGTTCATCTGGCACAGACACTTCGGGACGCTAAAGCGAAGTGGAGCAGCAGCTGCAATTCCTGATGGGCTTTGAGAGCACAGCACTTATCCGGCACTTCACGTCTTCAAAGCGCTTTCCAAACATCATCTAATTCATTCCCACAATAACTGCGAGGCAGGGGAGGCCCATCCGCCTCTGCTGACAAACACTCATAACAAAAGTTGTGCCGTGTTCGAGCTCTTTGAGGCCTGTGGGGCTCTCACCAGTGGCCTGGCTCTGAAGCAGCACCGAGCTAAGCAACCTCCACGCGCCCACCACTGGGGCAATGTGGAAACCCCTGCCAAAGGGGTCGCGGGGAAGTGGCCTGGTGGGAAGGGGATGAGGCTGCACTGCTGCTTGGTGCCAGGTGGGTGCTGGTGCCTGGGCCTCTTGGCACCGTCTCCTTTCCAGGCTGAGGAGGGGCCGGGACCCGCTCAGCCATCTGCAGCCGGGAGCTCCGGGTGGGATCCTCTGCCCCTGCCCTGGAGCAGCCAGGCCTCAGGCCTGGGTACCGCATCAATGCGTCAGTCCCATTAGCTGGCAGGGGGTCAGTACACTTCTGAGGTGTCTGAGCATGTCACAGCCTCAGCTGCCTTGTTGTGGGCCTACATCAGCTATAAACCCGAGTGATAAAATCCATGGCCCTTCTGGTGGCTCTGACAATTATCACTAAGTGTCCCTGTGCTGTGTCCCTGCACCAGCCAGGGCTTTGACAGCCTCTGAGCGCTGGTCACACACTTGGCTGCGGTCATTTTTTTATTCCGTTACAAGGGAGTTCCCACCTTAATTCAATATGACAGAACACTGTAAAGGACAAGAGAAAACTGAGAGGAAACGTGCTTGAATTGCCTTCCCGGAGAACGATCCACAAAGGCACAAGAGCCGCGGCGTTCATGAAAGAGACACAACAACAAAGGTTCAAAGTGCGGGGATTATTATTCAGAGCGAGCGTGTTCCCACCCAGCGCAGGATGAAAGCACACGCCGGCTTCCCGCATCAACAGGCAGCTCCTGGCAGCTTGCTCCCAGGGTCCCCGATCCGCATTACCCTCAGTCCACTTGATTCTCCTCCCGCGTGTCACCACAGTTGTTTTTGTGGCACATTCTGCAAATGCTACTCTCATGCCCTGTTGATTTTAATCAGTTTAATTTTTCTGCTGCAAATATTTATAAGGGCCTCATAGGAAAACCAAGAGCGTGTTGCTGCTCAGGGTGGACAGGACGTGGCACCGCGCTGGCTGCTTGCTCCACAGGACAAGGGGATGCTCCCCATCCAAGACAACCCGGGTGCCCCAGACAGAGGGCAGGGGCCTCAGAGCCAGTGCCCCTCTGGTCCAGGGGCCCTTCCAGCAGACAGGTGCAGGGCAGCTCTTCATATCAGGGCAAAACGTGCCCCGGAGCAGAAGGGCATCTCACACCTGGCCTTTGCCCCTCCTGCCAGGGGAAGGGGAGTAGTTTTGCAAAGCCTGCACTTTACAGGAACGTTATCACTTGCAGTAATGACAAGTATGTGATGCGACTGCTCCAGCTGAGTCTATTTTCCTTATGGTGCTGCAGCTCTGATTACTTTAATTGCCAAATATTTTATCTCTTTAATAAGAGCCTGTATAAGTAATAATCCCTTTCATCTCTGCCTCTCCTGTAACTGCTTCCCTTTGGAAGGCTCTCTGATAAAATACATTGAGAAGTTATTGATGTCAGAAGCAGGGGAAACGAAGGCAAGTTCTTCCAGGGCTATTTTTCTCTTGCCTTTGTCTGATTTCCAAGCATCTTGGCTTTTCTTTCTCTGTTCCTTTTCACAGCTCACAGAAGCTCACTGATGGAGTGAAACGGCCTTGCGTACCACATTAGAAGCAAGGGAAGGGAAATTAAAAGTAGGCAAGTTAAACAAGTGTCTTACAAAGATGCTATTGTAGTGAAACAAGAATGGGGGATAATTTCTTGGTTTAATTCTTTCTTAATGGCTGGTTGGCAAGTATAATCACAGGCTTTTAGCTTCAAATAGGTATTTCTGCCCACGTAACATCTGGCTGAGCTCTAACTCATCACACACGAATTACAAGGCAGCAGTGCAGTCGATCAGGGCTTTCTGGAGCAGAAGTAGGAGGACACTCCAGTTCAAGATGATCTGGTAGGTGTCAGAAGACAGACAGTCTTGGCAGCAGCCTGTGCCCAGTCCCTCGCCCTTCCTGCAGTGGAAACGAGGGAAGTCACAAAGTCGCGGTGCTCCAGAGAACTTGGTTGAGGCCGTGTGGAAAGGGGCAGGCGCCCTGTGCTCCCCAACGGCACGGCACGGCACCGACACGAACAGTGTTTGGGCCTTTCCTGCCCGCCTGCTGCCCGAGGGCCGAGCACGTGGGGACTCTGAGCCTGACCCGCTTAGCTGGGTGTGTGGGGGAGACGGCCGCGCGGTGGGGTTTGGGCAGGAGCCCCTCTTCTGCCTGGCTTCCCCCTGCCCCAGACGGGCCCTTCCTCTGCACCCAGGAGGAGTCGGGCACAGGGTGAGGCGGTGGGGTCAAGGAGGGCGATGGGGGCCCTGCCGAGGCGCGTGAGCCCACCCCACAGAGGGCTGGGGGACTCCCCATGCCTCCAGGCACCTGCCTGCGCTGCATGCAGAGCTCTACTCATCTTGCTCCCGGCGGAAAGGTTTCAAGCCAAATCTTGGCAGCCGGAGTACACCCCATCAAAACCCCGTGGCCGTGTGCAGCTCCGAACAGTGCTTTATTATTTTTGTGGGCAGTTTCAATTACAGCCCAAGAATCTGCAATTATTTCCATGCTTTGATCAAGACGGATTATGTGGCAGAAACCGCTTTCAGTTTGCAATAACCTAATTGCATCTCCCGTCAGCATGGGCCTCAGAGCAGAAGAGAAAGCTCTCACCACACTGCTTACCCCTGATCCCCAGAAAGGTTTCACACCCCTTAGAAGCTAAGGGATTTTGCTTCTTTTTTTAATAATGCATTTTTATCAAAAACAGAAAAGCCGGTTGAGGACAAGGAGGTACAAAGGGAAGCGCTCTGAGCAGTCTGTAGTGCCCCCTGCTCGAGAGCTCAGCTCTGCCTCGCGGCCGTCTGGTGCGCGGCCAGCCTGGAATTGGCCCAAGCTCACGCTGTGGGACATGTCCATGAGCTCAGAATAATGGGGTACGAGAGAGCTCACCCTGGGCCCCCTGCTCATTGTCTCCTTGCTGCCCCCCTGTTCCCGTCTCTGGGCACGAGCCCTTGGCTGCTGGCAGCGCCCGGCCCCTCCATCACGGCCCCACGCTCAGGGAGAAAGCTGCTCCGTGGCATCTCTGCTGAGCAAGCCGCGCCAGGCCACTGCTGCCGCGAGGCGGGGAAGGGACGCAGAAGCCAGCAGAGAAAGCACAGCAGCCCCCGGGCAGCGCGGGGACGGCTGGGGTCAGGAGGAGTCGGGGAGAGTGCTCGGCTCGCGCGGCTGGGCCGGCGGCGCGGTGCAGGCAGGCAGGGGCCAGGTGCCCGCTGACCCGCGTGGGGCGACATCCCCATGGCAACCGGAGATGCAGGACCGCTGTGGATGCAGAGAGCCGGCGCGTGGGAGCCGGGGGCACCGTCTTGCTCGCTGCCCTGCTAGGCAGGGAGCTCTGCCCAGCGCCGGCCGGGCTCAGCCCAGCGCGCTGCGAGTCCTGCCAGGACTCGGCTGCGGGGGTGGCTCTGAGTGTGGGCCCTGGGATCCTCACGCTCAGCTTCCCTCACAGAGGGCACGCGACTTGGCGCAAGGCGCAGCTGGCCCATAGCTGTGCCGGCACGGGGGCCAGCTGTTGCGAGACGTGTGCCGGCCGTGTGCCTGTGCCACACGCACGGCTGAGGGGTGCGTCGTTTCTACGCCGGGCCACTGCCCCGCTTATGGGGCGGAGGAGGAAGTTGAAATGTCAGGTCTCTGCAAAATGTAAACCTTCCTTGGGTTAAACCCATCCCCGGTACATCCCAGCTCCCTCTCAGGCCACGAGCCACCCTGAGGGGCACATCGCCTGCATCGCTCCAGATCCAAATCCCACATGCGACTGGATGTTGCTGGGGACACTCCAAGTAAAGATGCTGGAAGCAGAAGGGGAACGGAGGGGGCAGTGACCGCACCCTGGGGAAAGTAGCTTTGAAACGGGGCCGGAGACTCCAGGGCCAAGTCAGGCACGCGCAGCAGGACATCGCATGTGCAACGTTTGGTGTTTCTCTTGCTACTTATCCGCTCGCCGCCTGAGACCTGGCCATGGCAACCAGAAAATAATTCCTGCCCTGGGAGAAGCAGTGAAGCCGCCAGTTAATTGGCAGCAGTCTGGGGACATAATTGCCCTGTCTGTCCCGGCTGGTACCTCTGCACGGCCTGCACGTGTCGCCGCACCGTGCTGGCTGGCGCACCCTCAGACGGGCCGTGCGTCGTACCCCCGTCACCCTTTGTTTAAAGCCAGCTCACTGTGTGGTCAGGCGCTGCGAGGGGGCCAGGGACCATCGATGGTCACTGCCTTCTTTTTAAAAGCATGGACACTGGAAAGTCAGAGTTAGCAGAAACATGAAGCGCAGGGGTTACAGGGGAGGAGTGTGCTCCAGCTGCTGGTGGCCTTTGGCTCCCTGAAATAATGCCTCTACTTGGACTAATTCGCTAGCTCCAAATGGCCCTGTCCATTAAGCCACATTTCACAAAGGTGTAAAGGACTCCTGCCAGCTGCTCAGCAAAGTACAAAGCAATAAAGATGAGCATCTTGCTGGGGTCGTTTGACCCCATTATTCTTTCCTGCCATGGCAGGGGGTCGGACTAGAAGATCTGCTCAGGTCCCTTCCGACCCTAGAAACTATGAAACTATGAAATAACAGACCATCCCCACCAGGCAGGCGGCCAGTCTAGCTCTGCCCCTGCTCCCTGCACCCCGAAGCCGCTCCCGGTTTCAACCCTGCCTGGAAACACCCCGGGCAGCGAAGGGGCCAGCGCTGGCCCACATGAGCATCATGTCTTCCCCCTCCGCCCCAGCCCCGCGCCGCGCTCCAGCCCCGGGTGCTCGCTGGTAACGACTTGCCCAGGTCTCAGGTGCCGGGCACTGTTTTCACTCCTGTTCATCTCTGCTGCAGGCAGCCCCCACCTCTGCCTTGGGCTCTCGTTTGGAGAGACTGCGGTGCGGTTATAAGCTATCGATTGGCCTTCAGAGCAGCAACATACATCTTGTGGCAATCAGCGCGTGCCCATGACATCAGCCTTCTCATGACATTACCCGCCTCTGGCTCGGAGCAGCGAAGTTAACCAGAGACCATTAAGAGCTACAAGAAATGATTGATTTCTCTGTGGTTTGCTGCCTGCACAGGCTGCTTTTATTCCACTGGAGATAAGCCCTGCTGCGCCCGCCAGCACCTCACGGCCTCGTGTGGGTGGCTCAGGGCACCTGGCATCATTCGTTGCTTGCCCTGCATGTCTCCTCCCGTATCCGCGGAGCACGGGGCAGTTTCCCCGGCCAGGACAGCGATGCCTCCCCCCTTGCCTGGTGCCGCACGGAGGACCTGCCTGCCCCCCCAGAGGAGCGATGCTGCACCCCCGTGCGACCCGCGCTCGTCTGCTCAGCACAGCCCCGGCTCCGGGCAGAGCCAAAGCTGGACACGACCCCGCAGAGCCGCCTGGCCAGGGAGAGGCCGGCTCCACTCCGGGGAGCCCCCAGCCCCACAGCCGGTGCTGGCCAGGGAGCTGGCACGGGGCCCTTCGGCAGCACCTCCCGCACCCCCGCCCTTCTGCCCGCGGCCTCCGCCTGAGCACAGGGCTGCAAAGGGACAGTGGCCGCTGTGCAGACTCACCCAGCTGCTGGTTCACGGGGTTGTGGGCACAGCCTGCCGGGGGCCTGGGGGGAGGCGATGAGGGAAATGCAAATGAAGGAGCCGGCTGCATTGCTCCCACCTGTGGCTGAGAACAACCCGATGAAGACATTGGCTCGACGCGTTTTGTTCGGTGCTGCCGCCGCCACAGCCCAGATGTGATGGATAAATGTGCATTTCATGTAATTTAATCAGCCGGCCGGATAATGGCTCTGCTTTGCCTCAGCCCCAAGTGACGGACGTGTGTCCTCGGCTGCCTGCAGCGCAGAGCTGCTCAGAGGAGCTCGTTATGTGGATCTCTGATTCATGCAATGACATCGCAGTCGGCCGTGATTTACTGCAGCCCCAGATACTAAACACTGCAGCCTGGGAGCCACCGATGTGGTGGCTCATCGCGAAGCCAACAGCGTTCGGCCTGGGTCTCAGAGCTCAGTCCTGCTCTGCTGCCCGCTGCCCAGGACTGGCACTGGGGCACCCTGGGCCTCACTGGCAGAGGCCTTGTCAGTAGCCTGGACTGGGTGCGGGTGGCCTGGCTGCTTCCTGCAGAGCTCGTGGGGGTCTTTGAGGGGGGCCTGTGAATACAACCGCCTCATACAACCCCAGACCCCGCAGCCAGCCACTCGCCTCTGCAGCCGGACCCGGGGGCAGTCCGTGCAAGCAGCTCCGGACACTCCTCCCTGGGAGAGCCCTGGCGGGGGTCGTCCCACCCTCCCCAGGCCCCAGCAGTCACCCCTCCGGCTGCCCCTGGGCAAGGGCCGCAGGTTGCCAAGTGCTTGGGGACTGCTGCTGCTGCACTGCCCTTTCCCTGGGCTTTGTGGGGCATGACAGAGGACCCACGTGTGCTTTTCTAGGTACTTCATCTCGCCACTGGCCACGCTGCTGAGGCTGAGCCCACAGGGTGGAGCATGCCCTTCTGGAGCAGACTAAAGCAGCAGTCTCCTTTGGGAAAGGTTATGGTCTGGGATTTGCGTAATCTCGACTCCTGAGCTGACTTTCCACTTGCATATATATGCTCAGCTCTGCCACGCTACAGGAACAAGGCACAGCGAGGGCCACCGGTGCCCAGTGGAGCAGAGCTGTCGGTGGCAGAGGGGGACAGGTCTCGCTCCTGCCCCCTCTCCTCTCCTCTCCTCTCCTCTCCCTCAGGTTTTAAGGTTCCCATGTGACACCGCACGGTTATGGCAGCTGCCTCGGTCACTGCGCACAACGGGGCTGCGCTCCAGTGAACGAGCTGTCTCCGCACACGCGGCCGGTCTCAGATCTGCCCTGCAGTCCCGCTGCGCACTGCAGGTCTGGAGAAGGGCTGCTAGTCAGCGCTGCTCTTCAGAGCCTCCCAGGCCTGCCCTGTACTTGGTGCCCACGCGCTGGGGAGGGAAAACCCATCTCACTCTTCTCCGCTCACTCCACAGCTCAAGGCAGGCCGTGTCCTCTTACTACGGGCATCTCCGTGACTTGCTGGCAGCAGCCGGCCCATCCACGCTGGCTCTGCACCATGCGGCAGTCCCCCACGGCTGTGCCTAACCCTGGGCCAGGCGCCCAGGCTGGGCCCCTGCGGCAAGCAGGGAGCTCTCCCCTGCCTCTGCCTGGGGCTATGGGCTGTTCGCTGCCGGGTCCCCATGTGAAGTGGAAGCATCCTGCAGCCACACACTACTCATTTATATGCTGTCAGGGACACACCCGTGGCCCTGCCCCGCTAGCACAGGTGGCAGCTTGGCCTCTGTTGGGCCCTGCCTCCCAGGCAAGGCTGCCAGCTCGCTCGCTGGTCTCTGCACAGGGCAGAAGAAAGAGGCCCCTGCCTCTGAGAGCTGGGAAGCAGGACTGCGGGCTGGTCCCTGTGGAGAAGCATCAAAGACCAACTCAGAGAAACTGCAGCTAGGCAGCCCTTTGTTACGCCTGTACATGACAACGAGCTACAGAGCTAGGTACAGTCCAGGTAGTTAAATACTCACTTCAGCATCCGCAGAGAGACAGAGAGAGCCGCGGCTGCTCCAGCTGCTGCATGCAGGTAACAGGGCTGCTCCCGCTCCCCGGGCAGGCAGTGGCAGGATCCCCAGGCCCAGCTGCGCCAGGTGTGGGGTGGGGGGGCCGCCAGCCAATGCTAAACGCCTCACTGCTCACCTGGGAGCCTGAGCCCCGCCCCCTCTCACCTGGCCCGTCAGGGAGGCCAAAATGTGGTTGCCTGGCAACTGGGTGACAGACAGCTGAGAAGACCATGGGCAAGGAAAACCCTAACGGAGTCAGTGGTGGTCTTCCCGTCTCCACTCACACTTTTTTTTTTTTTAAAGAAACTCTTTCATGTCCCAAGCCAAATCAAGTCCAAATCCGCCGGCCTCCACCCCCACCTGGGGCTTCAGATGTTTCCAACGGGTCTTGGCGGGCATCCTGCCTGCAGGCCCAAGCCCAAAGGCTCAGCGTTCAGCTGTCCCCACGTCTCTCCTGCCCTCAGCCATACGGCTGCAGGAGCAAGCTAGGGAGGAGCCTCCCACTGCCACAAAATGGGCATTAAGCCCCAACAACTCAGCAGGTACTAAACCACGCCCGAAGAACAGTTATCCCTGGGACTGCTGAAGTAAAACTGTGCTCGTAGACCCAGAAACATGGAGCTTCCCCTGGCCCAAGCAGGCAGGCTCGATTCCCCGCCAGGGCACGTGCAGAGGTGAGCCATGGGCCTGCTGTGCCGGTGCAGACTCCCCTGCGCTGGGAGCAGCCGGGCAGCTCTGAAGGTTGATTTGCCCCGGGGGAAAAGCAGCGGGTTTGTGACGGACTGGCCGGTCAGAGCAGGCGCCCGGCGGAAGGTGCTCTCCTGCCAGGACCTTTGCACCCACGCCGACCTCCTGGGATGGGCCGTGTCCTTGTCCCTGGCTGCTGGGCCCGCGCGCTTTCTTTGCTGACAACAAATGTCTCAATAAAATCTGTTGTTTGCAGGATGTGAGACCAGCACTGGTCCCTGGGGGTGGCTGGGGCTCCCAGGCCTCCCTGGGCAATAGCAGGGGCACTGGCTTATGCTGCTGCATAAATGATACGTGGGGAGATGGCCCGGTGCCCGCTGCAGACCTCCTGCAGCAGTTGCAGCTCCTCTCACTGCCCCCTCCAGCCTGAACTGCCGTGCACGCCGCTACGTCCTACCCCAGCGGCGGCTGCATTGCAGCGTGCGTGAAGCCAGCCCTGCGGCGCAGCAGCTTGCAACAGGCTCGCAAGACGCTCTGCTGAAACTACAGCCGTTACCGTTGTGACAGACTGCCCTCCTACAGACCGCCCCGGGTTCGTGCTGGCCCCTCAGCGGCCGGGCCGCATCCTGCTTGGCCCTTGCTCCCGCACGCAAGTTGTGTTGCCAAGCGTGGGCAGTTTTCCCTACGCTGTTATCTGCTGCCTGAGCTCTTCATTTCCAGGGTCTGGCAGCTCCTGGGCTGCAAGAGACCTGGTAGGCGGCAGCTGCCCAGCGCGCGCAGGACGTTCCCTCTGAGCTGCCAGCAGCGAGGGCTGCAGCAGCAAGCAGCAGCTCCTGGAAAATTCCTTCTGATCCCTTGGCCGAGGGGCCGGGGCCCGGCCGGGGAGCGCGGCGTGATGCTGACGCTGAATCAGGCAGCACAGGGGCAGGGATGGGGCCCTGCAGCACCGGCACAGTGCACAGTAACTAGAGACGGCATCAGATAAAGCCGAGATTGCAGAACAGCCGCAAAGGTCCCCCGGGTTTTATCACTGCTGCGGCCTGTCACGTTTGTGCGAGGGCTGCTCCAGCGGCAGGGGCCGCATGGGCCGGCAGGCAAGGGCAGCCTCGGCCTGCACAGGTGGGCCCCAGCCTAGCACGTGTCGCCTCTGCGCTACACGCTGCTCCGTCCCCTGCCAAGCCCTTGTTTCCTCCCACGCGCACCCCGCATTCCCTAGACCCCCGGGCGACAGGTCAGGAGGAGGACAGCGGTGCGGGTGGCGCTGAGGCAGTGAAGAGCAGAGCATGGGCAGGAAATGAACAGGGCAGGAGCAGGATCCTGCTCTGTCCCTGCCGGGGAGATGCATTTCACCCCCGAGCAACACCAGCAACTGACTTAATTAAAAAAAAGCCATTAGCACGCTTCCTCCCTATCCCTCATGACCACACAACTCATTTTCTGAGGCAGCTGGAAATGAAGAGAGCCCTGCAACGGCTAATGGGAGATTAGAAATGAGCCCTTTGCGTTGGAAGTAATTAACACTCCAGAAAGTATTTACACATGTGACCCTGCGTGTCAGCTCCCTGCAGCACGGTGTGCACGGGCTTCATGGGCAGCACACGGTGCTCGAGCCCTCAGACCCCGGCGCCCTCCCCAGCTGGGGCCCAAGCGCTTCCCCAGTCCCCGAACACCGGGGAGATCAGGCCTGGGTCTCAGTGGGGGGCAGGCAGTGGCAGGGCCCAGGGAACCGTGCCGTGGCCGAGTGTGCGAGGCACTGCAAGACAGTCTTGTGAGTGCATGGGCAGCAGGCGGCAGAGGATGTGCGGGGCTGGGGAGCGTGAAGCCACGTGCCCTGGGGAGAGGTGCATTCACCACCCCAAACCCCACACCAGCTGCTGCTGCCAGAGCAACAGGCTCTGGCTTTGCCTGGCTTGCTCCCCAGAAGCATCGCCCCGTGTCCCACAGTGGCCCGAGGGGCCGGCAGGAGCCCGGGAAGCAGGCACCAGCCCCCGCAGGGGGAAACGGGGCAGCTCCACGCCCTGCTCCCACCAGCCGGTCTGTGTGACAGCGCAGGGCTGGGGAGAGGAGCAGGGCCTTGCCCTCTTGGGACCCCGGAGCTGGGGGCCGGGGGCGAGAGGAGGCAGCGCGGGGCTGGGGACCTCTTCAGTGCGGGGGGCGGCGCAGCCAGGCACTGAGGACTGGGCAGGTCCGGCAGGATGGGCCAACAGGGCGGGGGGGCTTGGCTGTGCCCGAGGGCCTTTCCGGACCCTTGGCCCTGTGTGGCCCCGGCCCCTGCGGTGTCCAGGGCACTGCTCTGCCCCTGCCCGGGAGCGCCGTGTGCGGGGTGCCTATCCCGGGGCTGTGTTAGCTGTGCCCCCCACCCCGTGCCGGGTCCGGAGGGCAGCGGGTGCCGGCGGCATGGCCCCGGCCCTGCTCCGTTTCCCTGGGCGCAGGGGTGCCCGCAGGAGGCCGCCGGGTCTGACTGCTCCTGCTTTGCCCTTGCCCCAGCGCCCTCCTGCCCTGAGCCGTGCCCCCGTGCCCCCAGCCCGGGCCGGCCAGGCCGGGACCGGGGGCTGCAGCGGTGGGAGCGGGCAGGGGTGCGGGCAGCAGCCCAGCGCTGAGCTGGGGGCCGCGCCGTGAGCCGGCTGCCTGGCGCAAGGGTGCTGCATCTACCAGGGCTCAGGTCAGGGCGGCTGGGCTCTCCTTGCCCATCACCCCAGACCATAGCACGGCCCGCAGCTGGGCCCTGCCTGCCGCCCGGACTGAGCCCACCTTTGCCAACGGCAGCGCGTGGGCCCGAGGCAGACGGGCAGCTCTGCCCCTGCGGCTGGCGATTGACTCGTCTTGTGGAAATAATTTATCCCTGTTCTCCCCTGACAGCTGGATCGATGGCGCTGGCAAACTGACTCGTCAGTGCCGCTGCCCACGGACAGGCAGCAGCGAGCGCCGCGCCTGCACCTGCTCCGGCCACGTCTCGCCTGCCCCAGGCCTGCGCCTTCCCGGGCAGCCGGGGCTCGGCCAAGAGGCCCGACTCAGGCCTGGCGCCCGCGGGCGCGCTGCTGGCTCCAGAAGCCCTAGCCCCCCGCACACCTGTGTGGAGAACCGGCAGCGCGCCCGGGCACGGACCCTGGCCTCCCTGCGGCTCTCTTTGAATAAAACGGCCCTGCAGGTTATGGTTTTTGGTGTTTGGGAGGGCCGAGTCCAGCGCGGTGACTGGCAGGCCGGGGGAGGTGAGCTGCAGCTCAGGTGTGTGGGACGGGCCCGGCCTGTGCGGGCCCCGCGAGGGCGGCTGTCCCAGCCAGGGCCCCAGCCGGCCACGGCCTGCTGATGCGGGTGCAGGTGCTGGCGCCCTGGTCAGGCCGAGGCAGAGACAACTGTCCAAAGCCCCCGCCGGGAAGGAGGGACGCCCCCAGCCCGCCCCAGTGGTGAATTTCTTGCAGCCCCCCACCCCAGCCTGGTGACATAGGAAGCTGGAGGGGGGGCCCGGGGGCAGGGCAGGCTGGGCTGTGGGAGCTTGGTGCGGGCTCGGCTCTTCCCCGGGGCTTGCTCGCTGTGTTGCCATGGCAGCAGAACACGAGACCGTGCCTGGCACCGGGCGCCCCGAGCTCCTCGGCTGCGGCCAGGCGGCGTCGGAGCGGCTGCGCTCGCCGGGGTGCTCGGCAGCTGTGCGACACGTTCCTCGTGCTTCGCTCGGTCACGCAGAACAAAAGCCCCTGCGAGCCAGGCGGCGAGCGAGGGCCGAGGACGGCCGCGCAGAAGTCTGGCGCTCCTAGAAGGGGGTCGGGGGGGCAGCAAACCTGCACGCGGGGCAGCTGGGGACACGTGCAAGGCAGGCAGCTGCCAGGGGCTGCGGGACCCCCTTCTCCCCCGCCCAGCCCTGGCACGGATGAGCACCAGCCCACCCGCCTGACGGGCAGTGGCGTCGGCCCACGTCCCTGACGGGACAGGAAGGGTGGCCCATGTCTGCCTCAGAGCCAGCAGCACCAGCTGCCGCTGTCGTGTCCCTGGCAGCCCGGATCCTCCCGCAGCGCGAGGCACACAGCCGGCCCCACGGTTCCTGAAGGACGCCGTCCGCAACAAGTACGCCGGCGACCCGAGGGCCAAACCCGACCAGGGCAAGGTCTTCGACGTCACCTCGAAGTGGGACGCTAGCAACCACGTCATGCCCAGCAGGAGCTTCACGCGCTTCGCGGACCAGCGCTTCCTCCACCGCGCCCGCCTCAACTGCCTGCCTCTGAACGGGGCCGTGCGCTTCGGCCCCCGGGACAAGAGGTGCCGATGGTGCGGCTACGCGGCGGAGACCCTCCCCCACGTGCTGTGCGGCTGCAAGCCGCGCGCCAGAGCCTGGCAGCTGCGCCACAACGCTGTCCAGGACCGCCTCGTGCCGGGGCGGGGGAGATCTCCGTGAACCGCACCGTCCCGGGCTGCGAGAGCCAGCTGCGCCCCGACATCGTCGTCACACAGAGCCGGCCCCGTGGCGGGACTGGGGCCATTGCACCAGGCTCCAGCTGCTCCGCTCAGCGCTGGAGGCAGGAGGGCCGTCGCTCACGCTGCGTCTCTCAGCCCATGCCCCCTGCCAGGGTGTACGTGGGCTGGCAGGCATGGGCCGCTGTAGCAGCCACACGTACGGCCACGTCCGTTCTTGCCATCAGGTAACCCGGGTTCCCTGGGTCAGTGCATCTGCAACAGGGGCTGCACGCGAGCAGGCCCCGCGCTGGAGAGACCTCTTCCCTCCGTGGGGCTGCTGCACCTTCCCTGGACAGAGCCGGGCCCCGAGCCCGGTGCAGGCCCAGCCCGGGAGCGCCAGTGCGGCGACGCACCCATTACACGCCCCTCCCAGAACGCCCCTCCCCGGCCTCAGGCTCTGGGCATGACCGGCAGAGCTCGGAGCTGGGGCCGAGAGCCCACAGTGGCACGGCAGCTGTGCCTCTGATGAGCCCCTCGGGTGTCAAGGCAGTTGCTGAGCGTGAGACCCGTTGACATGTTTGTGAAATGTCAAGGTGGTTTTTCTCGTTGGTATTTATTGCTGGGGTTTTCCTAAGATAACAGCCTGGCACCACCATTTGTTTCTTGCAGGCTGACAGAGTCTCAGTGGCTGCTCCCCGGCGCGCCTGGTGCTTGCCCAGGCCCAAGTGGCATTGGGAGCCAGGAACCGAAGGCTTCGTTGCATGGAGAAACATCGACTGTTATAGTAAGACTCCTCTGGCTGCCAGATCGCGTGTGACCAGCGCTCAGAGGAGCTCCGCGGTGCAACGCCAGCCGGGCCCGGTGAGCCACCTCGGGCAATGGCTCAGGAGGCAAATCAACTTCAACAGGAAACGCAGCAGTGACCCAGCAACACCCACTGGGCCTTGTTGGGCAGAGGCCGCAAGACCCCTAGTGCCAGCACTGCAAGCTCCCCTGGCCCCAGGGAGTGTCCCTGCCTTTCCACCCTCCCGGAGGCTCAGCTTGCCATCTCCTCCACCCCTCCAGCCCAAACAAGGCCTAAGGAAACCTGGGCTCCAGAATTGCTGGTATCCCCTTGGTGCACCTATGCAGTGCTGGGCCAGGGCCAGGGCGAGCTGCAGGGGCTTACAGCCGCAGGATTTGGAGTCTGGAGACGATGCTCTGGAGCTGCATTGCACAAGTCCAGCTTTGCAGCAACAGCAAACCAGAAGTGGGACAGGCGCCGCTTGCTTAGCGCCTGGGGGGTGTAGAAGATGGCTCTGCGCGGAGCGAGGACAGCGGGAGGGGCTGAGCAACGCTCAGCTCGCTGCTGGGAAAGGCACTTGTGTTTCGTGCAGCCGGGGAAAGGGCACCCAGCACTTAGATCCCAGCTGGAGCAGGAAGCCGGCTCTGCGCCGGGGCCTCTCCAGGGAGATTAGACAGTGCTGCAGTGCAGCAGCTCCGGGAGCCATTACTGCTGCCTGCCAGCCTGGGGTCTGGGAGCCATTTAGAGAATGGACGCATCTGCTTCCTTGTGCTCTCGAGCCTGTGGAATCGTTATACAAAGGGGCAATGAATAACCATGCTGGACCCAGCGCCTTTGATGCCTGAGCGTGGGTTATTATGTGGGGAGGAGCTGCAGTGACTCAATGCCAGTAATCTCAGCTCTTGTGAACAGTTTCAGGCAGAAGAACAGCCGCAGCGACAGGCTCGCTGGCATGCGGAGCACTCGTACCAGCACCTCCCCGGCCACGCTGACTCCCCGCCGGGACCTTCGCCAACCCTCCAGTCACGGGGACCAAAAGGAGTCCAGCTGAGCGGTGGGTGGGCGGGCGGGAGAGGAGTCACAGGTGCGCCACTGCAGCTTCACCTGCTCCACAAAGCAGGACAGGGTGGGTTTCCTGGCACCCGCTCCCCACGGCCCCAATAGAAGTTTACTTTGGCAAAAACAAAGCAAGGCTGAGAATAGCTCCTGCAACCCCACAGAGTGGCCTGGTACTGCATAGGTGCCAGGAAGCGCCGGGCAATGAACGGAGACTGCGCAGCACCTCTGCAAGCCCCCAGTGTTTTGGCGAGCATCACTCCCTGGCTCACAAAATGCACGGCCCCTCACTAAAGCAGCCCAGGGCCACTGCTCTCATGGCCCACCCTGAGGCCTGAGCCCCTGACCTTTGCCTGTGGCATGGGCTGCAGCCAGCCCTCCCTCTGCTTGCCCATGGCACCAGCCTGCCTGGACAGCCGCTTTGGTCAGTGACGGAGATGGCCCAAGTTCTCACCGAGTAAGAACGAAGAAGGCTGCTGGGCTCCGGAGCGCACCAGCTCCAGCTTCTTACGCAGATCGAGGGACACGATTTTCCGGGTGCAAAAGAAGCGGCTGCATTGCTCACGGATGCGCTCTGGCCGCAGGCTGAGCAACATGCCACGCTTTGATTATTTCAACACCAAGGGACAGGGCAGAGCCGCAGCGTTTGGAACATGCCTGTGGGTTTCTCTGCCCGCTGGGATGCGGGAGTTACGCAGCAGGAAGGGAGGGCGCCTTCCAGCCAGGCAGCTGCTGATCAGTATTGGGAGGAAATCAATTATCCACATGAAGTAGGGATGAAATAGGAGCTACTTAACAGCCCCCACATGTGCTTTGACTAAGCCCCAGATAACGAGAGGCATAAAAAGCAGAGAGGCTTGGTTTGTCTTTGGTTTTTTGCAGAGAACACCACAGCCACAGAACAAGAATTGAAGAGGTGAGAGGCTGAGTGAGCAAGAGCAGAGAAAACATCTTGGGGCACAAGTGTCACAACCCTTTGGGCTGCAGTCAGCAGTTGCCTCATCACGCCATCCCAGGGAAAGCTCAGCAGCTGTCATGGGCAGGCAGCGGGGACAGTACTCTATCGGCTTTCCGAAGGGCTGTCTGCAAGGTGGGCTGCATGCCCAGCACATACAACCGCAGCCCTTCAGACTAGACCGATGCTGCAAGGAACTGCCTGTATCCGAGAGCTGCACCCCCAGCCACTGCCCAGCGAGGGTCTCGACTGCAGCCCAGGCCATGCCAGGAAGACAGAGGAGGCAGAAACAATTCCGCTCCGCAGGGCACCGTCTCACTTTCAGGATGGCACCTGGGCCCAGATCTCGTTCAGACCGGGGCCTACAGTTATGCCTACAGCATCCTCCACTCTTGTTGGCACGAGCTTCTGGATGTGAATAAGACACTGCTGTTGCTTTCAACAGAGAAACACACATTTCACAGGGGCTACAAATAAAATAAGTTTATTGAGTTTCCGTGCGTGTAGCAGTGGCACATATAGAGAATTAAGACACAAGGTGTGGTGAGGAGTTACAGGTTTGTTCTTCACCGAGCAAAGGCTCCGTCTCGCTGACAAAGATATATACAGATCTGGAGCGTCCGGGTCAGTTAGCTGCGGCGTCCAGCGGAGGCCGATGCATGGAAAGCTGAGCCGGAGGTGGACCTGAAGATTTTGGTTGCTGGGCTCAGTTGCTTCCTGACCTGGCTGAACATGCTTGTGCAGAGGGGCTGGGGAGGGGCGGCTGCCTTTACGGGGTCTAAAGCAAAATTGTTTCATAACAGCAAAACGAACGACACGAACGGCTTGGCAACTCGGAGAACAGGGGGCCAGGGCCAGAGAGCCCGAGACCTGCCCGAGAGGAGCAGCCGACTGCTGCTTTCAAGAACGTTGTGTACAGAGCTGCAGTCGCATCCTGGCTGGACCCGGGGCTGGTGGGATTAGCAAAGCTTCAGCATTCAGGACTCAGCCTTTCCCCGGAAACATTTTCTTGTCATTAAAGAGATGCTGAGACCTCACGGAAACAACGACGGGACGTTTGGGACACGCGCTGCACAACCTCCTCGCAGCTCAGAACACCTCCACACGCACAAGGGATCTGCAGACACACGGCTGGACTCGGACTGGTCACAACGGGCAAGAGCTGCTCACACGTCACATGCTGTCTCACCGAGGCTTTCGTTTCTGTGGGTCCACTGGGGTCAGAAGCTGCAGCCGCAGCCTGCCCCGCTTCCCCTCTCCTGGGCTGGGATGTTGCGGAGGGTGGCACGTGTCTGCTCCTCGTCCTGCCTCCACGCATGCTCCGGGGTGCTGACCCGCCACAGGAGCCCCCGCCCGTGTCTCATCCCACCTTCGTTCTCTGGTAGCAGATCCGTGGGGTGAACGCCACAGAGCGCATCGCCGCGGGAGACAGGAGGGACAAAGACAAAGTTGACCACAACACGGTTTTTCTGCCTCTACTTATTCGGGAACAACTAGACTCAGAGCATCTCGCTGCTGCCACGGCCGCTCAGCAACAAGGTATTTCGACTGCAGGACGGTGCAAAAACAACTTGGCTCGGTCCTGTTTGCTCGAGGGCGTCTGCACGTCACGGCGTGGGAGGTGGCTTTGGAGATGGACAGGAGCCTTGGCTGTCGAAGCTCGCCGCCCGCCCTTGCCACTGAGGGGAGAGAAAAGCCACACGTTATGCTACGGGAAGCGGAAGGGGGTAGTTAGTGTGTAATCGTGCTACGTCCCCATCCTGCCTGTGGCTCCTCGCTGCCTGTGAGCGACAGGCTAACTTGCAGCGGACTTTCAGGCGCCCCCATCGCTCAGCCGTTAGCACAGGCCTGGCGGCCTCATAACCCAGGCCCCAGTTGCCAGGACTGTGGCCACTGGGAAGATCTTGACCACGCGCAGGTTTGCCCTGAGCAAGTCCTCCTGCCGTTTCCCATTTTAGCGCAGACACTTCATTAAGTCCTTCCAGTAACAATGAGGTAATGCAGCTCCGCAGCTCCCTGTGCTAGAGCCATTACTCAGGCTTCTGAGAGGGGAAGGTGCAGCACGTAGCAAGCGCTCATTGCCGGGGACGCAGGACCAGGCATTACAACCTGGTTGTCTCAGGGCAGGGATTACAGCGTGAAGCCAGCGTGACTCGAGCTCCCAAGCTCTCGCACGTCTCCCCATCTCCTTCCGACACCCTGCATACGTCCCCCACACGCAGCGCCGTGCACTGCTCCTTCCCCTGCTTCCCCAGTGCTATGGAAAGGGCCCGGGGAAACCCCTCAGCATCCTGGCAGCGTGTGAGCAGGGAAGCTCTCCGGCTGGCTCCCGGGAGCAGCCAGGGAAAGGCCGCGGTTGCTGCCAGGGTGTTCGGTGAACTTGGTCCCGCACCTGACTGACGATCACGCATCAAGCTAGTTCCCAGCATCCTCACGAGCCAGTGCCCGACTGGACCGTGCCGTGCTGCGAGTGGTATACGGCTCGCAGGGGATGCCTCTGGCCGGCGCCCGTGCCGGCTCAGCCTGCGCTGGCCGAGCACACAGCACACGCAGGGTACTTGAAGGCCAGCTCTATGCTGGCGGCCACAGCTTGGCCTGCATTGCTTGCCTGTGCAAATTTTGGTCAGGGCCTGGGCCGAGCCAGGGCTGTAGTTTACTCTTTTCCCCCAGGCAAAACAAACACCCCAAGCAACCCCCTCTGCAACTCTGGATTTAGCAGGCGCTAGGTTCATCATGGGTAGCAGCTGGTCTTGCATTTGGGGATCGGGAGAGCCTCTCAGAACAAGGCTCTGAGGTTAGAAATACCAATCTCCATGGCCGGCGTGCTTCTACAAACAAAGGCTCCCAAGAAACACGGCACAGGTGAGCTTTGAGCGGTAGGGCTGAGAGGGCCTGAATCACTGCACAAACGTACGCACGGCGGTGTTCACGATGCGCTCACTGCATTCAGCACTAATCATCGCACGATTCCTTCTTAACGGTGATGAAAGCTGCCGAGAGACCAGCGTGTGACCCTTGTGTCTGGGGAAACCTGAAGACGTGTTCCTGTCACTAATTACAGCAAAGTCGCTCCTTCTGCAGTCACCAGCCTGGAGAGCAGCAGTTCCCAGATGTCAGATGCAGCCCAAAGCCCCAGGAGCCTGATTTTCATATCGTTAAGGGGGGAGGGCTATTTCCATTGCAGGGCTGAGCCTGTCCCAGGGAAGTAGTGCTTTGGGGTCTTCCCCGTTTCACCCAGCGAATGCCCTCGTGGCAAACACTAGAGGATCTCCGTGGCCTCGGAGACCTCTCGCCAGGGCAGCGATGCTGCCAGGTGCAGCTTTCTCCTTTCACGTGCAAGAGCAGAAGGTCCGTTTTCCACAGTTCCCTTGACTGCTTACATGGATACTCCGTAATTTTTGTCTCTTGCCTTGCAGACATGCCACATGCATCTCTTGGCTGACTGTCGCGTGGAGACAGCAGAGCCGAGAGATCGGTGCTGGGAGCACGCAGCAGCGACTGTGCACCAGGGCTGGAGCCGTTTTTGTGGCAGAGACATATCTGGGTGCCGCTCGCTGGTGACGCAGGAGAAGGGTTCAATGCAGTTGCTGGAGCCCGTCAGGAAGCGACCACTGTCTTCAGCCATGATGAGAAGAGGATCATAAGGGCAGCGACCAAGACGCAGGGAAAGCCGAGTCCTGGCTCGTGCAACCTCCGGCCTGGCTCAGTGCTCTGCTCGCTGCTGGGACATCAGACGGGGGTGGGAAAGGCTGGGGGACCTGGCTTCTCTTGGGGAACGCTCCCAGAACAAGAGCTGAGAGGCAGCCCTGCCCATGCGGAGTTGCACGGCTGTGTCATGGGCGCTGCCTGGGAGCAGACATCTGCACCCGGCGCTGCCGAAGGGACGGCCAAGGCGTTGCTGCCAGTGGGGAGCTCTTCCTCACCGAAACATCTCTCTCAGGTCCTTCGTTCCAGGTCTGTCATTTTATTCCAAGTCCAAAGAGTGACACGTGCATCTAGACAGACTGTCCAAAGGACTGAAGCCAGGGCCTGTTTGAGTCTGGATTAGCAGCAGAGGAATTGGAGGGGTTGGAAAAAAAGCAACCTCTTCTCTTTGCCCAGCCGGGGTCTTGACTGGGAGATGAGAGGGCCGCAAGCTTGTTGTGTGGGGAAGACCATAAGGAAGCCAGGGGCCCGAAAGCCCGGCTGCCTCTCGCAGGCAGGTGCTCCAAGCTCTCCGGTTTGCAGCTCGTTCTTCTTTCAGAGCTTTTGCCCCAGTTTCCGTGCCAGATCCAGCTGTGCGCTGTGAAAGGCATCGACTGACCGGCCGAAGGGCTGTTCCCTGACTCTTCCTAGCGGCAACGGGCAGAAGAGGAGTCTCCTGGGTCGGGCTGACTGTTGTGGGTACTCGAGGCAGCACAAGCTCCCTGGCAGCCCGGGGCAGTGGCCGCTGGCCTGCCCATGCCAGGACCCCATGCCCGGTGCTGTCACAGCCCTGCCAAGGCCAGTGGCAGGCGGCAGGCCGTGCTCCATGCACCGTGCTGGCTCTCCCGCGCGCCCGTCACCGCTCCGGGGGCCAGGCAGCGCTCCGACTCACGGCTGCCTTGCGACTGCATGGTTATGATGGCTCGGTTGATCACCTCCTGTGCCAGAAGGCTCTGGGAACAGGTTACCTGCCAATTACAGGACAAGACCTGTAGCTGGCTACCCACGCAGCTGCCTATTAATGACGGAGGTGCCTGAAGACAGCAGCGGAGGCTTCCCCAGACGTGCAGGGGGAGGGGGAGGCACAAGGCTGGAGCCGCCAGCGTTGCAACTCATCACCTGAAGGCAGAGGAGCTCTAGGGCTTCGCCTCCCCGTTACGCGGTGACAGCCCAAGGACCCTCTCTGCGGGGGTGCCAGCGTCACTCCAAGCTGCCTGTGGGTGCTGGGGCATGTCCCAGAGCCTCCCTGACCTCGGCTGCCCCGTACGCGACACACGGCTATACATACGAGATGCAGAGAGGGAGATGTAGTTGGGTACAGCAGACAAATAGCACTTCCCCGGTCACGGCTGCCTGGGACGCTGGGCTGCTTTCTGTTTGCTGCCGAGACGTGTCCGTGCGCTCCAGGACTGTGGAGCAGGGACAAGGAGAGGGCCAGGGCTGCTGTCGGCCGGCTGCACGCGCCAGGCTGCGGCTGCGAGGCGGAAGCGCGGGCGCAGGGCTTTTCAGCTGGGGTCCTGTTTTGTACAAGCTGAAACGATCCATCTGATTTCCCCGGGGAGCCAGGGTCTCAGTGCACCAGCCGGGGACAGAGCCAGCCTGAGGCAGGGCGGGAAGCGGCTCTTCCTTTCAGTCGAACGTGACAGCTGCACTCAGCCGCTGCGGGGCCGTCTCTGACCTCCCGGTCACTGCATGTCGCACGTCCCCGGAGCTGGAGCAGCCCCAAGCCCCGCTGCAGCGACACTGTGGCCTGACAGCGCGGGCCTGGGTCCAAGAGGCCGAGAGGCACGTGACTGGTTTGGGCTGAGCGGTGCATCCAGGGGTACGGCTCAGCACCCAGAGGCACCGTGACTGGGCACGGTCTCCAGATCAGTGAGGCCAGAGGGCCTGATCCTGGTCTGATTTACACGTGATTTACATTGCTGACTTCAGGGAAGCCACTTCCGATTTCCACGGGGGTAAAGTGAGATCAGGGCAGGCCTAGAAGACATCAGCTACCCGGCAGGTCTCAGACTGGTTTGCAGAAGCTGGGAGGATCCGCGCTGGGCTCTTCCGGAGACGAGTGTCAAACCCAGCCCCTGTACGCGCAGCGACTGTATCGGGGCAGGACAGATGCTGCAGCCCGGATGGTCGTGAAAGGCTCCGATGAGTGGTGGCGAATTCCTGTTGCTCCGGACAAGGGGATTCGTCAGTTGTGTTCCCTTCCTGCAGCAGGCGCCTGCTAAAACAGACAGCACTCGGGGAAGCTCTGGCAGAAACAGCTGAGACACAGGCCAGCTGCTCCGGACTCGGAGCTGCCGCCTCGTGCAGAAGAAGCCCCTGCGCAGTTGAGGCAGGCCCAGCGCTGGACCAAGTGCATTTTGGACCCCGCGAATGACCGGCAGACACCGCATAAGCTCAGGGAGGCAGCTGGCATAGAGCCGACCCGGTTTCCAAGGAACAGAGGATCTGTGAGCGCTGCTGTGGCCCGTGGGGTCCAGCCCCAGCCTCTAGCAGGTGGAGTACGTGACACGGCAGAGGCAAATGCCCTGCTCCTTCGACCGTGTTGGATGGAGAACGGCCCAGGCCAGCGTGAGAGATACTGCTGCCATCCCCACGCAAGCCTCTGAAGCACTGCCGACGTGCATGGGAAGAGAGTGAGAAGAGCACGTCTCTGCCCCCAGGAGCTTCCATTAGACAAGGAGCAAAGCGGAGCGCAAGGAAAGGTGAGGAAATGGAGCCAGGGGAAGGAGAGCGGCACTTGGCCGCGAAGGTGCCTGGCTCTTTCCAGCCTGTTCCCCGTGGCCGGCTCCCCTCGGACAATCTTCACCTCCCCAGGTCCTCAGAGCAGCTTCGCTCATTCTATTTATTCCTTTTCAAAGGCTCAAAGATGAGTCAACAGAAAAGTTTTTCAGGGGAAAAGAAATGAATCCTTGAAGCACATGGTGTCCCTGGGCAATTTATTTTGGGAGCGCAATAGCGTTCCCCCTCCCAACTGCCCTCACACTTGGGGTAAAAAGAAGAAACCTGCGATAGCAATCTGATCTGTGCGTCCCTGCTCCCCGGCCCGAGGAGCTATTTCAAGCCAGAGCCGAGACGCTTGTTCTCTAGGGTTCACCTCGGGTGAAAAGCTCCCTCAGGCCCTGCTAGAGTTTTCTGCAGCGCGGAGAGGCTTTTAGAGAGCCGCGGGCCAGCTCAGTCACGCACGGTGCTCGCATTCGCAGGGAGAAAACCGGCTTCACACACCTCTTTGAAGGATTTCTTCACCTCCACCAATGGGTGCCAGTGAGCGATCGGCTTCCGCGGGTAAGCCAGCATCTCGTTCCAGTGGTCTCTGCCCAGGCCCTCGGCATTGATCCCCACGCGGCAGACTCCAATGATCTCGTTATGGCCCACGCTAGAAACAGGGAAAGAGGAACATTATCTTGTCTCTGAGCTGGGCTCTCAGGCCCCAGGAGGCCCGCCTGTAAGTCAGCTTCCAGCTAGGCGTCAAGGCAATGCTCTTACTGTCGCTTCCTGCGTGTTTGTGCAGCTGCCAGCACAACGGGGCCTGGCAAGCCCCCCAAAGTACCCCCCCCACAAAACCCCAGACCAATACTGACAATAACGTTAGCAAAACTCGAGCCTCTGGGGATCCTGTATGAGGTCTAATCTGCAGCCTGGACGCAAATCCTTCCCAGAGCCTGAGGAAGGTGCTGGGGCCCCGGAGGGTGCAGTGAGACGCTGCACCAGGAGGACTCGGTGACGACCGGGTCCGTCGTGCTCCACCTGCCGCACGCGGGAAGGGAAGCGGTTCGCCTGCTGACAGGGATGATGGATGGCCTGGCGTGCACTCCAGCAACCCTCCCCAGTGATGAAGTCAGTCCCTCAAGGAGAAAATGCCTGACAGCTAAGGATCAGGCCTATTGTACTCATGCTTCCAGCAGAATAATTACCCGCAGCATTAAATGTACACAACACTTTGCAATGCATCGTTATGGGCTCACGTCGACACAATCCAGCTGTGTGACCCTGGCAGCCAGGCCCAGGAGCTTAGCAGCTGAGCAGGGAAACCAGTGCCAAACAGGCTCTCCGCTCCCCCCGCCCAGACGCCCTCGCATACCGATCGTAATCCATGACGGAGATCAGCAGGCTGACTTGATCCATGTTCTCCGGGGGGATATCAAAGATTATTGCCTCGTTGTAGGTGGGGTTCAGCGTGTTCTTCTTGATGGTGGTTTTCTTCTTTTTCAGCCTTCGCCCATCGCAGAGCAGGGACACCTTGACGTATGGATCTGGAGAGGAGAAGGGGCAAACTCTTGGTGTTCAAGGGACAGTGTGGGGCTATGTGGGGCCTAAGGAATAACGTCACCTTGAGATGGGGGGTAGGAGACCTTTGTCTGCGGCGAGTGCGCTCAGCCATGGTCCCCTTTCTCCTGCCCTGCAAACCTCCCGGTTCTGGCCCAGAAGTACCTGCTGAGGGCTTCGCGACATGGGTTAGCCGCAGGGGAAGACAAGACACGTACGCTCTGTTTGGATGTACACCTTGCCGGGGTCGTTTGACCCCGGTACTCTTTCTGGCCATGGCAGGGGTCGGACTCAATGATCTACTCAGGTCCCTTCTGACCCTAGAAACTATGAAACTGTGAAACATGCAGCTAGCTTTTTGGCTGTAATGTGGACTTCATTTCAACCCAGATGTTTCAGCGGTGGGGGGTTAAGGTTAGGGCCCCCACTGGCACCTCACCGGCTGCTGCAGCGATGCTCTCACACCCCTGCCCAGGCAGAGGAGAGGCCCAAGGGGAAGGGACAGTCCAGCCCTTGGGAGCTGAGCCTGGGAAAAGCAAAGGCTCCCACTGCAGGAGCTCAAGGAGCTGGAACCGAAGGAGCTGCTCCATTAACTGCAGAAGCAGTAGGCTGGTGCCCTGTGGGGAAACGGCAGTTACAGGGGACACGGGACTTGCACTGCCGTGTCACGTATATCCCGCCAACAGCCGATCTGCTCTGCCATGCCGAGAAAGCTCCGTCGCTCCAGGAGAGCTGCCATACCCCGCAGAGACGCTCCGGCTGCTCCCGACCCTGTCCCCATTAGGGATCCTGCTCACGCTGCCTGGACAAAGGGTTCCCGTCTCTACAGGCAGGTGTCGCACGCCTCCCTCTGCATTGCCAAAGCAGAGAGAACTTGCTGCCAAAGAAGTCGTACGTGGAGCACATTTCACCCCCATCCCTCTGCTTGCAACTCAGCCCCGACCCTGGGCCTTTGGGGCTGTTTCCTCTCTGGCATTTGTACAGTTCCTAGCGCGGCAGGGCACTGGTCTCCCCAGGGCTGCTGGCACCACTGCAGCATCCAGATGGAAGGGGAAGGAGAAGCTGTGTTCAAGGCTGTACCATGAGTTAATGCCTCCCAGGGGTGCCCTCCAGTTCTGCTAAGGAAACGGATATACAGGAGCTTATAAAATTGCTCCACATTGAGTCCCTGGCGCTGGCAGAACATACGGTGGTGGGGAATCAGGCCCGTGGCCACCTCTGAAGGAAAGTCAGCGGCATCAGTCAGCTCTCCCAGGTGAGGCCGCGGGCTCCGGCACGTGGGGAGGCTCAATCCCATCAACAGCTAATGGACACCGGGAGAAGTCTGGCTCTCATTTGAACGCACAGAAGCATCTAGCGTACAGCAACCCTGCACATTTTCTGAAGCAAATCTGCACCTTTTTCAATATTTGATGAACAGACTGAAATATAACACAGCAACCTTGGCAATCACAGCACGGAGCAGAACTCCATTTGCAGGCATCTTTCTCTGCCTTTGTGGAGCCAAGGGGTACAGGGAGTACACGAGAGGAGGCACACCCCACACAGCCTGTTTAGACACAGCAAAATGCTTCACCGATAATGCCCGATTGCTCTTGGCCTTCTGAGCCCCAGCAAAGCTGCCATTACTTGCAGACACAGCCTTACTGCCTGAGTGCAATGCCCACGACCTGTCGTGAGTCGCACAGGGTCCCTTCGGGGGTTTAAAAGCACTTGTTCTTGGTGCCAGTGGCAAGGGGCGGCACAGGGACAGGCTCCCCGCCCGGCTGTCCAGGGCCTGACTCCAGCTCCAGCGCAGGGAGCGCTGCGGGTGGCTGGGGAAATGTCAGCGCCTTCGGAGGCTGCGCTGAGCAGATTATTGCAGAGCGACGGAGCTGCCCTCCCTGTGCAACCTCAGCTCTC
Organism: Crocodylus porosus; assembly: GCF_001723895.1. Lineage (NCBI taxonomy): Eukaryota > Metazoa > Chordata > Crocodylia > Crocodylidae > Crocodylus > Crocodylus porosus. The sequence continues at coordinate 5,740,596 of NW_017728935.1, read as the reverse complement.
AGACATTTCAAACTGCATTGAGGTCTAACGGAGCAGGAACGTTGTCTGCCCAGGGATCGTGTCGTGAACTGCTGCTGAGCGTTACACGGGCCGCCACAAGACCCAGAGGCTTCCAGGCCACCGACTGCTTTTCACATTCGTCTAGTTGTGCCGGTCCCCTCCCAGGCTCCTTGGCGCTGCAAGCACGCGCCCCCTTAGCACCCCTGCTCCCGGGGCCGTGGTGGCAGCAAGGGGAATTGCCGCTCTCGTGGGCACTCCAGGGCCCCGGCTCAGCTTTAGGGCAAGGGGCAGGGCTGTGGCTGGGAATGGCTAGCAGAGAGTTCATGTTATTCATACAGTTGTGCCCGTGCCTTTGATGTGCTTACACAAACGTGTGCCTTTGCCAAGCCGCTTCAGTGCTGACATAGCTCTGCTCCGTGCCCCCACGACAGACATGTCGTGCGCCAGCGAGCCAGCCTGGGCGGCGAGCTGCAGAGCAGGCGTGGGGAGGCAGCTCACCCCGAGAGAAGGCACAACCTACCTGAGTAGCCAGTAATGTCCATAGCTTTAAGATTCCTGCACTTGATGACCGTTAAAGTGAGGCGGCCTGCAGTCGGCAGGTAACACAGGGAAAACATGATCTCGCCCAGGTCCACGCTTTCCTTGAACAAAACAGAGAGGACAGAGCATCAGGAGTATGCGAGAGCTGGCCAAACCGCCACCTACACCTCACCTGCCAACAAACAGGCGTCCTGCACACCTGCGCACCGCCCAGCACCCCCGACCTAGCCCCCGGGACCGGCACCGACTGCTGCTCCTCTGTGCCGACAGGTCCCACCGAAGCCGGGCTCTTGTCCATGCACGTGGTGAGAGCCTGCAGCTTCCCCGGCCTCATCCTCAGCCGACGAGAGAGGACGGTGGGGAGAGACCCCGGTGGGGGAGTGCGGCGCGGGGCCTTGCCGTCAGCCGCCCGCGACAGCTTTGAACGGGGCGCCTGGGGAGCGCCGAGCACCGCAGCCAGGCTGCAGCGCAGCGCCGCTCCGGTTCTGCCTCTCGCCGGTGCCGCGGACACTCGGCTTGTGAACGGAGCAGGGCTGGGTTGGTTAGATACCCGGTGCTCAGGGCGCTCGCTGGCGAATTCAATTGCTCTCTGTGGTGTTGTTTGCAAACTTGCTGCCAGCGACGAGCGTGTCGGCTGCAGCGCAGCTGGGCCGCACCGCGAGCAGGCTGCGCTTGTCACCTCACATAAAGGACTGCGCTCTCAGAGCCGATCTGCTCCGAGCGCTGCGCTCAGCCGGGTTATCGGCCGCACACCGCGACCAGGGCATCGCACTTCCTCCTGACAAGCGCGTGAGGTGAGCGGATTAAAGACTCTGCCCGTTATACGGCCTTGGGGGGGCCTTCCCGGCGGGCAGTCTGTTCCTTCTAATCAAGCTGCATGGTGACACTACTGTCCCTCGTTCTCCACCCAACGCCAGAGCCCAGAAGCTCGGCGCGGCTAGTAGGAAGTGCCGTCTTTGCAGATGCCCACGCTCAGCAGCACTGCCGGCCCGGCGCCATCGCCCCAGCACGAGCCTGCCAGAGCTGCTTTCGCTCGGTGCCCTTTGCGCCCTCCTCCCCGCAAGGCCAGAAGGGACTCTCGCAGGCGGTGGAGGGACTCACGACGCTGCAAGTGAACAGGGTGACAGGCTATTTGCAACCGAACCCCAGGCACGCAGCGTGCGGGAGCCCAGGCTTTGTTGGGGTAGGTTACACAGCTCCAGCCACGCAATGGAGAGGACTAATAAAGAGCAAACTGAGCAATCACATCCCGATGGGCCACGTCTCAAAGCATTTCATGCTTCCCCACACCGCCCTGTCCAGCCGTGTCCAGCCGCGGAGCACCTCGCGAGGCAACGCCACCGCCCTGGCCCGTCCCTCAGCGCCTCCCAACATCAGCTCTGCAGCGGGCACCACATCTTCCCCGGGCTGCCCCCCCATCGGGGAGGGTTTGTGCGCTTGGCGAGCCGTCGCCCTGGCAGCTAAGGACAGCTCGCCTGCTCCGATCTGCTTATTTGTGATGGAGAGCTGTTTACAGAAATATCCATGCATTGGTAATGAAGACGACTACGTCTTGAGCTGCAGCCTAATGCTTTAGACTTGACTTTTTAAGAACTGTGTGTCTGGAGCTTCCAGATTGTAATTAGCTTTTAAAAGGCTTTTGCTTCTTAATAACGGTGATGGGGGCAGCTGGCTTTGGGATAATATCAGAAAGCAGCTCACTGTCTCGGCTCCTTTCAAGAGAAGCACGGACTCGCCGGCAGAGTTGAAAAACGAGCTCAGCTCTCTTGGAAACTGCTACAAGAGACTGGCAGGGCTGTGACATATCCCCCTCCCGCAGCTGCCCTGCTAAGGGACAAGAGCCTACTACTGCAACTAGCCATTGGAGTCACGCCTGTCACTGAAATGGTCTTTGCGGCAGTGCTGAAGGTGCCGGATCCAGCCCCACTGCCAGGATCATCATACAAGCAGCATTTTGGGAACAGAACAACTGAAAGGCAGCGATCACGTTACCTGGGCTGCAAAAAAGAATTAGAAATATTCCTGGTTGCACCAGGCCCTGCTCTGTTTGCAGCAGCGTGTGAAACTGGGGCTGTTAAATGACTCGTGTTATTGCTGGGGTAGCTGCTTTCATGAGTCAGTAGAGCCGGAGCGATAACAGACCCGGGAGCGCTGTTGGCCGCGGCCCTGTGCGCTCTGCTGCCAGCGTGCGCCAGTCATTAGCAGCGCCAGGTTTGCTGCCGGGGGCCAGCTCTGCGCAGGAGCTACGGGCACACAGCGAGGCAGCTGGCTGCAAGCACAGCCCCTGGGCACTGTTTGCCAGGAGCACGAACTTGCCTATTTCCAGCACCACTGATACGAGCCTTTGTTGTCATCTCCCGAGAGAAGAACTGCGCGGGCAGAGATGAGAGCCAGGGACACGTGTCCCTGAGACCAGAGGCAGGGAGCAAGGGGCAGAGGGCTGCGCAGTGTGGTCTGAAACACAAACGCGTCCGTCAGTCACCAACCGGCCGCGCGCGGCAGCTCCGGCTGGGATTCGGAGCCGTGCTGTTTTAAATCCAGGCAGTTTAACATGACGGGTACAGGAAGGGACGAGACACTCGGGCCTCTGGGTGCTATGCTTACCCACGGGCCATCGGATTTGCTGCGACTCTGTTTCCCCATCAACGTGCTGGAGAGGGCAACACTGACCCGCCTCGCAGGAACAGGGTGAGGGCTCGCAAGCTGCTGCCCTGGGGCAAGCCATGGCACAGGGGTAGACACCGCGCTGCCTTTCTGTGGCCGCAACCGAGCACTAACAAAGTCCCCTGGCCACTGACCCCACCACTAGCACAGGCAGCCCTGCCAGCGCAGCTCCCAGACCCCGGCAGGGTGTCTGTCCTTCCTCACACGGACGCCCCTGTCCTGAGGCTCCCGTTTAGACTGAGAAGCCCGGGTGGGATGGGAGATCAGTTGTGACCAAGCTGAACTCTGTTGCGGCCCTTGCTCCCTGGTGGGGCTTGCACCCTGGGCTCCTGGGTCGGCTTCGCAGCTCGGGGACTTGCTAAGAGGGGTGCGGCGTCTTCACGATGCACGGGACGCCCATCTCCCGCCGGCAGCGCAGTGGCAGGCCCGGCCCCGCCCCGTGGACACCGCGCATCCTTTCCCCTCTGCAGAGGCAGAGCAACTGGGGACTTGGACCTGCCCCGCCCCACGCTCCTCCCCAGTGCCGAAACCCACCTGGCCCGGGCCCGCGGGCGGCCCTCGGGGTCGCATTATGGGGGGGTCAGCCCCCCCGTAACAGATGAGACCCCCTACTGTAAGATGTGAAAATCGTAACCTGGGTGGGGGGTCTTCGATTGGATTGCTCCTTCACTTGGGCAGACTTGTTACTCAACAAAATCAAAGATCGGGGTCGTCTTGAGGCCCTCAAGAGTCGAAGTGTTATTCGAACCCCGTGGCCCCTCGCTGCGGAGCCCACGCCTTCGCGCTGGCGGAGGCCTCGTCCCGAGAAAGCTGCGCCTCTGGAAGCATTACGCCAGCCGGCTCCTCCCTTCCGGGGCAACTTCTACGCACCCAGCTGCCCCGCGTCGTCCAGATCTCGACTGCAAGGAGAGGGGTTGCTGCGCGTGGCTCCCAGGAGCCCGCGAGCTCTCTGCCGCCGTCACGTGCAAGGAGCTGCTGGGAAGATCTCCACTGCACACGGTCACCGGGCAGCAAACCTCAGCGGCAGCCGGTCCCTCCACCGCATCCGTCCCGCTTGCTAGAAGCACAGCGCAAGGGAAAGGTCGCAGGGCTCAGTCCTGGGCAAGTGAGATGCAGGGAGATGGGCTTACGTGCACAGACCTTTCGCATTGCTGACAAGGCTGGCACTGTCGTCTACCGGAGACAAACTGCATGTGTCAGATTGAATTCCAGGCTGCGAAAGCCTGGTTTGCTGTGGCCTGGGAATGCGGTGTGCCACGGGCTGGCCTTCATGTGTCACTTCCCTGGAAAAGCATCTGTTACCCCATCACATCGCTGAGTGCTAACCGGCTCGCTGACACCTGCCAGCATGGGAGGGCGGCTGGAGGATCTGTCGTTTCTGACAGTCTTCCTGGAGAAGGGAAGCCCAGCCCAGAGCAGGAGCCTTCTGGTCTCCCTGCAGGCACCGAGATTCTCCGCCTTCCCCGCGGAAGCCCCATCTGCACGTCCCTGCCCTGCACAACGTGGACACGCACCCCTCGCCCCTTCCCAAAGCCCCTCCGGCCTGCACGGGCACAGGGTGGCTGACGACGGAGGCGTGGGGGGCCTCAGCGAGAAGGTCAGAAGAGCCCTGAGCTCGCAAGGGCCACGTTTCGAGGGCACATGTCAGAGCGGTCACTGCAGGACTCGCGCCCCACATGCCATCACAAGTCCCTTGCCTTTCAGCTGCACCACACTGCAGATGCACGACCCGGGATCCGCCCCGTGTCACACCCAGGACCTCACCAAGAGCAGAGCTGGGGTCTGAGCAAGTCCAGCGGGAGAAACAATGGGCCAGATACTGTCCCCAGCTATCTGAGCTAAATATGGGGAAGTCCCCAAAAGGCGACAGCCAGCCTGATCCACTGAGTAGACCGGGAAGAGAAGGACCTCCAGGCAGGGCACTGATCCCTGAGGGGGCCTGCAAGACTGTCGGTGCCAGTGCCCCGAGGCAGGGGCTGTGCATTGCATGATAGCAATACCACCCTTGCCAGCTGCACGGGAGCTGAAGGGTCTCAAACAGCAGCAAAAAAAAATCAACAAGTCCTTATACTGTATGCATGCCCAAGAGTTTTCAAAGAGCTGCATAAGGAGCTCTCTGGACTGTTAATGCTGATGTTCAGCAAGTCTGGGAAAGCTGGAAATGCTCCAGAGCACCAAATGAGAGCCCACACCGTGCCACTATTAACAAAGGCAAACGGGACGACCCAGTAATTACGTGCTTGTCGGGCAGCCACAACCCCTGAGCAAGATAATGCAGCAGCTGAGCTGGGACTCGACCAAGAAAGAATGAAAAGAGGAGAAGACAACTGATGCTAATCAATGCCGCCCTATGGAAAATAGATCTCGTCAAGCGAAGTGCTCGGGGGCCCTGGCGGGCGGGCAGCTGAACGAGTGCCCAGCGCACGGCTGCTGTGGTCCCCGGGGCCCCCACTGGGCAGCACTGAGCTGGGGCGGGGGGGCTGCATTTCTCTGTGCCAGGTGCTGGGGTAAGGCCCAGGGGCCACATTTCCAGGAGGCGGCCGGCACGGCCCCTGGCGCAGACCTCACTTCCAGCCTTATGTTAGCTTCAGCCCACGCACGTGGCCCTTCCCGCTCTGCAGCTTGCACAGAACGAGCGACGCCAACACCACGTGGCCACCATCAGGGAAGCGATAGATGAGACGTTCAGGCAGTGCCCGATACCCTCGCGGCCTCCACTGCCAGCCCCCTGCCCCGAGCACCGACCCCCTTCCAGAGCGCGGTGCGGGGGGGGACGCGAGCGCAGAAGGGCGGGCGCCTCCCCGCGGTGGCGACTGCGGCCGTCTAATGGGACAGATGAAGACGTCCCGCCCCGCTGCCCAGCGCTGGAGCCTCTGGGGGGGGGACGCCCCATCGGGGGTCACGTTTACAGCAAACCCGCAGGAACCTCCTTCGCCAAGAGCCCAGGACAGGAAATGGGCCCCGCGCCCTTTGCTCCCAGATCTCCTCCTCCCCTCCTCCAGGCTGGACGTCCTTCCTCCGCACGGGCACCGCACGTGCCTCGTCCCTCCCCTGCTCCGAGCATGGCACGGGCGCAGACACGCATCGCCGGGGCCCATCTGGTCCCCGAGGCGTCTGCACTACAGCCCAGGTCCAGCGCGGTGCCTGCCTGGCAGCGCTGCACACCTGGACGCTAGAGGGGATGGGGACGTGACCGTGGCAGGCCCCTCAATGTCAACTATTTCCCTCCCCTTTCACTCTCAGGAAATTCATGCTGGCTCCGGCTCTGCCTGCTCCACCCGCCTGCACCTTGGCTCCTTCACAGCATGAGAAGAGCCGGTCTGGGCAGACGCCGGCTCCCTGGCCCCAGGCTCCAGGACCAGGGGTGTCGCCGGGCCGGCTGACAGGTGCCCCAAGCCCCCCAGGGCTTCCTTGTGCTGCAGTAACTGAGGTCTCACCCATGAGGACAGACCTCGTCACCCATGTCCGGGGAGCCTTTGCAGGGGTGGGGGAGTCACACCTCAAAGGAGCAGCAATGCCAGACACAAGGTACTTTCACGTGGGGGGACTTGCTTCTCTCGAGACCAGCTGTCCCTTCGAGGGGAGGCACGCAGCCCGGTCCCGGGCCTGGCTGGGTTTTAAGGGAGCAGAGCCAGCCGACAGGAAGCCCTGCCACAGCCCGGGCACAAGATCCCATCTCGCCCAGTCAAACCTCTTGTTCTTCCCAGACGGGAACGCGAACGCGAGACCAGAGCCGATCCATGCCCCGCGAACACACCACGTGGAGCCGTGCGAGGGTCTGACCCGTGGAGGTGCTCGGAGCGCCAGCCCTTCCCTGGCCGGGCGAGTGCTCGGCCTCTGCTCACGGGTATTTGGGGGAGCAGGCACCAGAGATGACGGGCAGAGCTGTTCACACAACTGATCTCTGGTTCCTCCTCGGACATGACGCACCCACGTGCCTCTGGCCACGGGAGAGCCCAGTCAACGAACGCCCCAGCTCCGGGCACCGCGCAGCGGCGGGCAGGCAGGCACAGGAAGGCGCGGGGTGAGCAGCTCCGGCTGCAGCGTGCTCCCGCCGAGCCTTGTCCTCTGGAGCTGCCCAAGGAGCCGTCAGCAGCAGCTACACTTGTAAGCACTGTGATGCCCCCATCACGAGCTGTCAGATGGGAACAGGGCCAGGACACTGCCACCCTGGCCCAGACCCAGAAGCAGGGTCCTGGGGCTCATGAGCTCCATATCCCACCCCCAGGCTGTCAGGGACTCTTTTTCCCCTGCACAGTCCATGACCGTCTGGGATCCTTTACCCTCTGCCAGGCCGGCTCTCTCCCTCTTCCTCTGACTGCTCACCCACTGCTCAGGGGATCTTCCTCATTAGAAATGCTGTTGGGAGCGAGGGCTGATTAGCTACAGGTGTCCCCAGAGAGGTGCTGAATAAACACACCAAGCAAGCAAGCAAGCAAGCAGGTACCGCCTTCTGCACCACCGCACATTATCTTAGTAGCATTCCTGCCTCCCAAAGGGCTTTTGAAGCTTACTCTTCACTTGTTAACACTTCCCAACCCACAGGCAGGCAGCTGGGATGCAGCACCACTTACAAAATGCAGCCACTTCTGCTCTGCAGGCCCCAGCTGTTTTGCACAGCGGTGACGCCCTACAACACGCCCAGAACGAGCCTTGCCACGGACGCTTGCTGCCTTGATTCCAGTTTTATGAGCAGGCCGGGCCGGGCCGAGCGGAGGGACCTCTAACTTCACCCAACAACGTGCTGCCAGTCATGGAGAGGAGACCTCGTCCATCTCACAGGGGCAATGGGCGTTACTCCTTACACCTCTATACCAGCAATGAAATCCCAAGGGGAGCCTCCTGGCCCACCCTCAGCTTTTCCTTTTGAATCAGCAGTTTGCCATACAGGGAGAGGGGCTCCAGGTCGCACTGGCACGAGCAAACACCCCAAGCTGCAAAAGTCCTCTCCTCCACAGCTCCCCGCTGCAAATGAGGGCTGCCAGCCTGCTTCAGCAGCCCCCGCGCCCGCAGAAGATCCACCTACGACTTAGCCTGTCACATCAGATCCGCTCTGCGGTGGCAGGCACGGCTTCGGCGCTGGGGCCGACTGTCGCAAGAGCACAATTACACCGTTTGAAAATACTAAAATTGAAGCTGCGTCAGCCAGTAAATGGAGCCAATATACTCATCCGAGGAGAAACAGGGCTGGAGGAGCTGCCTGGGTAAGTGCAGGAGACTGACTCACTGTAGCTGCGGCGAACTGTCATGAGTCCACGCGTCTCCACATTAAGTCACTGAGCGGGAACCGAAGGGCTGCAGCGAGCTCTGGAGCGATCCTGCCGCCCCCTCCCCCGGATTTGGAGGGAAGGGGAGTGCTAGGCTTTCCAAACAACTACAGCCCTTTCCCCCTGGTTTCCTCTGCCGCCCGGGGATGTGCGACCCGCTCCTGCTCAGCCGGCGTGGGCTCAGGGCACCCGCTGCTCCTCTGACACTAGGCAAACCAGCCGTGCCACAGCTGGCTGCTGCCTTCCCCCGGGCCTGCCCCATCCCCTCAGCTGCCCCCGTCTCCCAAGGCCCCTTTGGGCTGTCAGGGTCAAGGCCGCGGCTGAAGTGCGTCTGGGGACTGCCCCGGGGCCGTGCAGCTTCTGGTGTGCGTGGGACCTCCACGGGTCAGGGCGGCCCGCGCCAGGCGCTGCGCAGACGGGGCGGGAGGGCAGGCCGGGCACGGTGCGGCTGCAGCAGTCGCTGCCCGCGGCGTGGGGCAGACGGGGGAGAGGCGCAGCCCAAGCACTGCCTCCGGCAGGCACGGCGCAGCTGGGACACGTCAAACGTCAGACGGGATCAGGCCTGGCGCAGGCAAGCCCAGCCCCGTGCGGGGGAGGGACGCTGCAGCTGGAGACCCGGGAGCCCCGCCACAGGATCCGCTTGTCCCCTGCCAGCGTCGGCGCAGCCCCCCGCTCCGCTCCGCTCCCACGCACACCTCGGGCATCGCTCCTGCCTCGCGGAGTCAGGATGCGAGACGTCCGGGCTGCTTTGGACAGGGCTGGCCCCGCCACAGGCAGGGGCTGGACTAGACGTGACCGGGGCAGGATCCTGCCCTGACATTTTGTTCCAGCAACTCCTGACCCCGGTTGTCTCTCCGCGAGCCTCCAGCAGCCCCAGATCCCAGACGGAGCCTCGGGCGGCCTGAGCCGAACCAGCCTCTTCACGGCCGGCGCCCGCCTGGCTGCAGTCGCGTGCCCCCGGCTCACCCGGCGCGGGCGCAGCTGGGCCCAGGGCTCCGGCCCTTTGCTGTCCGCGGGAGCGATGTCTGCATCGAGAGGGGAAGCCAAGCGTGGAGCCCGGGAGCGTGCAGCAGTTACTACATCCCGCAGGCCTCAAAGGGGCTGGTTTGGTGACCTGCAAGTGGATCCGTGCGCTGGGCGCTCTGCCCGGAGCGCTTAGCACCGCTCGCAGCTCGGCCCTGACTAGCGACACCCGCTACCAGCCGGCTCCGTCGTGCCCGGTTTGGATGGGAATCCAAACCCAGCTTCTGCACAGGTCGGTGTTGCTTCACCAGCGATCACCCACCCCAACCACCGTTGTCCGAAATATGCAGAGATGCCGAAAACATACGGGGAGAACAGGCACAAGTGTGCTCGTTGTCGCAGGGCGCATAGTCGGGCACTGGACTCTTCCCACTGCGAGGAAACGATTCCTTGAAGAGAAGGGTAGCGGGTAGGAGGAGGAGGGGGCGAGGCAGGCAGACGCAGGCATTAGGCACTCGCAGGTTCCCGAGTGTTAGAGCCATAGATCTCAATGATGCACGAGCGTCCTGCCAAATGACTTCCCCATCCTGTGGAAAGGCAAAGATGAGATATTTATTCCACGTGGATGTGCAGAATACTAATGAGTGGTGTATTCAAGCCGGGGTTTTTGACAGCGGCTTCACTTGACTAGCAAATAAATCCCAACTCCTTTCAACCACAGAGAATACAAAAGTGGTGAAACGCCTCTGGAGACAGGGCTGCGTGAGCAAGGGGTCGGACTCTGGAGGAGCGCCGTCACCGAAGGCACTGGATGATCGCGTATAAAAGCGCTTAATGTGCCCATCTCTTGGTCCCAGTGCCTCTCTGCTCCCCGTCACCTTACAGGGCCAAGAGCCTCACAAAGGCCCTTCTCTTCAGCACAGCAAAACGCCTTGGCACGGCCTCCCTGTCGGCACGCACAAGCGAGAGAGGTGGAAACGCAGTTACTGCCTTATTGCCGCCCTATCTTTACCACCTACCCACGAGTCCATTGGGAGCTGAGCTCCCATCCACACACAGTATTAATAAGGGGCCTTATTAGAGCGCCGCGCGGTGTAAAAACCTCCCTGGCTTCTGGTTCTTGACTGAATTCCAGCTAATCCTATTCAGGGTAACGAGGCAGGCAGATACCTCGAAAACAGTAGCTCCTTGTGAGTCAGTCGCTGATCTCAGCACGCGCACGGATGAGCAGCACTGCCTAGGCGCGTGGACATTTTCGGCAGCGTGCATCACGTCTCTCCCGCTTCCCCGGTATCATCTGCATCCAGCGAGCCGGCCCGGCCGTCCTGCGAGTGGCGTTTCGCTCGCGCGCCGCGATACAACGGCTCGTCTCTAATGCCGCTAGATGCGCTAATCATTGGTTACACTTGCAATAGACGTTGGTTATTTGGAAGGCTCATTCATTACCTTAATGTTCCCAATCTCACCAGGGACGCGTCTGATCATCCACTCTTCCTTCTTGTCTGTGCTAATGAGGCGTGGAGGCGCGGCGCGGCTACGTGATGAGCGCTACAGCTGTTCTGTACAGGGGTCTCTGCAGCCCCGACTCCCGATCCTCCCTGTGGCGTCGTGCCCTCGCACGGCCGAACAGACGGGAGTCCTCCTCTGCCGCGTCCAGGAGCGGCGATTGCTCCCTCGGGGCCGTCCGGAGCGGAGCGGACAGGACCACACCACAGCACACCTCTCTCCTGCTGACCGATGCAGTCACATGAGACATAAGCCAGAGCAGGGCTTGTCCGCACTGTATCGCTAGCCTGACGGGGGTGCCGCGCCAGGCAATGCCCACGTCCCGCGCCCGGCCCAGGTGGGTATGTCCTGCCACCCTGGCTTGGGCGCTCTCCCTCCTGCCGCGTGCTGCACCAGACATCCTGAGCCTCGCTCCAAGCCACGGCCGACCCCGCTGCTGCGGTCTGGTCATGCCAGCAGCGTTGCAGGGGCCCGTGGACTTCACTTTAAATTGCTGTTGCCACTCAGAACAACGCGCCTTTGCACTGCGGACCCCCAGGACCTGCAAACCTCCCGCGGACATCGGTGGAGCCTGCCCTTCGCCAGCTCACGAGACACGACCCAACTGTCCCCCAGAGCACGCGGCCTGCCCAGCCCTGCCCGCTCCGCGGCAGCGGCCGGTCTTGGGAACCGATTCTGCCCTCGTCTTCTCCCTCCCGCCTGCCCCGCACCCTCTGCTCCAGCTGCTGCCGGAGGGCGAGCGACCCTGCCAGCCCAGGCCAGGGCAGGCGCGCTGGTCGTGCCAGCCTCGCGCCAGGAGAGGGTTATTGGAGAATGAGCGCGGCCAAGTCCAGGCCCCTCGTGTCGCTGTTGCGGTTTCACAGAGAGCAAAGAGACCTCGTGGAGATGGGCCACAGCCCCACGGACCTCCCACCGGAGCCCCTGCGGTGGCCCGGCCAGGGGCTGCCCCGTAGGCTGGGGTGCGGGTCTTGCGCACGCACCCGTCCGTGATGCCAGCACGTGGAGCACGCCTGCACCCGAGCGTGGCCCTGCAGGCCTGCCTGAGCAGAAGCGTGCACGCTCTGCAGCACCGCGGCGATTGCTCATTCAGACGGCGTGCGCCAGCCAGCGCTGCTCCTCTTCATGCATTATTCAGCGTGTGGTGGCTTGGAGCAGGCACAGCAGAGCTCTGGACACGGCCTCCTGCGAGCGCTCGCTCACTTCGTGCTGCCTGTGCGGAGAGGAGCCGCGCGGGGCACAGGGCTGACACCTTGCTCGGCGGGAGGGCGGAGGGGCTGCACCAGGCAGAGGGGAAGGGGCCCGGGGCAGGGAAGCTGCCTGCCTGTGTTGGACCAGGGCTGTCTGCAAACGCCTCGCAGGAGCCGCGGAGGAGCGCAGCCCCGGATGAGCAAGCTGCAAAACCAAGCGTCCCTCCAGTTCACGTGCAATGTGCTGCTCCTTGCACAGTGCTGCCCAGTGACCCAGCTGTACCCAGCGTATTGGGTGTGCAAATGCACGACTGATCACGGCACCATCAGCTGCTTGGGTGCCTCCGCAGCCCTCTGCACCGAGACCCTGCTGGCCCTTTCCATGTTTTGGGGTCAGGGGAGTGTCCTGAGGCTCCGGCAGGTGAGGGAGACACCCGGGCCCGGGATCACTCCCAGCAAAGCAAGGGGGAGAGGGCCCAGGACAGCCCAGGGACCACCCTGCCGCGCTGTCCTGCGAGGTCTGCCACACGTGACGGTCTGAGCACAGTCCTCCCTGCAGCCCAGGCCCATGCCGGCCGCCCCCCGGCCCTCCTCCTCCTTTGCAAGAAGAAGAGACAGGAACCGCTTGGCCCGGGGCCAGGATGTTGTACGGTTGCGGCGCGTATCGTCAAGTCTCCAGCACCATCTCAATCCGGGGCAGGCACGCGCCACACACGCGTCCCACACATCCCGCAGCGCCGTCTAACCCCGTAGGCAGGTCCCGAGCGGCCGACGCGCCCGAGGGCTGCCACGGGGCAGCAGGTGCCTTCCCCAGCTCAGGGTTGGGCTTGATCAACGGAGACACGAGCAATGTGCAGGTCAGCTCCAGGCCTGCAGCCATCTCGCCCAGCTGCGCTGCACCACGGCTCCCCGCTCCCGAAGCGCTCAGCCTGCACCCGAGGCCTCTCACTCCACAGAGCCCTCCCGGCCCCCTTCGCCAGGGCGGGACACGGAGCCACGTCCCAGGGGGCAGCAGGACGTGGCCACTCCCAGGGGACCTGCCCACGAGCCGCGTCTGGGAGGCGCAGCCCGGGGGGAGCCGGGCTCCGAGCAAGGCTGCGGGAAAGGCGCTTTCCGTCAGCCCCTCCCGGGCTCTCCCCTCTCCTGGGTGTCAGAAATGTCTCAAACGCAGCAGCAAGAATAACAGAAATTAAGCTCGGCCTTGTTGTTTGCATCCGAAGATGAGAAGATTAAGAACTTCATTAAGGCCAAGTGCTAGTACCCAGGGCTAGGTCTGCCTAAGACCTGATGCATATTTATGAAGCCAGTTAGGACTGCCCTTCCCTGCAATAAGCCCGGCTCAGTAGCATTAGCAGTGTGTGCTGGGGTCTCACCATTTCCTGGCTTTTAGCAATAACTACAATAGCGCAGAGGTGTTTGCAAACCTTCGAGACAGTGATGCCATTATAATGATTAATGTGGAGCTTTACACAGAAATAATGAGCCCGCGCTCCAGGACCGTAGCAACGGCTGCTCTCCTCGGCTGCCAGTCCAGGAGGAAGGATGTAGGAGCGAGGGTGGGAGATAAAGCGCAAAGGCGCTGATCCCAGAGGATAGACGCGTGCCCCAGCAGCCCGTGCACGAAGGGCTTCGTTACACGCGGGGCTCATTTGGCAAATTCCTTAACTCCGCATTCAAGTGGGTTTGTTTAAACTCTCACTTATCAGGACCATTTTGTCAGGAAAAGCCTTTCAAACCGCTGGAAAACTGCATTCACGCAGCTTGAAAGCCGGCTAGCCAGGCCACTGCAGAGAGGGGCAGGACTCGGGCTCCGAAGCAACCTCATCAGCTCCTTCTTAGTACGGTGTGTAAGGAGTAGCTCGAGGAACCCAGCTGTGGGCACAGAAAAATCAAACCCTGCCATTAAAGTGGGAAAAACAAGCTGCGTTACAGCTGTGTCTGCAGCACAAGGCTGGCTTCAGGTCTCAAGCAGGGAACTACTCTTGAGGAGTGATTGGAGGTTTGGAAACATTAAAACAGCGAACACTTGAACGCTTGGGGCCTCCGGTGCACCTGAAAGGTTGAACAACTGATGAGCAGGGAAGATTTGAACTGCACCCACTGGGACCAAGCCACTTCCCCAGAGCACGTGGGACATGTGCTGGCTGTGGCCAAGAGCCGCGTGCCACCTGCCCAAAGCGATGGGTGCGACAGTGGGTGTCAGAAACACCGCTGCGAGCGTCACCGTCAGGCAGGGGGGCAGCAACGAGACACGACTGGGGTTAGCGCTCGTCACCCTCCAGGGCACGTGTCTGAAGCTTCCAGCCCGCCACGGAGCAAGGACACCACCACGAGCACGACAGCCACGGAGGCGAGGACACAACGCTGAAGACAAACATGCCTTTGAGCAGTCCAACATCTCTGGCGTCAGTCCAGCTGTCGCCCACAGCCGGGTCCCATGGCCACAGGGGATGGGGACAGCTAGAGACCTGCCGTAGAGGAGCCCCCACGGCATGACCCGGGGCTGTCACCCACACGGGGCACCGGGACCGGTCCCCTCAACACGCAGCACGGTCTTGCAGGGAAGCCGCCCCGCCCCGCGCTGCCCGTGCACATGCAACGCCCAACACCCTCCGCCTTGCCACGGCTGCGCCTACTCACGGTGGTCGCGTACTGAATGTCCTTCCAGACGGAGGTCTCCCGGGAGAGGTCGGAGGCCTCAAACAGGTTCTCCAGGATCACCTCCCCGATCATGTCATGCCGGGAGAACCTGTCAAAGTCAAAGACGCTGAGGTGCAGCTTCCTGCTGGGCAGCTCCTCGTAGGGCACGGGGAAGTGGAAGGACTCGTCGAAGGTGGGGTTCAGCGTCTTCCTGTGCACCCGCGTCTGGAACTTGCGCTTCCTGTCAGGCAGCAGGTAGATCTTGACGTAGGGGTCCGAGCTGCCGCAGAAATCCTTGGCCGGCAGGTCGAAGGCCTTGAGGATCCGCACAATCAGCGTCTCGTTCTCGTAGTCATATTTGAGCGCGAAGTTTATTTTCCCGCAGGTCTTCTCCGCCTCCTTCTTGGGATCCTCCGAGTCCACAGATTTCTGCTTATAGAGCTCGGGCTTGATCCGGCCGATGCTGGTCGGCTGCTCGGCCGCAGGCGGCAGGTCCATGCCATAGTCCACGCTGGACACGTGCATCTGCCGCGGCAGGTGCCTCTTGAAGGAGATGTGCCTGCAGAGGAGCAGAAGACAGCTGGGCGCTTCGCCTCTCCTGCTCCCTCCCCGAGCTGACCCGGGCCCAGGGCGCGAAGGGGACGGGCTGGGGGGCTCCGGGCAGCTGAGGGACAGGTCTCTGCCCCGGGAACTCGGTGGCCGTGGGGACTGGTGGCCGGCCCCTCCACCTGAGCCCAGGCCTCGGCGCCCCCGCGTGGCCCCACACGCCCCTCCGTGCAGAGGGGCCGACGCGCCTGGCACGACCTTCCAGACCCTCCGACAAGCAACAGGGGCATCTTGCCTTTACTTGGACATCTCGCACGCCGTCCTGCAGACCCTGAGGCCAGCGTGGGTGCTGGCAGCAGCCCCATGCCGGCGCATTACCGCAGGCAGCAGGGCCTCTCCTCTAGCGCCAGGGCCGAGGGGCGCTTCCTGACCAAGCGTGACACTGTGTGTGGGGTTTTCCTTCGCTCCTCTGGGGCAAGTTAACTGGATGCAAGCACCTGCCCCCACCCCTCAGGGCTCCCAGCGCCGGCAGGACAGAGAACCTCCTTGCTCAGACACGTGGCAAGGGGTGGTGGTGGTCTCTCGCTCACGTCCTCAGCGTCCAGCGGGTCCCCAGCTCTGGGGAAGGGGATGAACGTGGAGCCGAGGCCCTCGCGCTGCCTGTGGGCTAACGCGGAAGCATTGATCGGGGCCCTGAAATCCAGCTCGTGCGGAGCCGGGCAGGGAGCGACCCGTCAGTCCCATTATCCAATTAGCCCTGCTTTGAGCCACAGAAGCAAGCGCGAGCGCCGCGGGGCCTAATTCCATCTGACAAGGCACCGGCCCTGCGCCCGCCCGGCGCGGCCGCGCCCCGCAGAAGTGGCCGCCAGCATATTGACAGCTTGACACAACGGGGTCAAGTCACAGTAACAGGGTTTGAGTCCGGCTGCACCATCAAGGGCCCGGCCTGCGATTGCCTTAATGCAGCAGCTGGCCCATCTCGCGCCCACGATCCCAGGGCGAGGGCACCGCAGCCAGGGATGTCTGCCCGCCCCCTGCTCAGACCGCGGCGCTTTCGGGGTCTGGGCCCAGTAGCAGGAGGCAGCAACAAAGCCGCTAAGCCCAGGCCAGCAGAGGCCCAGGCCGGCTGCTTCTCGGGTCAGCTCTGCGGCCGCGCAGGGCTCGGGGCAGGGCCTGGCTCCTTGCCGCCCAGAGGGCCAGGCTGCGCACGTGGGACGGAAACCTGCCGCCGGTGCCACCGCCCGTGTGCCAGGACGGCGGCTCCACCACCAGCTCCTGCCTGGCGTGCCCGTCAGCCCGGGGCCGGGCGGAGCACGCCTGGGAGCTCGGGCTCGCTGGCCCTGGACGGGCACTGCCGTGTCCGGCTCGCGGCTGCCCGCTCCAGGCCGGGCGTCCTGCCAACGGGAGGGGACAAGGCCCCTCTCTTCCCGGCAGCCCCAGCGCGCCCAGGAGGTGCTGCGTTGCCCACGGGCCCGGCGCCCCTCAGGTGCGGAGCAAGCCCGTGTCTCCCCCAGCGCGGGCACCTGCCGGCAGCCTCCGTGACGCTGGACCGCCACGGGACCGCCGCCCGGCGCTCAGGCGGCCAGCCCCAGCACCGAGCCGAGGCGGACGCGCCCCCCAGGCAGCACCCACCTGGTGGAGGACGCCGGCTCCGTCGTCTGCCGCTGGATCCGCGCGTGCCGCAAGACGTGGTCCTTCATGGAGAGCTGGACCTCTGCCGGGATGTCCGGGGACGTGTGGCTGATCTTCACCGCTGCCTCCAGGAAGCCGAGGGTGCCCGTGTCCTTCAGCTTGTCGGCCATGGCCTCCTTGCCGCGGTCCGGCTCGCTGGGGGCGCTGGTGGGGTTAGCGGGAACGGCCTTCTGCCTCCAGGGCACCCAGCACAGCTTCCAAAAGAGAAAGAGAAAGACTGCCACCAGGGCGAGGCCACACACAATAACTACCACTGCCAGGAGGCTGACGGAGAGCTCTACAGGGCAGGAGAAGTGACAGTGACAGGGGAGGGTGGTGGGGGACAGGAGGGGCAGGGAGGGACGAAAGGGGAGGACGGGACAGGAAAGAAAAGAAGAAAGAGCGGTCGTGAGAAACCCATCAGGGCTGGTGGACGCTGGCGCTGCCCAGCAGGACGGACCCTATGGCGGCGCTGCCAGGGACAGGGACGGCTGCGGCGCCCGCCATCCCGGCTGCCTCTGCCGGGGCACCGGGGAGGGGTCCGCAGAGCGCCCAGGCCAGGACAGCGCCAGGAGCGCCAAAACACTCGGTAGTGGCGCTGCGCTCGGCTTGCGGACTGGCCTCGCCCGCACGGGGACAGCGGCAGCACGACCTGCTGCAGGCCTCGCGCTGCCCCTCTCGCGCCCGGATCCTGGGGGGACCCGTCCCATGCAGCAGTGACAAAGGGCATGAGGGACCGGCGGGATGCGGAGATGCCCCCACATGGCACAGGGGGAGCTCGGCCACCCCAGGGTCTGGCAGCAGGGGGGCTGCACCCACTTGACTGACTCCAGCAGCTCCCCTCTCCTCCGGAGCCGGTGATGAACACCTCACCTCCAGGCGCTGCAGCCGGGCCCCACTCAGCTGCTCCCAGGCTCTCATCAGGAGGGAGAGGAGCGGCATGGTGGGCTACTCATTAACGACATGACCCCACACAAATCACATTAGCACCGTGGGATGTGCTCTCAGCCCTCCGGCCCTGAGGGCAGCAGGAGCCTCTCCCTGGCTTGCACAGGGAGCTGGATCAGGTCTGGGAGAAGGAGAAGGCGAAGGCCCCTTGCTCCTGCCTTCGCCCGACTGTTCAGATCACCACAGCACCAGGACACGCCAGAGGGAGGGAGGCAGGGCCTGAAGTGCCCGGGCACAAGCCTGAGCCGGGTGTTTGTCTGCTCATCTCCAGTCTGCCCGCAACTGCCCAAGCTCACACCACGCCTGCGTCTAGCTAATGCCAACAACTTCTCCCCCTCAGGAGCTCTACCAGGCACCTGCCTCACCCCAAAACTGCAGTTTAAAAGGAAACCACTCAAAATCCATCCTTACTCGGTAGCTGAGCCTCTGGCTGCCAATCCAGGCAGTTCCCAGCTGTTCTTCACTACAGCAGTTATTGTACTAATCCCCGAAATATGCCTCACCTTAACACGCAAGGCTTTTCCAGCAGGTTTGCTTCTTTTGATCATATGCTTTAATTTGCGTCCAGCCGTAATTAGAGCTGTAATGCCTGAGCCTGGGAACAGCTACAGAACATGATGGAGATTTAAATTTTCATCTCAACAAAACACCAGAGTCTAAGAATGACACCACTTTTTCTGTGCGGGGAGGAGACGGCCTCTCCAGCAGCCCGGTCACACACACCGTCATCCTCTGCCGTGGGAGCACAGCTGCCAGCACACAGAGCACAGCTTGGACAGAAATTGGAGAAGCATCCCACGTCCACGGCGTGGCAGCCCCGGGCAGCTAGAAGGGTCCGTGGAGACCGTGTCACCCCGGGTCCTGCGGGCTCTGTCCTGCAGGAGGGTCTGACAGGTGGCACGAAGGGAAGGAGCAGGGCTCGGGTGCTAGCGCTGGAAAGCTCCTGCAGTCAACCCATGCTCCCTCTCGCAGCCCTGTGCCAAGCTCGGTGCCTGTGGGAGGCAGACTGCAGGGTGTTATCATACACAAACCATTGCTGCCGGGGCAGAGGGAGGGGGCATCGCAGCTCAGGGAGGGAATGGCTTTTGTCTTATTTAATAATAAATAGGATTGCACAAGACAAACAGCGGAGCTTCCTTGGAGACCTGGCTAATTGTGTTCTCAGCATAGCAGAGAGCACCGAGCTGCTGCTTTACAGCGCTTTGAGCTACACCCTGGCACCGGTCCCAGGGCTCTCAATGTCAAGCAGTTTCATAAGAAAGCGTAACGAGCCAGATGGAGGAAAATGTTTCTGTTGTTCCCGTTCAGGCTCTTTCCTTTGCAAACGTTCTTTGAAACGGGGGAAGCTTTTCTGGCACGGCTCTTCAAGTCCCTCGCAGACGTCGATGGCCTAAGGCCCAGCTTAGGGGGTGTGTGGGTGTGTGTGTGTGCACACATACGCCCACGCCAGTCATCAGCTTCAGTGACTGGGAGCTACCTTGCAAATGTAAACATCTTTATCCTTATTAAAATTGTGCCTATAATTAGCAACCAAAAGGAGGTATGAAGGGATAACTAGACAGGACATTTGCTGCTGGTGGTGCTCTGAGCACGGGGGACCAAAAGGCAAACAGCAGCGCACCTCTGCCAGGGTACGGCAGTCTCCAGGGCACGCAGCCTCAGGCCTCTCAGCACCGAAGACCCGAGCAGCAAATGCACCGAATATCTACAAACATCTCAAGAGCCGTTAGCCTGGTGGGGCCGTGCTCAGGACCAAGCTCCTCGGCAGGTTTAAATTTACCCAGCGATGTCAGGGCTCAGCCAGCAAGACCTAATAATCCCTCACCCTTGTGTGCATGCCCTCTGATCATTTAAATCGCAGCATAGGATGCTACCGGGGTCTCGGCCCAGCTGCAATGCAGAACCCATCACTGACAGAAGTTGCTGTGTTGCAAGGAGCTTTCCGCTAAGACATTTCTGTTTACGGCAGGGGTGTATGCAGCACACAACTCTGCTAAGCACAGCACGGCTGCTAATGAAAAGCTTCAGAAACGATCAGCTACCCCCCCTGGAAACTTGTTGCCAGTTTGTGATGGAGCTAAGTCCATGCTGCTTCTTGCTGAGCTGGCTGGCTGGGATTTAGGGATGCTTTTATGCCCGAGCATCTAATCCTTCCTCTGACAGCTCAGACAAAACCCAGGAAGAGGGACCAGGGGTTTGTGTCTGCGCCTCAGAGGAACACGGGTGGGCTGGAAGATGACCCTGAAGTCATCTGGGCTTATCAAACCTGAATATTGCTTGGATGGAGCTTGACCTTAGTCGATTCCACGAGGTGCAAGCCGAGGTTAGGAGCACATGAGGCACATAAACACTTCTGGGGCCTGAAAGGGTCTGCTCACCTTCTACGACAGATGGCTCCTTGGCTAACCAACCTGCTGGGCACAACCCTGCCGTCAGGGACAGCTTGGACGTTCCTGCCGTCAGAGCAGGTGGACGTCCCCGAAGATCCCTCCAGCGGCACAGCGTGGCCTGGTCGGCGTGTTAACGCCACCCTGCCACGCGCTGCGCTTTGGAGCCGCTCTCCGGGAGAAAGGCAGGGCTGGCAGCAACCGCGCGGGCTTCCTTCGGGCACCAGCACCACAGACGTGGCTCAGCCGATTGCTCCGGCCACGGTGCTGCCCAACCCATGAGCCTCTGTCCCCCGGCGCTGCCGCGCATCCGACCCTACAGCATACGGCTCGCCGCCGCGAGGGATGGGGCCAGTTGCTGCTTTCTGAAGAAGTCGCCACTTGGAAAAAATACAGAAAAGGCAGGGAGGGTTTCCCTCCCGTCCCCCTCCAAAATAACAGCTTTGTCTGACATTTTGTTATCAGGCAAGCAGGGCTGCGCGACTCCAGAACAGCTTCTGCAGCTCATCATGAGCCTCTTATCTCGCTTGGCTATTGTTACCCCATTTTAATCCAGTTCCCTGGTGCAAGGATGTAAGAAAATCCATTTTCTAATATGGCAGTTTCCCTGGCAGCTTGTAATTGAAGAGATAAACCCAGAAGGGGCAGGAAACGCAAGTGGCCAAGGCCAAGCTCTGCTCTTGCTGCCTGTGGCTGAGGGTGGGAACCCCTTCCCCGGGGAGCAGGGAGCAGGGAGAGGGCCTTGGCCTGTCAGCTCCAAAGTACAGGCCACGGCGCTGCCAGAGCGGTGCCAGCACCCCTGGACAAGACCAGGGACCTGCCCCGCAGAGACCCCTGGGGCAGCTTGGAGCCGTGGCCGGACGCCGCTGCGGCTGGCGACCGTGGGGCACGACACCTACCCGGATAATGGCGCAAGCCGGAGATGCAGCGGAGCAGGGTTTGCAGACCGCGAGTCCTGCACTCGGCCGCCTGTGCTATAAACGTGCGCTCGGAGAGCCTCCGTCGGCTTCCCCTCGAGGTGCTTTTTAACAAGGGGCAGGTGGAGCGGCTTTCTCCCCGGCGGCAAGCACGACCTCCCGGGAGCTGCTGCCTGGGTGTTTATTGCTGCCTCTGCCTGGGAGGTGCAAGGCGCGGGGGGGTCAGTGGCTCGTCTCCTGCACCTGCAGTGAGCAGAGGCCTCCAAGCCAGCACAGGGCCGCCCGAGGAGCCCCCGACAGAGCAACGCCCTGCTCTCGCCCCACGAGCGCAGCAGGCAACGAGCTCACAGGCCGGCAGCCAGCGCCAGCCGGGGAAGCTGCGGGGCCGTGTCCCCACTGGGCAGGCGCTGGGGAGAGGGGTCACTTCTGCCCCCTGTCCGGGAAGGGCCCAGCCGTGAGCCCTGCCGACACGTGCAGAGCTCCCCCAGCCCAGCCCGCAGCGTCTGCTCGCACGCGCCAGGAGCCAGGTCGCAGGCCTCCGCCCAAACGAGGCCACATACCCACGGGGCTGCCGGCCCCGGACACGCTCTGCACCTCGCCCCCGGGGAAGCGGCCCCTGGCAGGGGCTGGCGGAGCTCCACCGCTGCCCCCGGGAGAGGCTGGTCCAGCAAGACCCCACATGGGCAGCGTGGCAGTACCCCATACGGCAATCCGCACAAGCCCGTCTACTGGTCCCCGAACCACAGCAAGCTCCCTGGAGGCTTATCTTCCCTTCCTGCTGGTCCTGGGCTGGCCTCATCCAGGGGGAGCTTGGGACTTTGCCTGGAAGCCAGAAGCCCATCTCCTGCCCATCTGTGCAGCCTGATAAGGCACAGGGGCCTTGCACCTGTGGCAGGACCTCTGCCCTCGGCCCCAGCATGGCCAGGCCCTTCAAAGGCAGCTCATTAGTAGAACGCTCCCTTTTGCTTCATCTCGGAAAACTGGAAACTTATGAGACAGGTAGGCATAGTTAACACTCAGGTTTCATGTCCCGGGTGATGTCACACGCCCCAGGCTGGAGGTACCAGCGAGGATATTTGGGAAAGTCCGAACAGAAGAACCAGAATGACCGCAGCCTAGTCACAGCAGGACGAGACGACCCTAGCAGCCGAGCCGCTGTGGCCAGGCGTCAGGTCAGCCCCGTGCAGTCCTACGGCAGGCTGACCTGGTGTCCGAGCTCCAGGGGCCTGTGCCCAGCAGGACTTGGAAATTTTTCTAGCAGGAGAAAACCCCTTAGCAAGTCATCGGGTTGAGAGGCTGCATGCGAGAAGAGAGGCCTTGGCAGAGTGACGCAAGTCCTTTTACGTGTGCCCATGATGCGGTGGCAGGGCACGGCAGAAAAATGGCAGGAGTCACGCGAGTCATGCTCAACCAGCGTGGGTGAGACGCGTGGCTCCCCGCACACTAGATAAACCCACCGTAAGGACGCACATGCAGCAGAGGGAAAACCTACAGGAGCTTATGGGGCCGAGCTGGTGCCTGGCCACAGCTGCTCCCACACCAGGCCAGCCTGCCGTAGGAACGCATGCGGTCGACTCCACGGTGCCCAGGCTAGGGGCCAAGCCAAGCGTGGCCCCAGTGCTCGTGGGCACAGCCCCGAGCTACGTGTTGCAGCATTTCAGCATCACGCATCCCTCAACTAGCATCTCATTTCAGTTAACCGGCCGTGTTGGCTGGGTGGCTGCAGGCGATGGCAGTCTCCTGGAGGGCTTCCGAGCTGGGGAGGTTATTAGCAGCTGTCACACCCAAGTCTGCCTGCCACCGCCATGGTGCGCGTGGTGGAAAAGGAGCATGTCCGCCCGGGGCGGCTCACTGCTGCTGGGGAAATATTTCATTAAGTTCTCAGCAATTATTAAGGCACCAGGTCAGAAAAAAATATTAGGGCCTGGGCACAGCCGCGTCCTCCTGCAGACATGATCTCATCGTGCGCGTGGCGGGGAAAAAGGCAAAGCAACCTCTCCTTCAGCCCAGCGCCGAGCGGCACGCCCCAGTCATCCAGCACTGGTGCCAAGGGCCGGGCTGCCCCGCAGGCTCCTCAGCCAGGCGCACGCGACCCTTCCAGCTCTTGCATTTGCCCATGTCCTGGGGACACAGGGACAAGCCTCCCAGACCCGCCTTGCCCTTCCAGCCGCAGGTGCCACCCTGGGACCCTGCACGCCCACAGAGCAAGCACGTCTAAAGCCAGCTGCCCGAGGGCCAAGCCCTGGAAGTGGATCCAAAGCAACTGCGTGGAGGTCAGTGCAGAGGATCTGGACTGGTACCTGTTTGCATGGGAGAAGAGTGTCATAGAGCGCAAGGGGTGGGAGGGACCTTGCAAGATCATTGGGTCCAGCCCACAGTTTGCTCCAGGGAGCTGGGCGGGAAGGGCTCCCGCAAGGTGGAGCTCACTGTGCACATCCTCATGGCCCCCCTGGCCCACGAGGCCAGGCTAGGATCCTCACAAGATAAATCTTGGGGATTTCCGGGTAGGAGAGAGGCTGGAGAGGGTTTGAAGCTGCACTCGCTCTGTTCCCCACCGAGCTTGTCTCTTAGCGTGGAAAGGAGCTCGTCTCCCTGGGGGCGAGGGCGCCCCGGCTATGCCGCGCTCTCCGAGCGGCACCCCGCGCTGCTCGCTCCCACGCAGGTTCGCAGGCTGGCTGGTGCCGCGCAGGGTGCCAGCCGCGCTGCAGACGGCTGGAGGGGCACTGCAGAGGGAGGGAAGAGCTGCCACAGCATCATGGGCACACAAAGGACTTCAGTCACTCCGCCAAGGCCTCAATTAGATAGAAAAGACTTCTTAAAAGTTTAATTTGCCACTACACAGGGCTCCTTCGATGGGAGACCGTATTGGAATGCAAAGCACTAACTTCAAAGGCAGGGATGAATCAGAGGCTATTTTGAGAGTAATTATATAAGATTATAAAATCAAAAACATCTCATTATTGCACGCTAAGCATGGAGACAACCTGCTTGATACAGAGAGCTCATGGGGAGCCGGCGGCTGTGCGGCGGCCCAAACCACACCAGGCAGGCAGCCTCCGGCTCGCTCTCCCCACCCCCCCTTGTGCCGCAGGCCTCTGCCGAGGTCCCGGGTGCTGGCGCCCGAGACGCGGTGCGGAGGTCCTGCGAAGTCCTGCCTGTGGACCAGAGCAGCCGCACACACGGACACGGCCTGGGGAGCGAGACCACGCAAGCCGCCCTGCGAGATGAGCACTGGGATCCGCCTCCACCACCTGCACCCAGCAACCTCCCTTGCGAGCAGTGGCCGTCCCCTGGCCTGCGGAGCCCACCCCCGCTCTGCCCCGGCGCCTGGCTGGGGCCCCCGTGGCTCCAGCCAGCCAAAGGCACCCGGAGAGCCCGTGGTTCAGCGCGTGGCCAGACAGCAGAGCCCAGCAACACGGGCTGGATTCACTGCCCAGGGCCCCATGCCAGGTGCTGCCTTCAGCGCCAGGAGCAGGGCGAGAGGAGCACAGGTAGTGTTTCCACATGGCAGGGAGACGACGCACCCCCGCAGGCAGCAAGCTCGCCGGCCTGCGCCTTTCCGCGCGTGCGGATCCAGACGCGGGCTCCCTCGCTGCTGCCAGCCCCTCGCGCTCGCAGCTGGGACGCAGCCCCCCGGCCCGGTAGCACAAGGTGGGCAAACCCCCATTTCTGCCTCACCACGTCCTGCTGCTTCCCATGCCCTCGGCTGCGCTAAACCCACGTGCTAGTTCAGGGCAGGATCAGTCGGCACCAGGCGAACACGTGTGAACAGCAAAGGGGGTCACACGGGGTGGGCTCTGCCCTGGCCCTGTGCGGACACACAGCAGGAACGTGCTCCCACACCAGCCGCCAGGCCAGGACGGGGCCGACCGAGAGGCTGGTAACTTGGGACCCGCCTATGGGGCCCGAGGCTCTGAACGCGCCTCCTCGCTCACGGCCAAACAGGCCCCGGCAGGGAGCCCCGAGAGACTGCCAGCAGCGGGGATGCCTGCGGGGCTCAGGCCCTCTTGGGGGACCATGCGGGGAGAGGGGGATTTCCAGAGCCTGGGATCCGCAGCACAGAGCATCCTGCTCCCAGGACGGACTCGGAGCTCTGCACCATCCTGCCGGTCACGCTGCGGTGGAGGGCGCCCGCGTTCAGCAAGGAAGGACTGCACCCTCTGCATCCCAAACAGGGAGACGAGGGAGCTGCACAGGCCCGGCCCCAGCAGAGCGCGCGCCTGGGCCTGCTCGGGGCCACCCCGAGCCCGTGGCCGGCGGCGCCGGGCATTGCCGTGGTGCAGCCGTTCCCGCCAGCCCAGAGCAGTGTCACCCGCGGTGCAGAGGAGCCCGCCTCGGGCCGGCCCAGAGCGTGGAGGCTGAGCAGCCCCTGCCAAGGGAACCGCCGGCACCCACCTCTGGGAGCCCCACCGCAACGGGCGCCGCGAAGCTGCGGCAAGCGCCATTAGGAGAGCCCCGGGTGTCCGCCGGGAGGGCAGCGTGCGGCATGGCGGGGCGGGCAGCGACGCAGTAGCCACAAACACGGCCTCAGGGCCCTCGGCTCCTCACCCGGGGCCTCGCGGAGCGGCGTTCAGCCTGGCGAAGGGAGCTTTCCCCGGCGAGGCGTTGGGCGCTCTGGCCAAGCTCCTTTGGCGAGACGCCGCGTCAGGGTGCGCTGGCCAGGGCACCGGGACCACCGCACGGCCGCACCCGCCAGGAGCACCCGCGCCGCGCCTCTCCGCACAGCCCCCGCAGCCGGGCTGCGGCCGCGCCCTGTGGAGCCAGCGAGTGCCCAGCACCGGGGGACTCGCACCCCAACCGCACGGGGCCCATTGCTCGCCGCCGACGTGACGGGGCTCAGTGTGGTATGTGCTGGTCTGCAAGGGTCTGACATGATGGGAGCCTGCGCAGCGATGCCCACGGGTGAGGTGCCAGCAGCTGGGCTCGTGCCTGCCCATCTGAGACCTAATCAGGACACAAAACCCAGGGTGTCTGGTTGCACCAGAGCTTCCCGGTGCCTCCAGAGCTGTAAATCGTCACATTTTCCATGCAAGAAATACACCCAGCGCTGAAACAGGGTTTGGGCCACACTGCAGATGCCCTTGGATGCTCCCTTCCCTGGGCCCGACGGCGGCGAGCTCCCTCGGGCCCGCCTGGGGGACGCGCTGCCGCTTCGGGGATGTTCACCGAGCTCGCTGCGGAAGCCAGGCCCCAAGCGCCAAACCCGCCTTGTCCTGGCCCCTCCCGCCGCGGGACCGTCCCCGCACCGGGCACGGCGGGCGTCACGGGCAGTCCTGCCTGCAGCCGGCCTGCCCCTTGCCGGGGGCCTCGCCTGGCGCGGTCCGCGTCCCTCTGCTCGTCCCCCTCCAGTCACCTCTTCACAGCGGAAATGTCCGTCTGGCCATGACAAAGCTCCTGCGGGGCGGCTTGGCTCCCTCTGCAAGGGAGGCAGAGAGCTGGCCGCTCACTGCCCGGGGGCCGTGGGGAGGACACGCAGGGGCCGCTTCATCGCGTGTCAGACTGGGCTACCGCTGGGACCGGAGCCACAGCTTCTCCTTCAGGCCTGCGGCACAGAGCAGGGCTGCCCCCGCACGCGGGCCCCGGGGCACGCGGGGCCAGCCGTGCCCGCCGACCCCGCGCCAGGACACGCCGGAGCAGGCGCGGGAAGCACGCGGGTTTCTGTCTTAATCAGCCGCTCCCCGGGGTGTTATAAATGAGGCGGTAACAGTTGTCGGTGCTTTACGCCTAACAGATGACAATCTAATAAGCTATTATAAGCCCTGCTGAGTGCAATTACGGTGCGTGCAGCGCGCTAACCCGCGACGTCTCGTCCGGGCCGGGGCCGGGGCCGGAGGCTGCCCGGGACGCCTCGCTCCCCCGGGGCAGC